>NC_142470.1:108751465-109075232 GCF_049115385.1 Moschus berezovskii
GAAGTTTGACTAGATCAATAATTTATTCCCATAGCTCTATGAAGGATTCTTTGTGTACTTTGAAAGAACTACATACTAAAGTCTCATGTTTTCATTTTAAAATATGTTTCTCTAATTTTCCCCTTCCGATTCTCCTCAAAATTCAACCAGAATTATGAAGATATGCCTAACCTAGTGAATTTCCAATAGCATTTTATTCTAACACTATGAATAAATTTGAGTCTTGTGTTTTGTCCTTAAACATGCTTCATTACCCTTTGGAATACAACAGTCATATGTTACAGTTGGGAAAATCATTCTGGGCATAAAGAAAATCTGTTTGTCCCAATGACTGTGAGTTCTTGGAATAATATAGCTTGGTTTATCATTGAATCTCTTGTTTTTTAAACTTAGAATTTATGAGAAAAAGGTTATTATATAGCTAGTTATAGCATTTTAGAAAAAAAAATCAACCTTGTAAATTATCAAGCTCCTTGCTCCTTGGCTCCGTACTCTACTAATTTTAATACCTCTGTGAGGGTGTTGAGAGGAGTGATGAAATTTGCATTAGGTAATATTATTTTGTCAGGAGTCTGATATATAGATTATTGTAAAGGAATTAAATACATAGAGGCCCAATTTTTAAAAAATTAATCACATTGTTTCCAAACTTCCATTAAAGCAAGGTCTTGGGGATTTGTCATTAATGATAGACTACATTTTATATGCTTTTAAAATAGAGAAGGTAGCAAATAGTTAATTATTACAGATAAGAGGTTTTAGACCACCTCTATTTTATAGGAATTTGCCCCCCAAATTGGAGAAGGCAATGGCAACCCACTCCAGTACTCTTGCCTGGAAAATCCCATGGGTGGAGGAGCCTGGTGGGCTGCTGTCTATGGGGTCACACAGAGTTGGACATGACTGAAGCGACTTAGCAGCAGCAGCAGTCCTCCAAATATTTGAGAGAGAAGTCAAATAAGATGGAATATCTTTTCCTGAAGTAGAATATTTCCTTTAAAAGTGACAATCGAGATATAGTCATTTCTAAACTCACTTGCCAAAGTTTAAAAAATTTTTTTTATGTTTCTTATCTTAAACCCACTGCTCCCCCATCAAGGATTCAGAAAGGGCTCAGTATCAATCCAGGGTTCCAGTGCCCAGGTCATTTCATTTTTTGTCATTTCTAGGCTGCTTTGCTTGTCCATGGTAAGGGCATTGATGGCAATTGTGTCCTAGGATGTGGTGTGTGTTTGGTAAAGGGTGGTGCCATGTCCAGATTTCTGGTCACCCTTTTTCTATGAGATTTATAAGCACCATCAGTAAGCTGAAATTCAGATTAAACCTATTCAGTATGAAGTAGTGTTTTTAATAAAAAACTTCCTACAGTTGTTATTTCAGTTCCCCATGTATCTCAGATGTTGGGGAAATGCTTTCTTGACTGTCACTTTGGGGGATTTCAGTAGGTATTAATTTAGTAAATTAACTAAATCATTAATCTATTGTCTGTTCAAAAGATACCAGTAAAGGGTATACTTTGCTGAACTGATAAATTATTCTACACCAGGACTAACAAATTCTTTGGTAACATCAGGAATATCTTTCTTTCCCCCTTCTCATTTACTAGTAACTTTTCCAAGTTGCATTCTGTTGTTGCAAGTTTCTGTAGTTTTCTTCTGTGACATCTTTCTATTGTCTGACTTTAAATAAAAATATTTCTAATAATATCTGTCTCACAGTGCATTGCTTTGCATTAATATTAATAAATATTCAGTAGTTAAAGGTGGACTGTCAGGGATCCATGTCCTCATGATAGTTTGTAAATGGAAAGCCTCCAGGCCTTCCTGAAAGAACATAACAGTAAGCCATCCTTCAGCTTATTCTTAGTGCACAGAGATTGTACTTTACTTAATCACACAGATAAACAGCATTTAAGGCCCTCTTCTATCTAAGGCAGTGTCTCTTACATTAGCTTATTAATTTTCTGTTAAAAAGATCTGAATCTGAGAGATTGCTAGCAAATGTAATGCTCAGAGTAGAAAAAGAACTCTTTAGGGTCAAAATAGCTGTGAAAAGAAGAGAAGCTAAAGTGAAGGAGAAAGGAAAGATATACCCATTTGAATGCAGAGTTCAATAGCACGGAGAGATAAGAAAGCCTTCCTCAGCGATCAACGCAAAGAAATAGAGGAAAACAACAGAATGGGAAAGGCTAGAGATCTCTTCAAGAAAATTAGAGATACCAAGGGAACATGATCATGGCATCTGGTGCCATCACTTCATGGGAAATAGATGGGGTAACAGTGTAAACAGTGTCAGACTTTATTTTTTTGGGGCTCCAAAATCACTGCGGATGCTGATTGCAGCCAGGAAATTAAAAGATGCTTACTCCTTGGAAGGAAAGTTATGACCAACCTAGATAGTATATTAAAAAGCAGAGACATTACTTTGCCAACAAAGGTCCGTCTAGTCAAGGCTGTGGTTTTTCCAGTGGTCATGTATGGATGTGAGAGTTGGACTGTGAAGAAAGCTGATCGCCGAAGAATTGATGCTTTTGAACTGTGGTGCTGGAGAAGACTCCTGAGAGTCCCTTGGACTGCAGGGAGATCCAACCAGTCCATTCTAAAGGAGATCAATCCTGGGTGTTCATTGGAAGGACTGATGCTAAAGCTGAAACTCCAATACTTTGGTCACCTCATGCAATGAGTTGACTCACTGGAAAAGACTCTGATGCTGGGAAGGATTGGGGGCAGGAGGAGAAGGGGACGGCAGAGAATGAGATGGCTGGATGGCATCACCAACTTGAAGGACATGAGTTTGAGTGAACTCTGGGATTTGGTGATGGACAGGGAGGCCTGGCGTGCTGTGATTCATGGGGTCGCAAAGAGCTGGACACGACTGAGCGACTGAACTGAACTGAACTGAACTGAAGGGAACATTTCACTCAAAGATGGGCTCGATAAAGGACAGAAATTGTATGGACCTAACAGAAATGGAAGATATTAAGAAGACGTGACAAAAATACACAGAAGAACTGTACTAAAATGATCTTCACAACCCAGATAATCACGATGGTATAATCACTCACCTAGAGCCAGACATCCTGGAATGTGAAGTCAAGTAGGCCTTAGGAAGCATCACTATGAACAAAGCTAGTGGAGGTGATGGAATTCCAGTTGAGCTATTTCAAATCCTCAAAGATGATGCTGGGAAAGTGCTGCACTCAGTATGTCAGCAAGTTTGGAAAACTCAGCAGTGGCTATAGGACTGGAAAAGGTCAGTCTTCATTCCAGTCCCAAAGAAAGGCAATGCCAAAGAATGCTCAAACTACCGCACAGTTGCACTCATATCACTCGCTAGCAAAGTAATCCTCAAAATTCTCCAAGCCAGGCTTTAGCAATATGTGAATTGTGAACTTCCAGATGTCCAGGCTGATTTTAAAAAGGGCAGAGGCATCCTTAAAATGATTCCAGAGATCAAATTGCCAACATTCTCTGGAACATCGAAAAGCAAGAGAGTTCCAGAAAAAACATCTATTTCTGCTTCATTGACTATGCCAAAGCCTTTGACTGTGTGGATCACAATAAACTGTGGGAAATTCTGAAAGAGATGGGAATACCAGACTATCTGACCTGTCTCTTGAGAAACCTGTATGCAGGTCAGGAAGCAACAGTTAGAACTGGACATGGAACAACAGACTGGTTCCAAATAGGAAAAGGAGTTCGTCAAGGTTGTATATTGTCACCCTGCTTATTTAACTTACATGCAGAGTACATCATGAGAAACGCTGGGCTGGAAGAAGCACAAGCTGGAATCAAGATTGCCAGGAGAAATATCAATAATCTCAGATATGCAGACGACACCACCCTTAAGGCAGAAAGTGAAGAGGAACTAAAAAGCCTCTTGATGAAAGTGAAAGAGGAGAGTGAAAAGACTGGCTTAAAGCTCAACATTCAGAAAACTAAGATCATGGCATCTGGTCCCATCACTTCATGGGAAATAGATGGGGAAACAGTGGAAACAGTGTCAGACTTTATTTTTTTGGGCTCTAAAATCACTGCAGATGGTGATTGCAGCCATGAAATTAAAAGACGCTTACTTCTTGGAAGGAAAGTTATGACCAACCTAGATAGTATATTAAAAAGCAGAGACATTACTTTGCCAACCAAGGTCTGTCTAGTCAAGGCTATGGTTTTTCCCGTGGTCATGTATGGATGTGAGAGTTGGACTGTGAAGAAAGCTGAGCACCGAAGAATTGATGCTTTTGAACTTGGTATTGGAGAAGACTCTTGAGAGCCCCTGGGACTGCAAGGAGGTCCAACCAGTCCATCCTAAAGGAGATCAGTCCTGGGTGTTCACTGGAGGGACTGATGTTGAGGCTGAAACTCCAATATTTTGGCCACCTCATGCGAAGTGTTGACTCATTGGAAAAGACCTTGATGCTGGGAAGGATTCGGGGCAGGAACAGAAGGGGACGATAGAGGATGAGATGGCTGGATGGCATCACTGACTCGATGGACGTGAGTTTGGGTGGACTCCGGGAATTGGTGATGGACAGGGAGGCCTGGCATGCTGCGATTTTTGGGGTCACAAAGAGTCTGACACGACTGAATGACTGAACTGAACTGAATTGAACTATAGGCAGGCAGTGTTAGGCATTTTTTATGTATATATTGCTGTTTGTGATATTAAGTAATTGTGTGTGAATATTTGCTTGGAAAGTGAAAGTTGCTCAGTCGTGTTGGATTCTTTGCAACCCCGTAGAGTATACAGTCCATGGAATTCTCCAGGCCAGAATACTGGAATGGGTTGCCCTTGAGAGGGTAACAGGCAGGAAGGCCAGGGGGTCTCCAAATGGAAGAAATAGGCTGCAAGTGTCAGACATTTTTATGTCTCTTAAGCAGCAGGAGGCAACAAACTAGTGATATTATTTTCCTTCTCTGTACAAATTTAAAAGGGGGCTTCTCTTAAAATACTGTGTCGCCATAATGACACCTGGTTTCACCTGAAGTTAACTATTCTCAAACCTTGAGTTAACCAATGCATTTTTCTTAGAGAAATGTTTGTCTTAAGCTGTGTTAATGTACTGTGCATTTACCCCAGACTCTGTCTTCAAGTCGGTTCCGCCTAATGGCTCAGAATCTACTTGACAAACTATTATGTTCTACTCAGATATTGTTTCCCTGGTGGCTCAGAGGTTAAAGCATCTGCCTCCAATGCTGAAGACCTGGGTTCGATCCCTGGGTTAGGAAGATCCCCTGGAGAAGGAAATGGTAACCTACTCCAGTATTCTTGCCTGGAGAATCCCATGGACGGAGGAGCTTGGTAGACTACAGTCCATGGGGTCGCAAAGAGTCGGACACGACTGAGCGACTTCACTAATCACTAATCTATGTAAACGAAACTTTGTATGGTGATCTGCCCTTCTACGAGATTCAAGTCAATCGTTTTATGGCCTGGGATGAATCATCTGGTGCCAAGATTTTCCCAAAATGCATCTTATGGGTGAGGGGCCTGGTACCATTCTGAGTTTTAAGACATTCCTTTCTTTCATTAACAGACTGCTAGTGACTATATAACATCCAGCTTAAGACTAGCAGGGGGGTATTCTTTCTGCCCCCTTCTGATGCCTATGTCAGAAGCTTTCTCTATCTCCTTTATACTTTAATAAAACTTTATTACACAAAAGCTCTGAGCGATCAAGCCTTGTCTCTGGCCCCAGATTGAATTCTTCTCCTCCGGAGGCCAAGAATCCCGTGAACAACCTTTCACCCTTCCCTTCGTCAGGGGATATTCCCAACGCAGGGATTGAACCCAGGTCTTCCGCATTGTGGGCAGATTCTTTATCAGTTGAGCCATAAGGAAAGACAAAGAATACTGGAGTGGGTAGCCTATCCCTTCTCCAGGGTATCTTCCCGACCCTGGAATTGAACTGGAGGTCTCCTGCATTGCAGGCGAATTCTTTAGCAACTGAGCTATCAGGGAAGCTCCAAATTTTCATCTAAATTACTAATCTGTTCCTTGATATTAAGTGTAAGAAAAGAATCCGTACATAGATTTTTTTTTTCATTGCAACTTTGTTAATTCAAGTAAGCTCTGGCAAAGATCCTGAGTAGGAAATGCATTTTGGAAATTGGTATGAAGCAAAATAATGTCAGATTTTATTTTTTTGGGCTCCAAAATCACTGCAGATGGTGACTGCAGCCATGAAATTAAAAGATGCTTACTCCTTGTGTTGTATCCACGCGTCCAGGAAAGAAACTCACTCAGAAGGACAATGCAGATAGTGGAGTGCAGTTTATTACACTGGCGGGCCCAAGGCAGAGTCTCCTCTTAGCCAAGGACCCCCACCAGCATTTGTGACAATCTTTTATACCCCATGTGTACGTGTCTGAACCCACCACTCCAAATTCCTTCAGACTTACATAAACTAAGGAAAATACAATCCCAATAACCCCATCATTCACGTGCTATGTGCTCATGTGCTCAGTCAGCGAATAATCAATAAGCCCGAGGTTACACTCCGATAGATACAGAAAATTTATGGCCTGTCTGGAGGAAGGGATGATTAGTGTATGTTTTCTCTTAGGTGATGAGTAACCTAGATACAATCTTCAAGGTTCCCCTGTCTGGAGGGGGTCTTATCCTTCTGTTGTCATTTTCATAGGCACTAAACACAGAGTTCAGAGTCCACTGAAAAGGTGGCCGAGCATGATCAGCATGAACAGGCCTAAGATGGAGTCCAGGCACTATGAATTCCTTCTTCTCTTGGAAGGAAAGTTACGACCAACCTAGATGGTATATTAAAAAGCAGAGATATTACTTTGCCAACAAAGGTCCGTCTTTCTAGTCAAGGCTATGGTTTTTCCAGTGGTCATGTATGGATGTGAGAGTTGGACTGTGAAGAAAGCTGAGCGCCGAAGAATTGATGCTTTTGAACTGTGGTGTTGGAGAAGACTCTTGAGAGTCCCCTGGACTGCAAGGAGATCCAACCAGTCCATCCTAAAGGAGACCAGTCCTGGGTGTTCATTGGAAAGACTGATGCTGAGGCTGAAACTCCAGTACTTTGGCCACCTCATGAGAAGAGTTGACTCTTTGGAAAAGACCCTGAAGCTGGGAGGGATTGGGGGCAGGAGGAGAAGGGGACGACAGAGGATGAGATGGTTGGATGGCATCACCTACTCGATGCACATGAGTTTGGGTGAAATCCGGGAGCTGGTGATGGACAGGGAGGCCTGGCGTGCTGTGATTCATGGGGTCGCAAAGAGTCGGACAAGACTGAGTGACTGAACTGAACAGTAATGAAAGCAGTATGACAGCGCTGTGTCAGATGTTTGATATTCAATTTTTATCACTCTTGGAAGAAGTGGGAAGAAAAGATACAGATATTCAGCTGCCTCTGGTTACACATGGAACAATTTTCTTTATACTGAGAAAGTGGATGCAATGAAAAGTTTTCATTCTATTTTTAAATTATTGTTCACAAGCATATGACTTATAATTTAATCTTGTGTTCATTCCTTATCACATAGATAATAAAAATTCTCCCATGAGAAATGAATGTGTCTCTAATACAAATGGCGGTACCAGCATATTTGTAAATAATTTACCAGTTATCAAGGCAAAGTATTTTTTTCCTACACATTTTAAGCAAAATTCTAGCGGTTTGCTTAACTGAAAGTGTTAGAGTTGGGTAAATTTAAAATGGCTATGAAAAAGTGGATTTGTCTTAAAGAATAAACCACAGTTAATCAATTTTCTTATTTAAAATGTAGTCAAACTGACTTCAGGCAGGAAACTGCAAAATACGTAATAATAGTAAATGACAACATAATAATTGGGAATAATTACACTATCAGTATGTTATAAAGCAGGTGTCAACTGCAAACTTTTGTTGGTTTCTACTATCATCTTGCAGAGAAGGCAATGGCAAGCCACTCCAGTACTCTTGCCTAGAAAATCCCATGGATGGAGGAGCCTGGTAGGCTGCAGTCCGTGGGGTCGCTAAGGGTCGGACACGACTGAGCGACTTCACTTTCACTTTCCACTTTCCACTTTCACACACTGGAGAAGGAAATGGCAGCCCACTCCAGTGTTCTTGCCTGGAGAATCCCAGGGATGGGGGAGTCTGGTGGGCTTCCGTCTATGGGGTCACACAGAGTAGGACACGACTGAAGTGACTTAGCAGCAGCAGCACACTATCAGTAAACATGTGAAGAGTGAAATTAAATCATATTTCTGTGAGCCCTCTGAGACAAATATTAAAAAGTGACCTTTCACATCTTCACAGTGTTTTCTTAAGTAACAGTGTTTTCAAAGCTGAAATCACATCCTTATTCCTAAGACTATATCAAGGTGTTATACACTGGTGTCACAGCAGTGTAGGAAACAGCATTTTGTTGGTTCCTGCGGAATGATTTGTTTTGGGGCGTAAATAAGCAATAGTCAGGGAGCCAAAAAATAAAAGCACAACGGTGAGGTGGGAAGAGCAGGTGGAGAAGGCTTTGGACCAGCCTGTGGCTGAGTGCAGCTTTCAGATGGCAGAAATGATTTTGACATCAAAGCCCAGTATCAGGAGGAAAGGAATCGTGGCAAACACCACAGCAACCGCATAGACACACATTTCATTAAGCGCAGTGTCCCCACAGGCCAGGGTGATCAACGGGGGATCTCACAGAAGAAGCAGTCGATCTGGTGTGAAGCACAGAAGGGCAGTGAGGACACCCGGCATGTCTGTGCTGTCGGGACTGGAATTCCCCACCCAGGCGCCAGCAACCGACTGCAGGCCCGTCCTGTGGGTCGTGAGCAGAGGGTGGCACAGAGGCTGCACGTGGATGCACAGGGCACAGGCCTCGTCCCCTGGAGGAGCGCCCCCGGGGCCCCCGGAGCAAGGAAGAAGCACGTCTGATGGCACAGCTCAGCAAAGAAACCCTTCTTCTGTCTTGGGTCCAAAGATTCACTAGAATCCTAGGGAGAGTGACAGATACATAACAGATTTCCAGTGACGAGAAATTTGCAAGGAAAAAATACATGGGTGTCTGAAGCACAGGGTCTACGCTCATGATTATTATGATAAGACCGTTTCCTGTTAAGATGAATATGAAGATGAGAAAGAAAATTCCAAATAGAAGTCCCTGGAGGTTCGGAAGATCCGAAAATCCCAGGAGAAGAAATGCCATGACTGAAGAGAAATCGCCTTCTGCTATTTGGTCTCTGGAAGCATCTGTAAATACATATAAATATATACAATGTAAAGTCCTCTATCTCTCTGAATTGCAGTTTGTCAAGTGATAAAATGTGTACACTGCACTTTCAAAACTCACTAATTTGAGTCCTAGAAAAGCATCTAAATTTGATATTAAGACTTAGTTTAAAGAAGTTCATTCTTTCACAAAAAATAATCCATCAGAAAATAATATCAGGAATTAGGTCTGCTGATAGATGGCTGTATTTTCCCATTACTGATAATGAAATAATTGATGCTGTGTTTTGTTATTCAGCTTTGTGAGACGAATATATAGCAAGAAATCTGACAATTTTATTTAGAATGACCTTTCCATGAATTCTCCTTTCTCATGTTATTTATTTTAAAGTAATTGCATTTATTTATATTTTGATTTAAGCCATCGAAATATTTTTGAGTCATCATGCAACTATAATTAAAAAATAAACCAGAAAAAGTGATTTGGGGGATGATCTTTGTGATTTTTTCGTGTTATAATAGTTGGTATAGTCAGTTTATTTCAATTGAAAGAGTCATAAAGAACTCAACCAAAGAGGTTTTTATCAAATCTCAAACACTGATTTTGCATTTGAGTGGTAATTCCTACAATCAACAGCCATGCTTTCAATAAATTTTAACTTAAAAATGTTATATAAATCGACTAAGATCAAAGCAAATAAAAGGCATTATTAAGACTGAATTTTAGGCATGTACAACTCAAAATCCAAGTTACTTTTACTGCAACAGATAATTTCAGGGGAACATAGAATGTATCATTTATATGTACTTCTCCTTCCTGGGGACTAACATATATAAGTAACCCAGTAAGTATTTGATTTACAAGTGGATAACAGTATCCAATATTAATTAGATTACTATATCCCCCACTAATGACTGGCATGGGACGCACTGTTCTCATTATTGTGTTTTGTGTTCACCTCTCTCTCGGGGCACATTGAAGTCTTGTCTTAATTCTTCTCCAATACTGTAACAATATCCTTCTTCCACATTTTTCTTAAGTATTTTGGGAAAAACAAAAGTAAAAGTAACAGTCGAAAAACAAATTGGAAATTAGCAATCTACAACTGAGTACTAATTTGCTTGACTAAGATTTGAGACAAGTTCTTAATAAGATGCAATGATAAGTAATTTTTGAAATTTCCACACATATTGTGCATATTAAATAGAAATTGCATGATAAAACCTTTTGAAATGTAGAGAAGTTATTAAGCAATTTCTATCCATCCCCTTCTTAAATATTATAGTAGCATAAAATCTTTCCTTCATATAAAAATATTGAGGATTTTCTCCATGAATTTGGAATGTTTTCCAGGTGGTGTCAGGGATACCATTCATGCATGGCTTTATTATAATACTGAAAAATATTATGTATTCATCTATGACAGCAAACGATGTATATACTGATCACACGTTGTGTTGGACTTATTTCTGTTCTAATAACCTAAAACACTGAGAATGGAGTTACAAAGAAAAAGTGTACAAACCAAACAGTTGGTGATTACAAATTCCATTCTAAGTCCACTATTTATTTCAGACTTTGATTAACAGTTTCTATTTGTGTTAAATGATTTTATGTTTACTTTCCAAAACAGTTTAGTTGAAATCACAGTGTTCTGCAATACGGAGGGGTTTCCCATATGGCACTAGTGGTCAACAATCCGCCTGCCAGTGCAGGAGATGCAAGAGTTGCAGGTTCAATCCCTGGGTCTGGAAGATCGCCTGGAGGAGGAGATAGCAGCCCTCTCCAGCATTCTTGCCTGGAAAATTCCATGGACAGAGGAGCCTAATGGGCTCCAGTCTAGAAGACTGCAAAGAGTCAGACACGATTGAGCACACATTCACACATGCGATACAGAGATGGTGGTATTATCCACCACATCTATTATAAGGCTTTCCACATTTTATTTTCTCAAATGATACTTAAGCAATAAAATGATTGTGAGCTGGATGAAATTCAAGCAACATAAAGACAGAAAAGGAAGAAGAAGACCAGAGAGAGGGAGGGGGAGAGAGGGGGAGGAGGAAAGAAAAAGGGAAGAAGGGAGGGAGAGGAAGAAGGGAGGGAGAGATGGAACAGCCGCAACCTATGAATTATTCTCAGTATTTTCATAACAAAATATTCCCCTTAGTGAATCCCTGTTGGCTCAGTGATGAAGAAACCACCTGTAATGCAGGACACATCGGTCCAATCTCTGGGTCAGGAAGATCCCCTGGGGAAGGAAATGGCTACCTGTTCCAGTATTCTTGCCTGGGAAATCTCTTGGATGGAGTAGCCTAGTGGGCTGTAGTCTATGGGGATCACAAGAGTCAGACAGGACAGTGACTAAATCACCAACAGTGTTTTCAGTTCAGTTCAGTTCAGTCGCTCAGTCATGTCCGACTCTTTGCGACCCCATGAATCACAGCACGCCAGGCCTCCCTGTCCACCACCAACTCCCGGAGTTCACTCAAACTCATGTCCATCGAGTCGGTGATGCCATCCAGCCATCTCATCCTCTGTCGTCCCCTTCTCCTCCCACCCCCAATCCCTCCCAGCATCAGGGTCTTTTCCAATGAGTCAACTCTTCACACGAGGTGGCCAAAGTATTGGAGTTTCAGCTTTAGCATCAGTCCTTCCAATGAACACCCAGGACTGGTCTCCTTTAGGATGGACTGGTTGGACCTCCTTGCAGTCCAAGGGACTCTCAAGAGTCTTCTCCAGCACCACAGTTCAAACGCATCAATTCTTCGGCGCTCAGCTTTCTTCACAGTCCAACTCTCACGTCCATACATGAGCACTGGAAAAACCATAGCCTTGACTAGATGGACCTTTACCAGTGTTTTCAATCTACGCCTAATACTGGAGATGAGATTAGTATTGTGATTTGATTGTATACTTATATCCCTTCACTGTAGATAGAGAAAGGCAGTGTCATGTCACTACTCTAAAATTAATTCTACTTAAACTTTTCTTTTGCAGAAGTCCTTCCAAGTGAACAGTAAACAGGCTTGATTCTTTTAATTGAGGCTTTTTGTTTGTTTTTCCTTTAGGTTGGCTTCTTTTCTGAGCGACACAGGCCAATTTCTCTCTTATTTAGCTAATGACCTCAGCGCTCTAACCCGCTCTGAATCAGGACAAATTTGCAGTCTGGTTTTATAGAATTTGTTTAATCAGAAAAGTATAACATCAATGAGTTTTCTTTTAATGCCCTAAAATGTTAGATTCATTTTCAAGAGGACTTTCCTGTTGGCTCAGATGGTAAAGAATCTGCCTGCAGTGCAGGAGACCTGGGTTTGACCCCTGGGTCAGGTAGATCCCCTTGAGAAGGGAATGGCTACCAACAGCTCCAATCTTCTTGCGGGAAAATTCCATGGACAGAGCCTGGCGGGCTACAGTACATGAGAACAAAGAGTTGGATACAACTGAGCAACTAATACTTTTCAAAACAATGTTTCTTCAGAAATAATACTGCATTTCATTGATGGTAGTATGCAAACACTTTAAAAACATTTAAAAAGAAGCCAATTACTGCTTTCTTCAGTAAGTTTTCCTATATTTAAAATTTTCTTCAAAACTGCCTCAACTATTTTAATAACTTTTATTACATTAAAACAATACATTTCAAAAGTATTTTAGTCATTTATCTCACTAATTTTCTAACAGAATAATGAAGATGTTGCCTGAAATATAGTCTAACTTGTCAAATTTAATATATTAATAGCCTGTAAATATTTGGGCTTTATAAACTTTGATATTTAAGATGTGATTAGCTAAGAAAATCAATCTAAAATGTAAAGAACACTTTTGATGTAAGAGTTCATGCTTACCTTCCTGGATTGGAATGAAGTTATTTCCTTCTTTGATAACGGAGTATTTTAAATGCTGTTCTATTGATATTCAACTTTAAACAATTTGAATGTTAGGTGTTGCAAATGTCTTTCTAAATCATTTTTTCCCTCCAAAACAAATAGTGCTCTTTAAGTAGAAATAGATTTCTTTCAGCCTTGGGAATTAGTTCTCTCCTGTATCAATGTATAATTGAACCAGCTCACTATACTAGCCATTCAGATATTTTGGAAAGCAACCAAAAATGCACCTGGCCATAGCATTTCTTTTCAGTGATGTCCAACTCTATTCTGTAGTGCTTTAAATAACAAGGCAACTGACTCCAGGATTCTTGCCTGGAGAATCCCATGGAAAGAGGAACCTGGCAGCCTACAGTCCATTGGGTCACAAAGTCGGACACGACTGAAGCTACTTAGTACGCAAGCACGTAAATATCCTAGGGGTATTAGGACATCTAATGTTGTGGTCATGTATGGATGTGAGTGTTGGACTGTGAAGAAAGCTGATCGCCGAAGAATTGATGCTTTTGAACTGTGGTGCTGGAGAAGACTCTTGAGAATCTCTTGGACCGCAAGGAGATCCAACCAGTCCATTCTAAAGGAGATCAATCCTGGGTGTTCATTGGAAGGACTGATGCTAAAGCTGAAACTCCAATACTTTGGCCACCTCATGCGATGAGTTGACTCACTGGAAAAGACTCTGATGCTGGGAAGGATTGGGGGCGGGAGAAGAAGGGGACATCAGGGAATGAGATGGCTGGATGGCATCACCGACTCGATGGACGTGAGTTTGAGTGAACTCCGGGAGTTGGTGGTGGACAGGGAGGCCTGGCGTGCTGTGATGCATGGGGTCGCAAAGAGTCGGACACAACTGAGCGACTGAGCTGAACTGAACTGAATGTTGATGGAGCAATGGAATCTAAGACGTTTAAAAAATTTCCCAACACAAATATGACTAATTGATTTTTGACAAAGGTTCAAAATCATTCAGTACATTTAAGTAAAAAATATATTGTCTTAAAGAAGTTATTAAAGCATTGCACATGCAAATCAAAAGAAGCAAACAACAACAAATCTTGAACTTCTATATAAATCATAAAACCTTATTTAAAAAAATAACTCAAAATTGATCGAATGAGGGAGAGAAATGGTGATACCGTCCCCCCATCTCATCCTGTTTCTCCCTTTCCCTCTCGCCCTCAGTCTTTTGCAAACATGCACACATACACCCACAAACCCAGAAACTGGATGCATGATTCCGGGGGCTGTGTGTGCGTGTGTGTGTGCTCAGTTGCTTCAGTCTTGTCTGATTCTTTGTAATCCTCAGACTGCCCCAATTGGTTTGCTGTGATTTCTCACTAAATTTAACAATTGAATATTTTAAAAGTAATATATATTAACAGATACGCACATAGATTATCTAGATACAGATATACATATAAATATCCTGTGACTTCCCAGGTGGTGCTAGTGGTAAAGAATCCATCTGCCAATACAGGAGATCTAAAAGATGCAGGTTCAATCCCTGTGTTGGAAAGATCCCCTGATAGTTTGTGAGTTTTGAGGAATCAGTCCATTTCATCTTATTGGCAATTTTATAGACACAGAGTTATTAAAAGCATCTTTATTAACCCTTTATTCGTTCTGTTCAGTCACTCAGCTGTGTCCTACTCTTTGCGACCCCGTGGAGTGTAGCCTACCGGGCTTCTCCGTCCATGGGATTCTCCAGGCAAGAATACTGGATTGGGTTACCATCTCCTTCTCCAGGGAATCTTCCCGACCCACAGGGATCAAACCCGGGTCTCCTGCATTGGAGGCAGACGCTTAAACCTCTGAGCCACCAGGGAAGCCCCAACCCTTTATTAATATCTATAGATTTCAATGTGCCGACTCTCATTCTTTGTGTTTAATATATGTGATATGTCTTTTTTCATTGTCTGTTTTTTAAAATCATATCTACTTTATAAAATGTACACAGTATCAGCTTTTTACTTGATTGCTTTTCTCTTTTTTTTTTTTAAGTTTTGGTGACTTCTACTCTTTTTGTTTTTTCTTCCATTTGATTTGGATTTATTTCACTATGACTTTTAGAATTTATTGTGGTTAAAATTTAATTTATTGACTTAAGATGTTACTTTAATGTTCTAAGTGTTCAGTACTATATTTTATTTAAGTCCTGTTTTGGCTGCGTCTCATAGATTGTGATATGTTACATTTATATTAAGTAAAAATATAGATCAATAAGAGGAAGACCTCCAGATATTTGAAAAGTTACATATAAACCTTCAACAGTGATAGCTTTCAAAACGCATGGACAAAATATTTCTAAAATGTATTGTTCTAACTCTCTTTCCATTATTCTTTATACAAGTCTATTTATTCCTGCTTACACGTGTGCATGCTTAGTCCTCTCTGCGACACTCTGGACTGTAGCCCCCTGGGCTCCTGCTTTCAGCTTGTACACCTGAAGAGGAATGAGTGTGTATTCCCCTTCCCCTTCCTGTAGTCCAGGAGACAGTGAGGTCTACCTGCTTAGTGTGAATGTGGAGATGGAAAATTCATATTGAACATGATCTAATTGTCCCAAGTCTTCTAGATTTCTTACTTTTGAATTTTTAATGACAAAGACAATTCTCTTCAAGACATTATTCATTTAAATCTTTTTTGAAAGTGAAAGTCACTCAGTCATGTCCAACTCTTTGCGACCCCATGGACTATATAGTCCATGGGATTCTCCAGGCCAGAGTACTGGAGTGGGTAGCCTTTCCCTTCTCCAGGGGATCTTCCCAACCCAGGGATTGAACCCAGGTCTCCTGCATTGCAGGCGGAGTCTTTATCAGCTGAGCCACAAGGGAAGCCCAAATCTTTTTTAGAATATCTTTATTTTATAGCATCAGTAATATGTAATCATAATTTTCTGATTTTACAATACTTCCATTTCTTAATAATCACAAAATACAGGAAAAGAGGTAGAAAATTTTAAGGAATAATATGGACAGATATGACTCCTCCAGTGTCAGAAAGGTTTAGTTTAATTAAGAAGTGACATGGGGAATAAGCTGATCCCAAGGGTAAAGAATATTTTCTATTTAAAGAGCACTATTTTTTATGACAAGGAATATATTACAGACTGTGGTTAGCCTCTGTTCCAAATAAATGTAAATTTCCTAATTGCCAAAACAAAAAAGGTCTCACTTTTTTCTGTATTTTAACTCTATCTGTAAAGGTAAGCATTGCATTTAACTTCAGTTCAAACAGGTAAGCATGAATCATTTTTTCCAATAGCAAATTTAGCTTTACAAATATCTATGTATATTTAGCATCAGCAAAAAAGGCATTCATTTCAGAAGAATTAAAAATAGATCCTTTCTCCTTACTGTTAATTAATTTAGAAAACCCTGATTTAGATAATCCTTTTACTTTTCTGATCCTCATCATTATATTATCAAGTGAGAAATTACAGAGTACTTTGTAATATGCATGTGTGCACTGAGTCACTTCAGTCATCTGACTCTTTGGGAACCTATGGACTGTAGTCCACCAGGCTCCTCTGTCCTTGGGATTCTCCAGGCAAGAGTACTGGAGTGGGTTGCCATGCCCTTCTGCAGGAGATCTTTCTGCCCCAGGGATCAAACCCACGTCTCTCATCTCTTACATTCCAGGCAGCTTCTTTACCACTGAGCCACCAGGAAATGTCTTATAATATATTTGGCCAATATATCAAAGTTTACAACCTCATTTTCATTATCATCAGTCATCTTTAAGTATTAAGATTGATTAAGTGATTACTCCATAGTAAGCATATATTTAAGTAGTTTGTATGTAGTATTAAATCAGCATGTATCACAAAAAAATTTTAAAACTTATTTAACTGAGTAGTACATAGTAAAAGGAATTATTAAAATGTGTTCTCATCCAATACCAAGGGAATCATTTGTTTCTTAAAATTAAATTCTATGCAAATGAATGAGAAAATAGTAAAGTAATATTGGCATGTTTTCCTTTTTATCCTAAAGGAAGCAGGCTTCTGAACTGCATTCACCAATTTTAGGTTTTCATTTCCTATTTCAAACTGACTTCATAAACTTGCTCTAAACAGTATTAAATGCATTGTGATATAGCTTATTTACATGATATCATAATCCCCATGTCAGTGGAAATATCAGAACAATAAACATGAATTATTTGAACAAAAACAAAAGTGGTTCTATTTAGATGAGTTATATAGTGATTTTCTCTTTGAATTGTATAAAGAGAGGCATTGACAGTTTTCAGAAGTCAGAAAAACCAACAAATATATCACAAGATTTGAGGAAATCTTTGAACCTGAGATTGAGTTTAGAATATAAGTACAGTTTGTATAGAATTTGAATAATTATAATATTTCTTACTTTAGAAATGGTTTTATACTGACAATTCTACTTACTATTCATAAAAAGTTTCCATTTGACAAATAAAAAGTTGAGACAAAAAATATTTTAATAAATGTGGAACACTCCATTCTTGATATTAAGTATTGTTTTCTTACATTTTCTGGCTTTTTTTGACATTTTAGTTTCAGTATGCTTTTCAAATGTACTATCCTATTGAACAGCAAGGAATAATTTACAAAGGGGATTAAAAAATGAGAGAAAACCTTACATACATAAACAGCAGACACAATAAAAAGAATAAAGCAGATGGCAGTTTCTGTGGGAAATGGATGCACCTATCAAATGTAGGTGCATGGCTGCTTGCTAAAAAGATTGATGATTCATTCAGCAAGCGATTTTAATCAGTATCCAAGTACTACATTCTACATTGACTTAAGAATGTGAATAAAATTTGGTAAAGGTGTTGGGACAAGGTATTGAAAAAAGGAAGCATGATTGCAAAGATTCATATATGATGCATCTGTCAGCCACTAGCTTCTGAGAATTTAAAAGACTCATTCATAGCATTTTTGCATTTCTACCAATCACATTTTTATTGAGAGAATTGCATAATAATGGAAAAAGTTTGAATATCTTTAGTACTGTAATGGGTAGTTTAAGATATTGTAGATGGTACACGTATAAATAGTATATGGCTTCCCTGATTGCTCAGATGATTAAGAATCTGCCTGCTATGCAGAAGACCTGGGTTTGACCCCTGGGTAGGGAAAATCCCCTGGAGAAGGGAATGGCAACCCACCCTAGTATTCTTGCTTTTGTATGGACTATTGGTTCTACCCCATGTTTATCTACATTTTTGCAGCAGAAATCTTGACTTTTGTCCTCACTTAATACCCTTAGAATACGTAATTAGTTGTGTATCTTATTTTCAGTGACTTATTTTCTGTTGGCTTTCAAATAAGTTAACCAAAAGTGTTAGTCGCTCAGTTGTGTCCGACTCTTTGTGACCCCATGGACTGTAGCCCACCAGGCTCCTCTGTCCGTGGGATTCTACAGGCCAGAATACTAGAGTAGGTAGCCATTTCCTTCTCCAGAGGATCTTCCCGACCCAGGGATCAAACCGGGGTCTCCTGCATTGTAGGCGGATTCTTTAACATCTGAGCCACCGGGGTATGGCTAAATAAGTTAACACATAATATGAAAAATACATGTAAAACATGCTGAAAACAATGAAGCAATTTACTACTTCTGCAAGAATGAGTAAAAAGAGTATAATTTCTAAATATACACACATGCATGCCCCACAAAAAGTATGCTTGATCTCTAACAGGAAAGAGAGGAAGGAGAGATTTACATTTTCAGTGGGAATCCATGTTTATACTTTGGAAGTGAAGTGAAGTGAAAGTCTCTAGCTGTGTCTGGGTCTTTGTGTCCCCATGGACTATACAGTCCATGGAATTCTCCAGGCCAGAATACTGGAGTGGGTAGCCTTTCCCTTCTCCAGGGGATCTTCCCAACCTAGGGATCAAACCCAGGTCTCCCGCATTGTGGGCAGATTCTTTACCAGCTGAGCCACAAGGGAAGCCTAAGAATACTGGAGTGGGTAGCCTATACCTTCTCCAGGGGATCTTCCCAACCCAGGGATCAAACCGGGGTCTCCTGCATTGCAGGCAGATTCTTTACCAGGGAGCTATCAGGGAAGCCCAAATTAACCTCTGCCTGAACATGGGTTTGAACTCTGGACCCTCAGACTAAAAGTCTGATGCTCTACTGACTGAGCTATCCGGGTTCTTATACCTTGGGGGAAATTCCAAAGAAGCAATCAAATTGATTCATCTGTAACGTATTCTAGACGTTAATGACTGTGTGGATCACAATAAACTGTGGAAAATTCTGAAAGAGATGGGAATACCAGACCACCCGACCTGCCTCTTGAGAAACCTGTATGCAGGTCAGGAAGCAACAGTCAGAACTGGACATGGAACAACAGACTGGTTCCAAATAGGAAAAGGAGTACGTCAAGGCTGTATATTGTCACCTTGCTTATTTAACTTCTATGCAGAGTACATCATGAGGAACGCTGGGCTGGAAGAAGCACAAGCTGGAATCAACATTGTTGGGAGAAATATCAATAACCTCAGATATGCAGATGACACCACCCTTATGGCAGAAAGTGAAGAGGAACTAAAAAGCCTCTTGATGAAAGTGAAAGAGGAGAGTGAAAAGGTTGGCTTGAAGCTCAACATTCAGAAAACGAAGATCATGGCATCTGGTCCCATCACTTCATGGGAAATAGAAAAACAGTGGAAACAGTGTCAGACTTTATTTTTTTGGGCTCCAAAATCACTGCAGATGCTGATTGCAGCCATGAAATTAAAAGACGCTTACTCCTTGGAAGGAAAGTTATGACCAACCTAGATAGTACATTAAAAAGCAGAGACATTACTTTGCCAACCAAGGTCCGTCTAGTCAAGGCTATGGTTTTTCCCGTGGTCATGTATGGATGTGAGAGTTGGACTGTGAAGAAAGCTGATCGCCGAGAACTGATGCTTTTGAACTGTGGTGCTGGAGAAGACTCTTGAGAGTCCCTTGGACTGCAAGGAGGTCCAACCAGTCCATTCTAAAGGAGATCAGTCCTGGGTGTTCATTGGAAGGACTGATGCTGAAGCTGAAAATCCAATACTTTGGCCACCTCATGCGACGAGTGGACTCACTGGAAAAGACTCTGATGCTGGGAAAGGTTGGGGGCGGGAGGAGAAGGGGACGACTGAGAATGAGATGGCTGGATGGCATCACTGACTCTGTGGACATGAGTTTGAGTGAACTCCGGGAGTTGGTGATAGACAGGGAGGCCTGGCGTGCTGTGATTCATGGGGTCGCAGAGAGTCGGACACGACTGAGCGACTGAACTAAACTGAGATGTTAATGAATCACATTTAGTGGAAGAAATGTACTATGCATTGCCCAAAAAGATCTACAGAAAATACAAAAGAAGCTAATAATATAGTTAAAATAGCAAGAAAAATGCAAAAAAGATGGGAAATCTCAACCTATCTCATTCACATACATGACTAACAGAAACACACGCAAAAAAGAAAGAATGAAAAAGTTGAATGGGATCATCAGTAAAACAGCAATTGCTGAGGATATGGGTAATTTAGGAAGATCTCACAGATGAGTTGTGGGTGGTATCTCTTTCATGCAGTAAGTAAGTGAGAGGTGAATATTCTAGCTAGCAGTGCTTTCGTGGACAGAAACTTGGATGGACTTGCCTCTTATGTCTTGAGTGTTCCTGGGCCAAAAGAACAGCTTAAAATTCCTTTCTCTCAACTGAGAAATCTGAATAGAACTTATCACTACTGATTTATGGACTTTACACTGAAATACACATGTTTGAAAACTAGTAACATCTCATAATATTATATAGTCAGCTCATCAATTTTATTTATAAGAAAAAAATGAAATATGTAGAATGCCAGTGTCAAACAAGACTTTGGAAATATCACAGGAAAACCAACACTTTAAAAATTAACTATATTCATCCCTAAAACTATCTTAGGTCACTTACAATATATTTCACCATGCAATCAAATTAACTTTCAATTGATAATAATTAAATACAGAATTCAGAGGTGAAGAGAAAAACACAGGCTCTAAGAGCAAAATCAGTATGTAAATGAATTTAACTCAAATTTTTGCATTTTTGAGCATTCAGATGAAGAGCAAAATTATAATCACATATCTTCAGAAAAAGTGATAATTCATGGCAGAAAATAAAGATTAAATGGATAACTTTTCTTACAAATTGGTTTAATAATGATGGAAAATGTAATTCACAACCTGTTAGACACCTAGCAATTATAGGCTTGTTTTCTAATGGAATTGGAAACAATGAATGGTGTACCATCTTTTATATATATATATATAAGGAAACAAAAACCAAAGAAAGTGAAATATTAGTACCTTTGATTGAATCATTCCCACAGATGAAATATGAAGAGATGGAAGCGGAAGATAACATGTCCACAGTGACACAATTTGTACTCCTGGGGTTTTCTGACCTTCCAAACCTTTAAGGGCTATTCTTTGGGGTGTTCTCCATCATTTACACTATAATCTTTATTGGAAACAGTCTTATAATAATACTAACTAGGCTTGACCCTGTACTGCACAAAACCATGTATTTCTTCCTGGCAAATTTTCCTCCTTGGAAATCTGTTACGTGTCCTTCACTCTCCTAGGATTCTGGTGAACCTTTGGACTCAGGGCAGAAGCATTTCTGTGCTGGAATGTGCTGCCCAAATGTGCTTCTTCCTTCTCCTCGGAGACACTGAGTGCTTCCTCCTGGCAGTGATGGCTTGTGACCGCTGCGTGGCCATCTGTGACCCCCCTGCACTACCCACTGGTCATGACCCCAAAGGTGTGCCTCCAGCTGGCTGTGGGCTCCAGGGTCAGTGGAATCCCAGTGCAGATGGGGCAAACGTGCCGGATCTTCTCTTCTGCGTTTCTGTCATTGGAAGGAGATTGACCACTTCTGTGGCATTTCCCCCGTTCTGAAGCTGGCCTGCGGAGATGCTTTTGCACACGAGCTCTCAGTCTATGCAGGAGCTCTGTTACTTGCTGGGGTCCCTTTTTTGTTGACCCTTGCCTCCTATAGCCAAATCATTTCCACTACTCTAAGGTTGCCAAGAGCTAGAGGAAGGGCCAAAGCCTTCTCCACGTGCTCTTCTCACCTGTTGGTTGTGGTGTTATTCTTCGGATCTGCTGCCATTATCTACTCAAGACCAAAATCCAGTCATTCTGCAGGAACTGACAGACTGTTCTCTCTGTTCTATACCATAGTGACTCCGATGTTCAATCCCATGATATACAGCCTTTGGAACAAGGATGTGATTGCAGCACTGAGAAAATTATTACTGAAAACATAATGTGATGATTTTAATTATAAATGTTTTAACTGTTTGCTAAACAGTTAACAGAGAAACATTTTCAGCTTCTATCTTCCTCCTTTAAGGAGTTAGCCACTTCTATTCTCAGATGCACTTATGAATACTTTAGAAAACTAATCCACAATTTACTGGGCTTGGATATATACCAGATAAATGAGTCATCAATCCTCCATGCCTAAGGAATAATTCTGCCTCATGAATTACATAGTAATTTACATGTTAAAAAAACTAAAACAAAATTCAATCAGTTAAGTTTTTTGGCTTAAATATACTGGAAAATATATGTTTATTTATCTAAATAATTATCTCTGTCTCCATACTTGTATTTGTTTGCATTCTTTGATTCTATAGCACAGAAAATGACTACTAGCAGTTGAAAATGGGATGTTTGAAGGAGAGAGCGAATGAGTGAATGGGTAAATGAATATTGCTGGTGCCAACATCAGACTGCTAGCAAGAAAATCTAGATTTTTCAGAGAACCAATAATATAGGGAGCATATTTGCTTATCCACTATAAATTCATGTGAAATTACTGCAATCATAAAACCAAAAGAATAGCATTCATAGACTTTGTTTTCTTCCTAAGTGCATGATAAAACAGTATCTTCCTACTCATCTTAACTGGTTTACTTTGCACATATTTGCATGTTCTACTTAGCAAATTTGATCCAAAATAATTTGCTTTGGATTATCTCATCCTTTACATAACTGCATTCTAACAGCTAAATCTATGTCAATTTGAATTTTTAAAAGAAAATATATATGAATATAAAAGTGAAGAAAAGTTTTAGAAGTTATTTTCAGAATTACCCACAGTCCTTACAATTGCATTACATTAGTGTGTCTGGACTAACCTCCCATGTCTTTATCCCCTCCTTTAGTGTTGAAAACTTTAAATCATTGACTGATATAATCAAGGAAAGTGAACATATCTCACTAGGATTATTAGTGCCCATCTTCTCAATTCCATCCTCAAATCAGCAACATTAAGAGACGATTTGTTGTAGCTGTCCCTGAGAACTTCTGCTACAGTTCTTTTGACAATTATTCCATTCTCTAGTTTTAGTTTTAATTATAACCTAACTGGCTTTATCCTGGGATGTACTATC
Source organism: Moschus berezovskii (assembly GCF_049115385.1). NCBI lineage: Eukaryota > Metazoa > Chordata > Mammalia > Artiodactyla > Moschidae > Moschus > Moschus berezovskii. The sequence goes on from NC_142470.1 coordinate 108,774,943, forward strand.
ATATGGTGTATCAGAGAATAATTTATGGAAGTTAATGGTTCAGTCAAATGAAGACCACATAAGCCAGTCATGCTATTTCATTGGGAGATTGCGATAGATATCTCTCCAGGTGAGATGAACTAGAATCCCTGGAAACAAATACACTACATTAGTTGACAAAATGGACTTTATAGATATGACTAATATCATAAATCATTGAGACGGGGAGATTATTCAGGTAGAACCAATCTGATCACATAAGCCTTAAACACAAGAAGAGAAAGAAAAGCAATACTCAAAAAATGGGTTATCACAGATGGAACAGAGAAAAGGAGGGCTCATTTTGTTATGCTGGCTCCAAAATCTGTTGGGACAAAGAGCAAGGACTGTCCTGATGTCTAGAAAGTGAGCATGGCATTTGACCAGTTGCTATCAAGGAATCAGTCCTCTGTCTGACAACCTCAAGGAAGAAAATTCTGCCAATAATTTCATTGAACAAGAAAGATGGAATACTCACTAGAGCATAAAAAAACAATGTGGCCCTCCCAACACTTTTGACCTATCATCTACAGACCTCCAAGATAATAAATTTTAAGGCACTCACTTTGTGGTAATTTACTAAAACTGCAAGAGACAACTGATACACAGAAGGTAATGATGTTCACAGAAAATGATATAAGAGATGGTGTAGACCTGCTCAGTATATGCAAACTCAAGACTTCATTCTCATAACCAGTTTAGCTGTACTCTGAGGATTTGAAATATTCAATTTCTCAGCCTCCTTTCCAGCTGAGTGTGAAGCAATGACTCAATTTTGGCTAATAACATGAAGACAGATGTCAACAAGTGTTCAGTCCTTTTTTTCCACTACTTTCCTCCTTAGTGTTAGTCACTCAGTCATGCCCAACTCACGCGACCCCATGGACTGCAGCCCACCAGTCTCCTCTGTCCATGGGATTTTCCAGGCAAGGATACTGGAGTGGGTTGCCATTTCCTTCTCCATCTTTCATCCTTGGAAGGGTGCAGAAGTCATATCTAAGAATGGGAAAGCAGGAAAACATAAGGAACCTGACATGCCATGTCTTTATTTTTAAAGTATAAGACTAGTCATACCACCCCACCAGAAGTGCTCTGTGAAGTAAATAAATGTGTTTTCTTTCACAGGTTTAAATAAAATTCTAAAAGAGAATATATCTGCATACATATTAATGTTTCACAATGTTTGGTGGTAGTAGATAGTACCTCTTTTGTGTCTGTTCATCTGGGGAAAAGCTGTATTGTGGCAGGAAGTGTTTCTCAGGAATGTAGATTTTGGTGCTTTTTCATTTTTATTTTATTAATTGGAGGATAATTGCTTTACAATATTGTATTGGTTTCTGCTGCACAACAAGGTGGATCAACCCTAAGGATACACATGTCCCCTCTCTCTTGAGCCTCCCTCCCATTCTCCACGCCACCCCACCTCTCTAGGTTGTCATAGAATGCTGGGCTGAGCTGTGTTATACAGCAACTTCCTGTTAGATCTGCTTTGCACGTGGTAATGTACATGATTCAGTGCTACTGTCTCAATTTTCCCCACCCTCTCCTTCCCCTGCTGTGTTCACAAGTCTGTTCTCCATGTCTGCCTCTCTAATCCTGCCCTGCACATAGATTCATCAGTACTATTTTTCTAGATTCCATTTTATTTGCATTAATATGCAATATTGGTTTTTCTCTTTCTGACATACTTCACTCTATATAGCACGCTCCAGATTCATCCACCTAATTAGAACCGACACAGATTCATTTCTTTCTATGACTGAGCAACATTCCGTTATATATATGGACCACACCTTCTTTATCCATCCATCAGTGTGCATCTAGGTTGTGCCAATGTCCTGGCTATTGTAAACAGTGCTGCATTGAATTATGGTTTTCTCTGGGTACATACCCAGGAGTGGGATTGCTGGGTCTTACGGAAGTTTTCATGGGGATGATTTTGATTACCACCTCCTTTACAACATTACAGACCTCCATTTATAGTTCTTTAGGCACTCTGTCTATAGGATCTAATCCCTTGAATTGATTTGTCACTTCTATTGTATAATCATAAGGGATTTGATTTAGGTCATACCTGAATGGCCTCATGGTTTTCCTACTTTCTTCCGTTTAAGTCTGAATTTTGCAATAAAGAGTTCATGATTTGACCCACAGTCAGCTCCCAATCTTGTTTCTGCTGACTGTATACAGCTTCTCCATCTTTGGCAGCAAAGAATATAATCAATCTGATTTTGGTATTGACTGTCTGGTGATGTCCATGTGTACAGTTGTCTCTTGTGTTGTTGGAAGAGGGTGTTTGCTATGACCAGTGCATTCTCTTGCAAAACTCTGTTTGCCTTTGCCCTGCTTCATTTTGTGCTCAAAGACCAAACTTAGCTGTTACTCCAGGTATCTTTTGACTTCTTACTTTTGCATTTCAGTCCCCTATGATGAAAAGGACATATATTGGGTGTGTTAGTTCTAGAAAGTCTTGGAGATCATAATCAGTTCAGTTCAGTCGCTCAGTCATGTCTGACTCTTTGTGACCCCATGAATCACAGCACGTCAGGCCTCCCTGTCCATCACCAACTCCCAGGGTTCACTCAAACTCATGTCCATCGAGTCAGTGATGCCATCCAGCCATCTCATTCTCTGTCCTCCCCGTCTCCTCCTGCCCCCAATCCCTCCCAGCATCAGAGTCTTTTCCAGTGAGTCAACTCGTCACATGAGGTGGCCAAAGTATTGGAGTTCCAGCTTTAGCATCAGTCCTTCCAATGAACACCCAGGATTGATCTCCTTTAGAATGGACTGGTTGGATCTCCCTGCAGTCCAAGGGACTCTCAAGAGTCTTCTCCAACACCACAGTTCAAAAGCATCAATTCTTCGGCGATCAGCTTTCTTCACAGTCCAACTCTCACATCCATACATGACCACGGGAAAAACCATAGCCTTGACTAGACAGACCTTTGTTGGCAAAGTAATGTCTCTGCCTTTTAGTATGCTATCTAGGTTGGTCATAACTTTCCTTCCAAGGAGTAAGCATCTTTTAATTTCATGGCTGCAGTCAGCATCTGCAGTGATTTTGGAGCCCCCCAAAATAAAGTCTGACACTGTTTCCACTGTTTCCCCATCTATTTCCCATGAAGTGATGGGACCAGATGCCATGATCTTTGTTTTCTGAATGTTGAGCTTCAAGCCAACATTTTCACTCTCCTCTTTCACTTTCATCAAGAGGTTCTTTAGTTCTTTACTTTCTGCCATAAGGGTGGTGTCATCTGCATATCTGAAGTTATTGATATTTCTCCCGGCAATCTTGATTCCAGCTTGTGCTTCCTCCAGCCCAGCGTTCCTCATGATGTACTCTGCATAGAAGTTAAATAACAGGGTGACAATATACAGCCTTGACGTACTCCTTTTCCTATTTGGAACCAGTCTGTTGTTCCATGTCCAGTTCTAACTGTTGCCTCCTGACCTGCATACAGGTTTCTCAAGAGGCAGGTCAGGTGGTCTGGTATTCCCATCTTTTTCAGAATTTTCCACAGTTTATTGGAGGAATAGAACCATTCAAGTGGTTGGAGCATAGCCTTGGATTACTGTGATATTGAATGGTTTGCCTTGGAAACAAACACAGACTGGTCATTTTTGAGATTGCACCCAAGTACTGCGTTTCAGACTCTTTCGTTGACTCTGAGGGCTACTCCATTTCTTTTAAGGGATTCTTGCCCACAGTAGTAGATATAATGATCATCTGAATTAAATTCCCCCATTCCCATCCATTTTATTCATTGATTCCTAAAATTTCAGTGTTCACTCTTGCCATCTCCTGTTGACCACTTCTAGTTTACCTTGATTTATGGACCTAACATTCCAGGTTCCTATGCAATATTGTTCCGTACAGCATCAGACTGTACAGCATCAGACTTTACTTTCACCACCAGACACACCCACAGCTGAGTATTGTTTCCACTTTGGCTCAGCCTCTTCATTCCTTCTGGAGCTATTTCTTCACTCTTCAGTAGCATATTGGATACCTACCAACCTGGAAAATTCATCTTTCAGTGTCATATTTTTTTTCCTTTCCATACTGTTCATGGGGCTCTCAAGGCAAGAATGCTGCAGTGGTTTCTAGTTTCTTGTCCATTGGACCACACTTTGTCAGAACTCTCCACCATTACCTCTCCATCTTAGGTGGGCCTACAGGGTATGGCTCATAGTTTCATTAAGTGAGAAAAGACTGTGGTCCGTGTGGTAAGTTTGGTTAGTTTTCTGTGATTGTGGTTTTCATTCTGTCTGCCCTCTGATGGTTAAGGGTAAGAGGCTTGTGGAAGCTTCTTGCTGGGAGGTACTGGCTGTGGGGAAATTTGGATCTTGCTCTGATGGGCGGGGCCATGTTCAGTAAATCTTTAATCCACTTTTCTACTGATTGGTGGAGCTGTGTTCCCTCCCTGTAGTTTGGCCCATGGTAGGGGTAATGACAGTATGGTGACCTTCAAAAGTATTCCACAGCTCCCAATGATTGTTGTATTCAATATTCATCGGAAGGACTGATACTGAAGCTGAAGTTCCAATACTTTAGCTACCTGATGTGAAGAGCTGACTCATTAGAAATGACCCTGTTCCTGGGAAAGACTGAAGGCAGGAGAAGGGGACGACAGGAGACAAGATGATTGGATGGCATCACCAACTCAATGGACATAAGCTTGAACAAGCTCCATGAGGTAGTGAAGGACAGGGTAGCCTGGCATGCTGCAGTCCATGGTGTCTCAAAGAGCTGGACATACTGAGTGACTGAACAACAACATTGTAGTTTTATTACTAGTTTTTTTTTTTTTTTAAAGAATTCTCCATACTGTTCTCTATAGTGGCTATATCAACGTGCATTCCTACCAACTGTGCAACAGTGTTCCCTTTCCTCCACATCCTCTCCAGCATTTATTGTTTGTATATTTTAATGATGATCATGTGTGTATTGTGGTTGAGTACTTCAGGTGTTTCAAGGATGCTTTGCTTTGGTATGCGTGTACACAACACACTTTCATCTGATATATGAACTTCTTGGGATATGGACTGCTGAGGATACAGACATGGTTCACTATTATTTTGTAATAGTTTAATATGCTTCCAGTGTTAATGGGAGATTAGCAAGAAAGGTCTAACTTTAGAAAGATCTATCGATCTATTGATATTTTAAAGAAAAGTGTTGCATGTTTCTGTTACTTTGTTTTTCATAAATGTAACTTTTTACAATCAGACATTTGATGATCTAAAAGTTTTTTTTAGGCAAATTCCTTATTTTTAAAATAATATTTAACTTTGTCATCAACATTGTTCTGCTGTTACATGATCTTTGATATTAAAAATCATTGTTAAATCTGTAGGCTTTGCAGATTCCTTAAAACTTGGCTCACAGCAAGTATGACAGTTTCATGATTATTTGAAATAGCATCCCAAAATAGTGAAAACTAGTTCAAGAGCTTATGTTTAATAGTAGCTACATCAGTACTGATCTGTGCTTATTTCAACGTCTTTCCTTTGAACAATCAACGAGTCATAGTAAGTTCCTATATGCTAAATACGTAAAAAGGGACTCATAAGGAGAAAATAAGTTGTCTTCTTGTCTCAATAAAATATTAATATAAAACTGAGGTGTGGAAGTATTTGTGAATCACATATTCAAAAAGTGAAATGCATATAGATAATACAAAAACTCCCGAAGATCAGTAGCAAGAGAAGAAGCAACCTAATCAACAAACGTACAAAACTCTTTGATAGATACTTTACTAAAAGGATACACAGAATTCAAATAATAACATAAAACTTGCTCACCATCTTCAGCATTTGCATTTTGAAATGCAAATTAAAGTAAAATTATGATACACATGTACTTTAATGGCTAGAATTAAAATAAAAAATCTCAAAATAATATAACAAAATTTGTGAGTAAATATATAAACTTTGAACAGTGATATCATTCCATGTATGGACATAATGTTTCTAAAATACATTTTTCATCTTTCTGATCATTAATCTTTATAAAGTGTAGCAGTATTCCTGCTTTTTATAGTTAAATATAACATTGTTTTCCATTGTATTTTTTGAGTGAGTGTCTATGTGTGTTTGTGTATGTGTGCGTCATGGGGCTTGTCACTGCGGTGGTCTCTCTGTTTCTGTGGAGCATGGGCTTCAACAGTTGCAGCTTGCAGGTTCTAGAGTTCAGGCTCAGTAGTTGAGGTGCGGGCTTAGCTGTGCTGTGGCATGTGGAATCTTCTGGGACCAGGGGATCGAACCTGTGTTTCCCTCATCGACAGGCAGTTTCTTATCCACTCTACTACCAGGGAAGACTCTTATTTCTAAAATTTTAATGACAGAAAAGTAAATTTCTCTTTAATTTGAGACATTGTGCAATTGTATTTTTAAGAAATCTTTATTTTATATCATAAGTAATACACAAATGTCTGCTTTTACAATGCTTATCTTCCTTAACAATCACAAACGCTGTTAGAGAAGTAAAGAGCTCTGAAAAGTCGAGGTGTGGACAGATGTGATTTTGGTTGTTATACCAAACTTCTTTCTGCTGCTGCTGAGTCGCTTCAGTCGTGTCCGACTCTGTGCAACCCTATAGACGGCAGCCCACCAGGCTCCCCAGTCCCTGGGATTCTCCAGGCCAGAACACTGGAGTGGGTTGCCATTTCCTTCTCCAATGCATGAAAGTGAAAAGGGAAAGTGAAGTCGTTCAGTTGTGCCCGACTCTTAGTGACCCCATGAACTGTAGCCTACCAGGCTTCTCTGTCCGTGGGATTTTTCCAGGCAAGAGTACTGGAGTGGGTTGCCATTGCCGTCTCCAAACTTCTTGAGTGGCAGGCAGAATTCTTTTATTCAATTAGAAAGTGAGCTTGGAAAGGAGCTGTTCCCAAGAGCAAATAATATCTCCTATTTAAAGGGCTCTATTTATTATGTCAGTGTAATACATTTTCCAGTTGAGCTATTTCAAATCCTGAAAGACGATGCTGTGAAAGTGCTGCACTCTTCAGGAGGGGGAACTTATGTAAACCCGGGGCGAATTCATGTCAATGTATGGCAAAACCAACCAATATAATATTGTAAAATAATTTGCCTCCAATAAAAAATAAATTAATTACTTAAAAAAAAAAAAAGAAAGTGCTGCACTCAATATGCCAGCAAATTTGGAAAACTCAGCAGTGGCCACAGGACTGGAAAAGGTCAGTTTTCATTCCAATCCCAAAGAAAGGCAATGCCAAAGAATGCTCAAACTACCACAAAATTGCACTCATCTCACATGCTAGTAAAGTCATGCTCAAAATTCTCCAAGCCAGGCTTCAGTAATACGTGAACCGTGAACTTCCAGATATTCAAGCAGGCTTTTAAAAAGGCAGAGGAACCAGAGATCAAATTGCCAACATCTGCTGGATCACGGAAAAAGCAAGAGAGTTCCAGAAGAACATCTATTTCTGCTTTATTGACTATGCCAAAGCCTTTGACTGTGTGGATCACACCGAACTGTGGAAAATTCTGAAAGAGATGGGAATACCAGACTACCTGACCTGCCTCTTGAGAAATATGTATGCAGGTCAGGAAGCAACAGTTAGAACTGGAAATGGAACAACAGACTGGTTCCAAATAGGAAAAGGAGTACGTCAAGGCTGTATATTGTCACCCCGCTTATTTAACTTCTATGCAGTGTACATCATGAGGAACGCTGGGCTGAAGGAAGCACAAGCTGGAATCAAGATTGCCGGGAGAAATATCAATAACCTCAGATATGCAGATGACACCACCCTTATGGCAGAAAGTGAAGAGGAACTCAAAAGCCTCTTGATGAAAGTGAAAGAGGAGAGTGAAAAGGTTGGCTTGAAGCTCAACATTCAGAAAACAAAGATCATGGCATCTGGTCCCATCACTTCATGGGAAATAGATGGGGAAACAGTGGAAACAGTGTCAGACTTTATTTTTTTGGGCTCCAAAATCACTGCAGATGGTGATTGCATTCATGAAATTAAAAGACGCTTTACTCCTTGGAAGGAAAGTTATGACCAACCTAGATAGTATATTAAAAAGCAGAGACATTACTTTGCCAACCAAGGTCTGTCTAGTCAAGGCTATGGTTTTTCCCATGGTCATGTATGGATGTGAAAGTTGGACTGTGAAGAAAGCTGATCGCCGTAGAATTGATGCTTTTGAACTGTGGTGCTGGAGAAGACTCTTGAGAGTCCCTTGGACTGCAAGGAGATCCAACCAGTCCATTCTAAAGGAGATCAATCCTGGGTGTTCCTTGGAAGGACTGATGCTGAAGCTGAAACTCCAATACTTTGGCCACCTCATGCGAAGAGTTGACTCACTGGAAAAGACTCTGATGCTGGGTGGGATTGGGGGCGGGAGGAGAAGGGGACGAAAGAGAATGAGATGGCTGGATGGCATCACTGACTCGATGGACATGAGTTTGAATGAACTCCGGGAGTTGGTGATGGACAGGGAGGCCTGGCGTGCTGTGATTCATGGGGTCGCAAAGAGTCGGACACGACTGAGTGACTGAAATGAGCTGAACTGATCCTCATTTCGAGTGAATGTGAATTTCTCAGCTGTCAAAATAAACAACAACAGAAAATCTCTGTCATTGAACTCTACCTATAAGGGGAAGCATTATATTTAACAATTCAAACAGGTAAGTGTGAATCATTTTTGTCCAATATCAACTTATTTTTGCATATATGTGTAGGTATTTAACATCAGCAAGAGAATACTCATTTTGGAAAATTAAAAAAAAAGTAATTGTTGCTATTTAATTTCAAACCAAATTCAGATAACATTTTGATGCTTTTGTGATTGTCATCATTATATTATCAAATGAGAAATAATAAAATACTTTGTAATATCTGGGCTAATATACCAATGATTACTGACTTCTTCAACATTTTTGTCATTTATAATCTTTTTAAATGCTAACACTTGTAGTGATTTTTTATTGCACATATATTTAGGTAGTTTTCATGTATTAAATCTGGGGCTATTCCATTAAAATTAATTGTATATAACTAAAGAGAAAAATCGGAGAAGGCAATGGCAAGCCACTCCAGTACTCTTGCCTAGAAAATCCCAATGATGGAGGAGCCTGGTAGGCTGCAGTCCGTGGGGTCGCTATGGGTCAGACATGACTGAGCGACTTCACTTTTACTTTTCACTTTCACATATTGGAGAAGGAAATGGCAATCCACTCCAGTGTTCTGGCCTGGAGAATCCCAGGGACGGGGGAGCGTCTATGGGGTCACACAGAGTCGGACATGACTGAAGTGACTTAGCAGCAGCAGCAGCAAAGAGAAAAATAATAAATGAACTGTCCTAAAATGGGTTTGCATCGTATTATTAAAGAGACTCTATACTTGTTAAATTTAAATTTTATGGTAAATGAAATGGAAAATAACGAGACTTTGAAATGCTTTCATTTTTATATTTACATGCTTATCCTAATGATACAGGCTGCTGAATTATAGTCACAAATTCTAGATTTTTATTTCCTGTCTTCAATTTGATTTTTTAAACTTGCCTATACTCTAATGCTGGGAGGGATTGGGGGCAGGAGGAGAAGGGGATAACAGAGGATGAGATGGCTGGATGGCATCTCCGACTTGATGGACATGAGTCTGAGTGAACTCCGGGAGTTGGTGATAGACAGGGACGCCTGGCATGCTGCAATTCATGGGGTCGCAAAGAGTTAAGACACGACTGAGCGACTGAACTGAACTGAACTGAATACATTTTGAAGATCGTGTATATATTAATAATAAATCTCACACCAAAGATAAACATTGCAGTGGAAAGGCCAGAAAAAGAAACATAAATTATTTGAGCAAGTACAAAAGTGGCTATGTATGCTGGATCATTTAGTATTTTTGTTCCTGAGTTGTAGAAATGAAAGCATCGAAAGGTTTCCAGAAGTCAGAAACCAGCAGCTATGCTATGAGATTTGAGAAAAGCATATTCGATGAGGTTGAGTTCAGATTAAGTATAATTTGGATGGGACTTGAATAATGTAATATGTCTTACATTATAAATGATTTTGCATTGATAATTCCATTGATTATTAACAAAATATTCCATTTGACAAAAAAAAAGTCGAAGCTAAAAAGGATTTCAGTAAATGTGGAACACTGTTCTCAATATCAAATTCTGTTATTCTTGATTTTTCTGGCTTTTTTTTTTTTGGCACCTTAGATTCAGTATTATTTTCAAATGTACTACCCTACTTGAATAGTAGGAAGAATTGTGAGACAGGACCAAAGAAGAGAAGACTACATAAAGAGCAGATACAATAGAGAGAATCAAGCAGGTGGGATTTTCTGAACGTAGGTGCATGATGGAAGCCAGTCTAAAAAGATTGGGAATTAATTAAAAAAAAAATTTAATCAGTGTTCCAGTAATATACTCTACACTGAATTAAATAGAGAAATGTTATTAGCTTTCTTTTTCTAAGTCACAGAATTCCTCGGCAAGCCCACATCTTTGATGGACTGTTGCTTCTGTCCCATGTGTGTCTACGTTTCTATAGCTGAAATGTTGATCATTCATTATGACTTAAAACACTTAGATATGGATATAGGTGTGCCTCTGCTTTGCAGTGATTGTTTCCATGGACTTCCAAATTAATTAACACATACTATGAGAGCTATGTGTGAGATACTGAAAATAATGAAATAACTGGATATTTTGCAAAAGTAAGTGAAAAGAGTGCAATTTCTAAATACACACACACTCACACACAGACATTTATGCAGAGAAGGCATGGCTGAGCTATACCAGGGGGGAAGGGTGGCAAGTTTGAATTTTGGGTAAGTGCCCTTGCTTACACGTTGAGGACTATTTTGACAAAGCAAGCAAGTTGGTTCATTTTAATTATTAATTCAAGAAGTTAGTAAATCACTTTTTGTGGAAGAAACATAATACACATTTCATACAAAGAAACACTGATGATCAAAAGCTTAAAATCTAGATATAGCAAAGAAAAAAGATGACTTAAAGATGGACAATCTCAACCCAAAGCTTTCACACGCATGAACTAACACTCACATAGGGGCAAAAAAAAAAAAAAAAACCACCAAAAAACAATTAATTAAAGGTATTCAGCAGAATTGTTGCAATTATTGAAGCCCTTTGTAATTTAGGAGGCTCTGAGATAGCTATTGTGGTGGATGTATTTCTTACAATAAGTGTGTAACAGGTGAACATTCTAGTTTGAACGCTTTAATGAATATAAATGCTAGATGAACATGCCTCTTACCCTTATGAGAGTTCCTGGACAGGAAGACCAGCTTAGAATTCTTTGAGCAGAAAAATCTGAATAAAAATTATGAATGTTGAATTTGTAGACACTATATTGAAATATACAGTTTTTAAAAATTAAATACCATTCAAAAATATTGAGTGGTTAGCTGATGAATTTTGTTTTACAATAAAACAGCTAAATATGCAGAATGTCAAAGTTAAAAATTGGAAATACAACAGAAAAAAATCTCATTTTTAAAAATTAACTATACGTATCCCTAAAACTATTTTATATTGCGTGGTTATGTATGGATGTGAGAGTTGGACTGTGAAGAAAGCTGATCGCTGAAGAATTGATGCTTTTGAACTGTGGTGCCGGAGAAGACTCTTGAGAGTCCCTTGGACTGCAAGGAGATCCAACCAGTCCATCCTAAAGGAGATCAATCCTGGGTGTTCATTGGAAGGACTGATGCTAAAACTGAAACTCCAATACTCATGCGATGAGTTGACTCACTGGAAAAGACTCTGATGCTGGGAGGGGTTGGGGGCGGGAGGAGACGGGGACGACAGAGAATGAGATGGCTGGATGGCATCACCGACTCGATGGACATGAGTTTGAGTGAACTCTGGGAGTTGGTGATGGACAGGGAGGCCTGGCGTGCTGTGATTCATGGGGTCGCAAAGAGTCAGACACGACTGAGAGACTGAAATGAAATGAACTGAACTGAACTGAAGTAATCCTTCAAGGTTACAATAAAAAGTCTTATATTTCAAAATCATGTTCAAATTCTCCTTGCTTCCAGAAAATTTCTGAGATTACAGAAACAGAAATTGACAAAATTCTTAGCCTCAACATCCTGAATTATACTAGGATAAAAATTAAACGCAGCTATTTGTGTTTGCTCACATATATAATTAGTGAGAAGGCTATACAGAGTGATTTTTAAAGATGAGAAGTTAATACTCACTTTTTGCCCACTTTACTCAGTCATCTAATATTTATGCTGTGCTTAAAGAAGCCAAGAATGATAAAGAATGCCAAAGAGAAAAGCAGTTAATTACTTTAATCTCCTTGACTTAGTATCTTGACAGGATTTAAGGACTTGCCTTAAACTTGTCCCTGTCTAAAACATGCTCTCAGCTGATGTTTATTAACATTTGCTTTCATTTCATTAATATCATTTTTGTTTTTATTTTTTAAATAGCTGAAGTACATTTCATTGCATCACTGATCACAGTCAAGAGTACAACACACTACTATCTGTTAAATACTGGACAGAAGGAGTACATTGTTCTAGAGTTTTCATTGCAAGATGTACTCAAGTTAACACACTTTTAATAACAGATATATTTTTCCTCTTATCATCGTTTCATTTATTGCTTCATTATTCATTTATCCTCTGTATTAGCTATAGTACTGTACTTGAGAATTAAAAAAGTAAGAAATATGAGATGTTATCTGCACATGTCTGTCCAGTGGAAGAACTAGCTATTAATCAAACAAATAAAACTATCAACCATGAGATAAAGCTACTAAATTTTGAAATATGTTTCTCAGAATTTATATTTGGAAGGAGATTTGGTCTGGGACTCTTGACTTGATAGCTTGTTTGTTGAAACAATAAAATAAACTTATAATTATTTCTAGTTTTTTTTCTGTATCAACATAGCATCTTAGGATGTTAGAATTCTCCTAAGAAGAAAACAGCACAGAATATGGACTTTTTAGATGGAAACTATACCTTGGTGACTGAGTTTATTCTGTTAGGGTTTCCAGCTCACCCTGAACTGCAGATTGTCCTGTTTCTCCTGTTTCTGACTTTGTACTCTATGATTTTAATGGGGAACATTGGATTGATGATGCTAATCAAGGTTGATCCGCACCTTCAAACGCCCATGTATTTTTTCCTTAGTAACCTATCTTTTGTAGACCTTTGCTATTCTTCAGTCATCGTTCCCAAAATGCTTGTCAACTTCCTCTCTCAGAACAAGTCAATTTCCTATCACGGCTGTGCCTTGCAGTTTTATTTCTTCTATACTTTCGCAGATACCGAATCCTTTATCTTGGCTGCCATGGCATATGACCACTATGTTGCCATCTGTAACCCTTTACTGTACATGGCTGTAATGTCTCAGGGCATCTGTATATGGTTGACCGTCTTGTCATACTTTGGAGGAAATATGAGTTCCCTGGTGCACGCATCCTTTGTGTTTATTCTGAAATACTGTGATAAAAATGTCATTAATCATTTTTTCTGTGACCTCCCTCCCCTGCTTAAGTTATCGTGCAAAGACACGTCACTTAATGAGTGGCTTCTCTCCACATACGGCAGCTCAGTGGAAATTATCTGCTTCATCATCATCATCATCTCCTACTTTTACATTCTCCTCTCAGTCTTAAAGATCCATTCTTCCAGTGGGAGGAAGAAGACCTTCTCTACATCTGCTTCTCTCCTGACATCCGTGGCCATCTACCAGGGAACTCTGCTCTTCATTTACTCACGACCCAGCTACCTGTATTCTCCCAACACTGATAAAATCATGTTAGTGTTCTACACCATCATTCCCAGTGCTGAATCCCTTGATTTATAGTTTGAGAAACAAAGATGTAAAAGATGCTGCTAAAAAAGTCTTAAAACCAAAGATAAATTCCTCCTGAGATATAAGGTTCCAGGATTCATCTAAATCCCTGATTACAAAGTCCAGCTGTGTGTATGCTCAGTCGTGTCCAACTCTTTGCGACCCCATGGATTATAGCCCACCAGGTGCTTTTGTCCTTGGAATTATCCAGACAAGAATACTGGAGTGGGTTGCCATTTCCTCCTCCAGTGAATCTTCCCCACCCAGAGATGGAACCTGTATCTCTTGCTTATCCTGCATTGACAGACGGATTCTTTACCCCTGCAATGCCTGGGACAAACTGTAGCTAAGAACCTGCAACAACCTTGCCAGCGCATACACAATTTTTCACACAAGCATTTTATCAAACACTTGTTTTCACAGAGCCAAACACATTTCATAGCCCCCAGATAAAAGAAACATTTAAAAGTTTCAAAATTGCTGCAAACTAATAGTTGGAAAACCTTCCAACTATTCAGTTCAGTTTAGTCACTCAGTTGTGCCTGACTCTTTGCAACCCCATGGGCTACAGCATGCCAGGCTTCCCTGTCCATCACCAACGCCTGGAGCTTGTTCAAACTCATGTCCATCGAGTTGATGGTGCCATCCAACCATCTCATCCTCTGTTGTCTCCTTCTCCTGCCTTCAATCTTTCCCAGATATGGGGTCTCTTCCAATGAGTCAGTTCTTCGTAACAGGTGACCAAAGTATTGGAGCTTCAGCTTCAGCATCAGTCTTTCCAATGAATATTCTTTTATTATTGACTGGTTTGATCTTCTTACATGCCAAGGGATTCTCAAGAGTCTTCTCCAACATGACAGTTCAAAAGCATCAATTCTTTGGCACTCAGTTTTCTTTATGGTCCATCTTTCATATCCATACATAACCACTGGAAAAACTATAGCTTTGACTCGACAGACCTTTGTTGCTAAAGTAATGTCTCTGCTTTTTAATATGCTGTCTAGGTTTGTCATACCTTTTCTTCCATGGAGGAAGCGTCTTTTAATTTCATGGCTGCAGTCACCTTCTGCAGTCATTTTGGAGCCCAAGAAAATAAAGTCTGTCACTTCCAATCATTAGGAGCTGGGAGTTAATTCTACAACAGATTGTATTAAGTTGTCTTAAAAGATATAGTAAGAACCTCAGAGATTGTGTCTGTGTGTGTTTTCATGTGTAGAATATCTCATTAACAAGACTGTATTTATAAAATTACTGGATTAGGGAGGAAGTCAGATTCCTTTGGTTTCTGTGCTATCTCTTGTACCCAACTAGCCAACTGCAGTTTGATCAAGTTATTTTTTCTGTCTCAATTGTCTGACCTGTAAAATGAGGAGAGTATAATACCTACATCAATGACTGTTACATGTTTGACTAAATACTGAGAATCATGCCTGAATCATTTTAAACACTTGATAGATCTTAAATACATCTATTTCTTTAATAAATTAAAATACATAAAGTGCAACCAGATGGTGTGAGACAGGGATGCTAGGAAAGCAATAATACCAAATCAAATACCTTTTCTTAAGTGCTGTCCAATAGCAAGTCAAGAACCTTCTATACCCAAGCTAACCCAAATTAATTTGAAAACGTTTTCTAAGTGGCATCTTGTAGACTAAAAGTTAATTGCAAGCAAAGTATTTGTTTTCCTCCCTATCTTTTATTTTTATGTGTGAAAGTACTACTGAAAGTATGGAGCATCCTTCTCTGGTATCAGAAACACGATGAGCTACTAAGCGTACAACCTGTGTCTTCAATGGCCGGTCAACTGACATGACATTAGGAAGCACCACAGAGAACATGCACTTGAAGCCTGGACATAAAAGGACATGTATAATTGCAAAATATATTTCTATAACTTATGTTTTTTCTGTTTATTATCATTTTCATCATTATTATTTATTATATCATTATTTAATTGCCATTTATATATCTGTTGGTGAGGTATCTGTTCAAATCCTGTCCCTATTTTTAATTAGGTTGTGTTTTTATTATTAATAAACATTTTTGTATAGTTTAGCTACAAATTCTTTGCTGCAAAAATGTTTTGCAAATATTTTCTTCACTTCATCTATAAATCTAACATCTATCTATACCTGGGTCGGGAAGATCCCCTGGAGAAGGAAACGGTAACCCACTCCAGTATTCTTGCCTGGAGAATCCCGTGGACGGATAAGCCTGGTAGGCTACAGTCCACGGGGTCGCAAAGAGTCGGACACGACTGAGTGACGGAACGGAACGGAATATTACATAATAATACATAGCATTACATAATAATATACACCATTAAAAATGATTTCATAAAATTATAACAGGAATAATTAATAATCAACAACACATTTTCTCCTCCGCTTATATTCTATTCACACTGCTTCAGTTCTCGTTTGCTCTATAACCACTGTCTCAGAATGGCACAGGTTAAATAACTGGGCTGTATTCTGTTATTCTTCATACTGACCATGGTCAGACAGTATTGTACCATACTGTCCCCATGGACAGAGGAGCCTGGTGGGCTACAGTCCAGGGGGTCTCAAAACAACAACAACAACCAAGTATAAACATTAGTTTGAAGGTTCTTGTTGCTTTATTTCAAAAGTAGTTGAGGTTCCATCTTACAAATAACAACCTGTGAAAAACTGAACTTCATATAAACAATATGCCATATTCTTTAGGTCTAAAAAATATACACATCACTCATATTCCAATTTTCACATATTATCCAAGACACACACACATGGAAACATGTGACACACATATAATTTTTTTTAATTGGAGGCTAATTATTATATTGGTTTTGCCATACATTGACATGAATCTGCCCCATGACACACATATAAATGCATGCAAACATAATGGAGATAAGTCTACATATTTCAGAAACAATTGAAAGTGAAAGTCACTCAGTCATGTCTGACTCTTTGTGATCCCATGAACTATACAGTCCATGGAATTCTCCAGGCTAGAATACTGGAGTGGATAGCTAGTTCCTTCTCCAAGAGCTCATTCCCAACCCAGGGATCAAACCCAGGTCTCCCTTATTGCAGGCTGATTCTTTACCAGCTGAGCTAAGGGTAGCTCAAGAGATAAAAATATATGTGTTAAATAAGTTCATAGAAATGTTTCCCTTCCATGAGTAAAGAGATTCTTTCTTTGGCACCAGACAATTCCCACAGAAAGGTAATTAATATTATGACAAAACACATCTAGAGAACTGCTCATTAATACTTGTTTAATGTCTCACCAAATACTGAACGTAACATAAACCAAAACCAGAAACATAATTATTTTATTATGATCAACCCATGATATGCTCATTATTTCTGGAACTGATACAGATACTCTTAAAACAATCATGGTTTTGAGAAATATTGAAATTGTTATCTTGGTTTGTATCCACATGAATATTCATAGAAAACGCTTAGTCCTGACGCTTACAGCCAGGCATCTCTAACATTAGAGTCTCATCCACATTCCTTTGAAGAGAAGACAGGTAAATTAATCAAATGTATTCTCTGAAGTAAAGAAAGGAAGGCTCAGAGACAAGCTTGTAGAAAGAACATGCCTCACAAACTACATTTAGATTTGGTTCAGTTTCTCAACGTTCTACACCAGGTATTTGTTTTCATTGAGCAATAACAGTTATGCCTGTTTCAAGAGTGCGTGCATAAATGTATAATTTTCTGAATATGAAGACAATTGCAGGTAGAATTGTGTTCTACCTTACGATATGTTGCAGATGTGCAGAAGTGTTACACATCCCTTTGTCCTTTTCTTGATCATTTTCTGAGAGCTTAGACAAGAACAAAGAAAAATGGATGGAGGGAGTTGCTCCTCCATGACTGGATTCATTTTCTTGGGAATTACTGATAACACCAAGGACAAAGTGACCATATTTACCATGGTTCTAATTGTTTATCTCAGTGGCCACTTGGCAAATCTTGGGATGACATTCCTGATTAAGATGGATCCCCAGCTGCACATACCCGTGTACTTTTGCCTCGGTCACCTCTCCTTCTGTGTCCTCTGCTATTCCACTGCAATTTACCCCAAGATGATCATGGACCTATTTTCCAAGAACAAAGTAATCCCCTCCTATGGCTGAGATCTGCAATTCTTGGTCTTCTGTACCTTTGCAGATTCTGAGTGTCTCCTGCTGGCCGTGATGACCTATGACCAGTACAAGGCCATCAGCAGCCCCTCGCTCTATGCGGTCAGCAAGTCCAGCGGGGTGTGCTCCCTGCTTATGGCTGGGGTTTACCTGGTGGGAATGGCAGATGCTCTGATACACACGACATTAGCTGTGGGTCAATTGTGATTAACCATTTTTTTTTGTGATGTTCCTCCTCTCCTATTGCTATCTTGTTCTGATATCAATGAATTAGTGATATTCACCGTTTTTGGCTTCATTGAACTGAGTACCATTTCGGGAGTCCTTGTCTCTTATTGTTATATCCTTTCAGTCTTGAAGATCCACTCTGCTGAGGGGAGATTCAAAGCTTTTTCCACCTGCACCTTTCACCTAACTGCTGTGGCAATCTTCCAGGGAACTCTGGAATGTATTTCAGCTCTTCATGTATTTCAGGCCAAGTTCTTCCTACTCTCTAGATCAAGACAAAATGTCCTTTTGTCCTTTATGCATTTTTAAATATCTACATCATATGCATGTGTACACACCCACATACATATATAGTACTTGTTTAATTTAAAAAGTATATGACATAACACATGAGAAACATAAATTTCTCAGATTCCTAAATAAAGAAGTATTTGGATTAAACCTCAATCCTAAAATATATTACAGTTCCCCTCACAAGTCTGCTTAGTGTGTGTCCAGAATTTAAATGTGCCACTGTTTTTAAAAAACTTTGGACTTTTCTAATTAAGTTAATTTTTGTTTCACTTTTTCATTCAAATGTTATTTCAATTTCCCTAAGACTGATTGTGCATTTATTGAGCATTTTCAGCACTTATTTCCTTTATATGTTATAGTACATCTTGTAGAGTCTGTACTAAAAGTTGTTAGTGTTAATATTAAACATTAAGGAAATAAAGTAAAGTAATTCATAATAAGACTTAAAATCATCATGAAATAAAAATTGAGGGCTGTAAATCCAAAAGCAAAATGTCTAGAACTATTGCAAAAGATATATATATACACACACACATATATATATGTATGTGTATACACATGTGAGCTGTGTTGTGCCTGACTCTTTGCTACCCCATGGACTGTAGCCCACCAGGCTCCTCTGCCCATGGGGATTCTCCAGTCAAGAATACTGGAGTTGATTGCCATGTCCTCCTCTAGGGAATCTTCCCAACCTAGGATCAAACCCAGGTTTCCCACATTGCAGGCAGATTCTTTACCATCTGAGCCTCCAGGGAAGCACAAGAATACTCAGGTCGGGGGGAGGGGTAGCCTATCGCCACTCCAGGGGAACTTCCTGATGCAGGAATCAAACCAGGGTCTCCCGCGTTGCAGGCAGATTCTTTACCAGCTGAGCTACCAGGGAAGCCCATATGCATATAGATGTGAATATATATATATACACAAATATATATGGTATATACTAAACCCTCAGTTAATTTTGTGTAACTGTGATATAATTAGCACCAACAAGCACTTAAAATGTTGTTTGCTATTTTTGATTCATTACATATTTGCTTATTTCACAATTTTATGTCACCAGACAATAATCAGTGTTTGGATAACAGAGATGGGATGCTTAATCCTTTAGCAAAGAATGCTCATAAATCATATATACATGTATGTTAATATTTGTGTACGTGTTTGTATGTTGTTACTTCAGCTTCAGTTATGTCTGACTCTTTGCAACCCAGTGGACTGTAGACACCCAGGCTCTTCTGTCCATGGGATTCTCCAAGCAAGAATACTGGAGTGGGTTGCCATGCCCTCCTCTAGGACATACTCTCAATCCAGGAATCAAACTCCATGTCTCATGTTTCCTGCATTGGCAGGTGGGTTCTTTACCACTAGTGCCACTGGGAAGCCTATGTTAATACATGTACGTTCATGCATACATATATATATTTAAAGCATAATTGAATATACATATTGTTTACACATGTATACAACAGTATTTGCGGGGGGGAATGCATGTGAATTAGTTGTGGACACTAATAATGGATCCATAAAGACATGCATAATAATTACATTAGAAATAAACAGCTATAAGTTATTGATATTTACCTTTGTTCTTGTTTCTTGAAGGCTAAGCACTGAATCAGTTTGTTGAGAAAGTGAAGATATGGCCATATATTTGAAGGACCATAAGCTACGGAAAGACTGTTAATTATCCTTAAAAATTTTAAAAGCTAAAAGCCAATGATTGTCTTAAATTTCCTAGTTGCCATTCTAAAACATCCTTATGTGAATGTATTTCAGAATGGAAGTAAAGTCGAAGAACTTACTCTGTTATTCAAAATGTTGTTTGTGAGACTTTATGGCATATTGGGCTTCCCAGATGTCTCAGTTGTAAAGAATCTGCCTGCCGATGTAGGAGATGCAGGAGACATGGGTTTGATCCTTGGGTCAGGAATTCCCCCCCGGAGGAGGAAATCATAACCCTCTCCAATATTTTTTCTTGGAGAATCCCATGAAAAGAGGAGTCTCGCAGGCTATAGTCTATAGTGTTGCAAAGAATCAAACATGACTGAGCTCACATACATGTATGGCATATTAGGAAAAATTCTCATGGTGGAAAAATACTGCAAAGAATTCTTATTTTAGATAAAAGACTTATAGGTTTCTAATCCTAGCATATTTTATCATTTTATCAAACTCTTTTGGAACTGTTGCCTATAAAAAGCAGCTTGATCAAAGTACTGTCTGAAAATTAAAGTCTAAAAAATATAGGGCATCAATGGATTTTGATGTAACATATTATCTAATTAATCCATCTTCATTCATATGACAGATATTTGTTACATTATCTAAAGACTGATATGATTTGCATATTGGTCCGTTTTATTGGATCTAATGTAAGTGATATGAAAAAGAAAGAAAATCTGAGCCCATCAATTGATAGCCAAAAATAGAACTGCAGCAAACAACATCTACATAATATCTGGCTTTCATGTCTGGAATTACAGAGGTTAAAGAAGAAATTATGGGAATATTTTTTTAAGGAATTCATAACTCAAGTAGAAGTTTGGACATGGTGTGTAAAGACTCTCCTATAATGAAATTTTACAGAAAAAGGGAGCAACATATCAAAAGGCTCTGATGTATTCTAGCCAGTCTACTTCAGTCTTCATCACTATCTTTCCTTTTCTCCTTCTGATGTATCACCGATCTTGATGGAAAATATGTTTGTTCAAGTGCAGTATTATCAGTGACAGTGGATAATGTGACAATATTATAGTCAAGTTTCCATTCTATAGTCCCTTTCTTCATCCTTGAATTTAAATTCTTAACGGTAAATGTGGCATGATGATAGACTAGGTTACCTATACAACACAGAGAAGAGGGAGATGCATAGTGGTCATAGGCTGTAGAACCACATTTGATAGGAAGAGAGCAGTAGTTAACGTTCAATAAACCAATACATAAGAGGGTTTCTGTTTAAGCTGGAGGGAGTGACGTTTAACCTCATGGAAATCTCTCTCCCTAGTTAGAAACGTGCTCTGGACCAGGTAGCGATGCCACTCTAAATGGAACTCATCACTCTTCCTTTCTATCCCTCAGAACCCCCTGTGTAAAATGGGGACTTCAGCCAGATTACCTGTAAGGTCCTTTCCAGACGATACAATCTGCCTCTGTAAAATATGACTCTATTTCTATGTAAAGCCATCCCTATTATTGGAACAGACTTGAAAAATGGAAGAAAAAAGAGTCACTTCAGCACTTCATGTTCACACAAAGAATTGTGTGGCCTGTTATTCAAATTCAGAATCTCATAGATTCCTCATAAAAGTAGATATTCAAACTTACTAGTGCTCAGGTAAATAAAACTGAAACAAAAAGTAAAGTCATACGGTATCATCTACAGAATGGTAGAATATAAGCAATTGAAATATCAACTACTGGTGAAGTTGTGAAGCACCACGGCCTTCACACATTGACAGTAGATGGAAAATTGCTGCTGCACTTGGTAAAACTCCATAGCTGAGTCTTCTAATGCTGGCTGTACAAATGTCCTAGGACCAAAAATACCATGCCTGGAATTATGCCCAGGAGGGAAGAATGAGTATCTTCACTAAAAGACATGTACAGAAATATTCACCATAGTAGTATTTGAAATATTATAACACTGAAAATAACTAAATTTTTCCCCAGTACATTAGTATAGGACTTGACAAGCTTTTCTTTAAAGTATATTTTAGGGTTTGTAGGCATAAAATCTTAGCCACACCTAAACAGTTTTTCGCTATATCCCGAAAGCAACCATCTGTAATCACATATAAATGGTATGTCTCAGCTTAGGTAAAATGTACTGACTCCTGCTCTGGATTAGATAAATAACTTTATGGTAAGTTTGTATGTTGAAACAGTAGACTGCAATGTAGATGAATGAACTGCCTCTGCATACAACAACATGTGGAGAAATTTCACAAACATAATACTGAGCGAAAGAAGCCAGACATAGCAATGTAAAGGCAATATGATTTCCCTGGTATATACCTCAAAAATAAACAAGCTAAGTGGTATATTGTATTGAACATTAATTTGTGATGGGTGTGGGTAAAATTGCCAAGAAGCAACAAATTAATTTTTTGGGGGGTATGATTATAGTTTCGTTTCTGAAAATGTATTTGCAGTGTACTTTTTTAGATGAAAATTTCTATATGTATATTAGACTCTGATTTTCATTAAGCAAAGTAGATGCAATGAGAAACGGTAAGAAATCTCATTTGTATTTTTTAATCTAAAGGCCTATTGTACAAAATGAATGTTCAGTGTACATATGTGATTTTAGTGTAATGTATAATTCCACTGAGTATCTCAGTGCAGTATTCATTTTTATGTTATTATAAATGCTGCCTTGCTTACAGAAAAACACTGTTTATTCACACACTGGCTCTCCCAGTCATTCTGTTAGCTGCAGTGAGACATAATGTATTTAGTACTGCATCATCCAATGAACTGTGTCATAGTACTCTAGGTTTGAGGAACAGAAACTACATTCTGAAAAAAGTAATTTTCTCCTCAGTACACATTTGCAATAGAGAACTTGTCTAAATGTTACCAGGGGTACCAGGAAAATCCTAGAGATTTTTTTCCCACTTGCTTATATATGAGGAAGACATTTTCTTCTAAAGACATGTTTTTCAATTATTTAAGATCTCCATTTTTAATAAAACACAAATCCCATTGGGAGATACTTTATGTTACCCAATTTAAAATAATAATTTACCTACCCAAACTCAGGTTTAATTTGTTGGGTGAGAGTAGATTGAAAAGTTGTAGTCAACATGGTCTTGATAACAGCACTGTTAAAAAGCTAAAGCTGGGTTCTGGATGAATGAAATGCAACAAAAGGGATTTTTCCCAGAAGACAAGAATGTAGCTGAGGGGAAAATTAAAATGCATAGTAGAATGAGATGACTAAAACAATTCTATATATACCATATGTGTGACAGTGAAGTAAATAATGATAATAAAACTCTTTTGTAATACAAATGCAAAAGTTTCTTGATTTTAGTGAGAAATTATTAACAGTTATGTGGTTTGATCTTTGCCTTAAAAATATCTCCATAGAGTACTGTACTTGATACCTTAGTATTGATGTGATTTGGCTTCCCTAGTGGCTCAGTGGTAATGAATCTGCCTGCTAACACAGGAGACACAGGTTTGATCCCTGGGAGAAGATTCCCTGGAGAAGAAAAACGCAATCCACTTCAGTATTCTAGCTTGGGAAATCCCAAGGACAGAGGAGCCTGGTGAGCTACAGTCCACGGGGTCATGAAAGACTCAGACATGACATAATGACTAAAATAATAAACAACATTTGGGATTATTATACCAAGAATGGGAATAACAATTAAATAAGAAACATAATTTTTCACTAGGTATCTTTTCCCCCAAATTAAGAATGGACTAATTAAATGAACTTTAACCTGCTGAATTTCGTAGTTTTAGAGAAAACAATGTAGATGAGAGCAAGAAACAAATAAAAGAAACAATCAGAAAAGGAACCCAAACATCTGTGACTCTGTTTCTGTTTTGTAAAAATGTTGCTTGTACCATATTCTAGATTTCACATATAAGTGCTATCTTATGATATGTACCTTTCTCTGTCTGACTTACTTCTCTCAATATGAAAATCTTCGGGTCCATTCATGGACATATGATGCAAAAGGCATTATCTCTCTGTCAGATAAATATATGGTTTTCAAAGATTTTCTTCAATCTTTATATATATATGCAATTTCCCTGGTAGCTCAGATGGTAAAGAATCTGCCTGCACTGCAGGGGACCCTGGTTCAATTCCTGGGTGAGAAGATTCCCTGGAGAAGGGAATGACTACCCACTCCCATATTCTTACCTGGAGAATTCCATGGACAGAGGAGCCTGGCGGGCTGCAGTCCCTGAGGTCACAGAGAG
Source organism: Moschus berezovskii (assembly GCF_049115385.1). Taxonomy (NCBI): domain Eukaryota; kingdom Metazoa; phylum Chordata; class Mammalia; order Artiodactyla; family Moschidae; genus Moschus; species Moschus berezovskii. Next base: position 108,799,400 of record NC_142470.1, read on the forward strand.
TCAGACACGACTGGGTGACTAAGCACAGCACACTTAAAATCTGTTTCTCTCTGATTTATTTCCCCACACAGCTCCTGTTATCTCTTACTACATAAAACTGTATTTCAAACCCAAATAACTTAGAAGAATGACCATTGACTCATTATCTTGTTTTTTTTTCTCATGTTAACTGAGGATACATGAAATATTCATGGAAAGATGTTTAGACTGCAAGGTCTTTCATAACTGCACAGGATGTAAATGACTAGCAAGATAGACTCAAATTCTCCTCTTCCCAGTCCATGTTATCTCAGAACTTGTCAAATCTGTTATTCAGATTTGTCAGACTTTCTTTACTGTAGGTCATGACTTTTAGATATTGTCTCCTTAAAGGCTAGACTCAGAAGTGACTTACAATATTTCTGACCATTTTTGTTCATCAGAGCAGGTAAAGTATGGCAAAAATTCAAAAGAAAGATAAAGAGGTACTGTATATCTAAGGAAAATATGTGAAAAGTGTACAATTTGCTTTATTCTTCCCAAACTATCAATGAGCTCATTGTAGAACTCTGTTAATTTCTAAGTTCAGTTCAGTCGCTCAGTCGTGTCCGACTCTTTGCGACCCCATGAATCACAGCATGCCAGGCCTCCCTGTCCATCACCAGCTCCCGGAGTTCACTCAAACTCACGTCCATCGAGTCAGTGATGCCATCCAGCCATCTCATTCTCTGTTGTCCCCGTCTCCTCACACCCCCAATCCCTCCCAGCATCAGAGTCTTTTCCAGTGAGTCAACTCGTTGCATGAGGTGGCCAAAGTATTGGAGTTTCAGCTTTAGCATCAGTCCTTCCAATGAACACCCAGGATTGATCTCCTCTAGAATGGACTGGTTGGATCTCCTTGCAGTCCAAGGGACTCTCAAGAGCCTTCTCCAGCACCACAGTTCAAAAACATCAATTCTTCGGCGATCAGCTTTCTTCACAGTCCAACTCTCACAACCATACGTGACCACTGGAAAAACTATAGCCTTGACTAGACAGACCTTTGTTGGCAAAGTAATGTCTCTGCTTTTTAATATGCTATCTAGGTTGGTCATAACTTTCCTTCCAAGGAGTAAGCGTCTTTTAATTTCATGGCTGCAGTCAGCATCCACAGTGATTTTGGAGCCCCAAAAAATAAAGTCTGTCACTGTTTCTATTGTTTCCCCATCTATTTTCCATGAAGTGATGGGACCAGAGGCCATGATCTTTGTTTTCTGAATGTTGAGCTTCAAGCCAACCTTTTCACTCTCCTCTTTCACTTTCATCAAGAGGCTCTTTAGTTCCTCTTCACTTTCTGCCATAAAGTGTGCAGATATGGTGTCATCGGCATATCTGAGGTTATTGATATTTCTCCCGGCAATCTTGATTCCAGCTTGTGTTTCTTCCAGCCCAAGGTTCCTCATGATGTACTCTGCATAGAAGTTAAATAAGCAGGGTGACAATATATAACCTTGACGTACTCCTTTTCCTATTTGGAACCAGTCTGCTCTTCCATGTCCAGTTCTAACTGTTGCTTCCTGACCTGCATACAGGTTTCTCAAGAGGCAGGTCAGGTGGTCTGGTATTCCCATCTCTTTCAGAATGTTCCACAGTTTATTGTGATCTACACAGTCAAAGGCTTTGGCATAGTCAATGAAGCAGAAATAGATGTTTTTCTGGAACTGTCTTGCTTTCTCCATGATCCAGCAGATGTTGGCAATTTGATCTCTGGTTCCTCTGCCTTTTCTAAAACCTGCTTGAACATCTGGAAGTTCACGGTTCACATATTGCTGATGCCTGGTGTGGAGAATTTTGAGCATGACTTTACTAGCGTGTGAGATGAGTGCAATTGTGCGGTAGTTTGAGCATTCTTTGGCATTGCCTTTCTTTGGGATTGGAATGAAGACTGACCTTTTCCAGTCCTGTGGAATTTCTAAGTACTGATTTGCTTATTAATAGTTTTTTATGTTATTGTTATTAAATCTGTGAGGAAGTGTGCAGTCTCTTCTTAGTTTTGTTGTGCATATATGTACACAAAGTGCCTTTATGAAGCACTTCTTAAACAGCACACATATAGAGGGAGAGTGACTAACCCTTTGGTCATTCAGGTCGTTGTGAAAGGAAAACTAGTTCTGGGATGCTAAGAAATAGTCCAGTCACATCAGAGATACCAAGTTGTGAGACCAAATTTTAGATTCTTTACCATCTGAGCTCCCAGGAAACACAGTATTTTAGGAATAAAATGGAACTCTGATGATTTAGAAAAGTTATCATACCTGTGCAATTTTCTAAATGGGTCATCTTTGGACATATGAGCCATATCTATATTAAAATTCCCCTAACAGGTATATTTTATTTATTTTATATCACTTTGATAACAAGAAATACTTAATAATAGTTGTTTAGAAAGCCCTACTTTTCGTCTTTTTGTACCAGGGAGCTTAGGAAATGCAAAATAAGCATTGATCATATTTCTGAGGCCTTAATTGTAGTAGAGAGATTCTCAAATGAACAAAATAAACATAATTCAAAAAAGAGTGCACAATTTAGAGAATGTGAGAGAGTCACAGAAATCAATTAAATATCCCTGGATGACATGTGGTTCGAGGATGGGAATAAGATGATATTTGGTGATGAGGGCTGCCTTAAAAGATAGCACTGGCAGGAATGTTTATAGCATCATTATTCACAACTAAATAGAAATAACCCAACAATCATCTAACAATGGACCAATAAAATGTGTTATAGCCTGAAAATGAATTACTATTGTGTCACTTAATGAAACAAACTTATACGTTCAAGAATATAGATGAACACTGAAAACAGTATACTCAAGAAGCCTGACAGAATAAAAACACATACTACATGATTCTGTTTATATGCAAGGCCAAGAATAGGAAACCATGCCATATCAGAAAGGAGTGGTTTCCAGGGCTCAGGGAGGGAAGAAAGCGGAACGACAGCTAATAAGCTTGTTGTTTCTTATTGGAGTGATGAAAATGTTCTGAAGTAGACAGGTGATAACTGAACAGTCTTGAAAATACACTAAAAGCTAAAGAACAGTATACATTAAAGGGGTGAACTTTATTTTATATGCATTATAATTTAATAAAAAAGGTAATGCAAAGTATAATAATACTCCAAAATGAGACAGTAAAGGATAGTGTTTCAGAAGCAAAACAACCAATCAAAAGGAGCTGGAAATGATGGAGGGAGAACTTTTTTGAGTTTGATTACGTTTCCTCTTTGACTAGAGAAGGAGATAGTTTAAGGCTAACTGTGAAGCACACCACAAAGAAAATTTGCAGTTTTCATTCTACCATGAATCAATTTGCTGAAAATAGTGAAGCAAAAACACTTAGCCTTTGCTAATTTGTTCCTGAATTCATGTGGGGATATACAGAAGCAGAAATATAGTTAAGGAAATATTTGAATAACATCAAAGCCAAAGGACAGTAGCACAGGGATTTAAATCCCCAATGAATCTGGTTAAATGAAAAGCCATCTGACTATTGTTCAGCTAACCAAAACCTGCTTATTTCAGGTAAGTTCCTATATCCTATCTTAAGAAATGTGAGAGAAAAGACTTAACTTTCTGATTAAAAAAAAGAAAAAAACTATGTAAATGAAGCATTTTATGCTTGGTTACTCACTAAAATCTTCATCTAATGGCTAGAAATAGTGTTTTCTTCTCATAATTGAAAGGATCTGTCTGAGCTTGTTAATATCCACAATAAAACATTTTATCTTATTTTGCTGTTGGTTCAAGCAAAAGCCTTTACTCCCTTTAGCATTGGGCAACGTATATATGAACTTAAGATATGTTTTGTTGTATTAAAAAATAGTGCAGGTGCCACAATAAAAATAAAAATATGTACAAATGTATCCCCATGTGAACACATGCCATCTTAACTTAGGTCTAAAGAAGTCCATAACGTGTACTATTTCTCCATACACCTAAATACATACATATGTTCACACATAAATACAAATGTGTAACAGAGACAGAAGTCTATGTATTTTAGAAGTATGCATCATCCCTAATCTCACTTTCAGTTTATTACATAAAAAGCCATTTAGAATCTAAAGCGACACAAATATGTGTAGTAAATTCTGTTGCTATGACAAACCTAGACTGTGTGTTAAAAAGCAAACTCATCACTTTGCTGACAAAGCTCTGTATAGTCAAAGTTATGGTTTTCCAAGCAGTCACATACGGTTGTCCGACCTGGACCATAAAGAAGGCAGAGTGCCATAAAATTGATGTTTTTGAACTGTGGTGTTGGAGAAGACTGTTGAAAGTCTCTTGGACAGCAAGGAGATCAAACCAGTCAGTCTTAAAGGAAATCAACCCTGAATACACTGGAAGGACTATTGTTGGAGCCGAAGCTCCAATACTTTGGCCACCTGATGCGAACAGACAACTCATTGGGAAAAACCCTGATGTTGGCAAAGATTGAAGGCAGAAGGAAAAGAGGGCGACAGAGGATGAGATGGTTGGATAGTATCCTGAACAAGTGTTTAAGCAAACTCCAGGAGATGGTAAGGGACAGGGAAGCGTGGCTTGCTGCAGTCCATTGGGTCGTGAAGAGTCAGACATGACGTGGCAACTGAACAATGAACAACATTGTCCCTCCTATCGTTTCCATTTTATTATATAAAAAAGCCATTTAGAATCAAAAGTGATGCAAATGTATGTGATTAATTTTGTTGCTTTCACTTCCTCTTAGCTCTTTTCTTCCACTGGTAAAAAGATTCATCTTTTGACAACAACCACTCCACAAAGAGATAATGAGCATTGTGGGAAAGCAATAGCAAATTTCTAGAAAACAGGTCAGTAATAATTATTTCATGTCTCACCAAAGGCTAAACACAGCATGAATTAAAGTTAGTAACATAATTTTTTTGTTGCTGTTGTTATTACTAGTCACTGATATACTCACTGCATAGGGAACTAAGTCAAAGACTCTTAAACCAATCATGTTTTTCTGAGAAACACAAAAATTGTAATCATATGTTTTTTACCCAAGTGAATATTTTCAGGCATTGAAAATACTTAATCCCATGTATGGATGTGAGAGTTGGACTGTGAAGAAGGCTTATCGCCGAAGAATCGATGCTTTTGAACTGTGGTGTTGGAGAAGACTCTTGAGAGTCCCTTATACTGCAAGGAGATCCAACCAGTCCATTCTAAAGGAGATCAATCCTGGATGTTCATTGGAGGGACTGATGCTAAAGCTGAAACTGCAATACTTTGGCCACCTCATGCGACGAGTTGACTCACTGGAAAAGACTCTGATGCTGGGAAAGGTTGGGGGCGGGAGGAGAAGGGGACGACGGAGAATGAGATGGCTGGATGGCATCACTGACTCTGTGGACATGGGTTTGAGTGTACTCCGGGAGTTGGTGATGGACAGGGAGGCCTGGCGTGCTGTGATTCATAGGGTCGCGGAGAGTCGGACACGACTGAGCGACTGAACTGAACTGAACTGAAGTGTTAGAGACTAGCCTCTCTATCACTGGAGTCTCTTTCATATGGTTTTCAAGAGTTGAAAAAAGTTATATTACTACAGATCTACTCCCTAAGGTTAAAAAAAAAAGAAAAAAAAAAGTAAGGCTCAGGAAAGAGCTGGTAGAAAATGACAAACCTTGTGGATGGTATCTAGATTTACATCAATCTTTCAAAAATGTTTTTCTCAAATTCATTTTATTCTTGAAGAATAGAGGGCTATGCCTCTTTAATTTGTGTGCATGACTGGATATTTTTCTGAATATAAAAACACAATTGCAGAAGAAAAAAAAATGTTCTGCCTTATGATTTTTTACAGATGTGTAGAAGTGCATGGCAGCCCACTTTGGTACTCTGGCCTGGACGGAGGAGCCTGGAGGGCTGCAGTCCATGGGGTCGCTGAGGGTTGGACACAACTGAGCGATTTCACTTTCACTTTTCACTTTCATGCATTGGAGAAGGAAATGGCAACCCACTCCAGTGTTCTTGCCTGGAGAATCCCAGGGACTGGGGAGCCTAGTGGACTGCCATCTATGGGGTCGCACAGAGTCAGACACGACTGAAGTGACTTAGCAGCAGCAGCAGAAGCGTTACACATGAATGTGCCATTTATTTTTTTGATCAATTTCTCAAGAGTTTATACAAGATCTAAAAAGAATGGAAGGAGAGAATTGCTCCTCTGGGACTGAATTCATTTTCTTGGGAATTACTAATTACATTGTGAAAAAAGTGACCCTATTTACCATGGTTCTCCTTGTTTATCTCATCAATCTTCTGGCAAACCTTGGAATGATAACCCTGTTTAGGATGGACCCCCAGCTGCACACACCCATGTACCTTTTCCTCAGCCGCCTCTCCTTCCGTGACCTCTGCTATTCCACAGCCATCGGCCCTAAGATGCTGGTGGGCCATTTGCCAAGAACAAGTCAGTCTCTTTCTGTGGCTGTGCTCTGCAAGTCTTGGTGCTGTATACATTCATAGACTGTGAGTGTCTCCTGCTGGCCGTGATGGCCTATGACCGGTACAAGGCCGTCAGCAGCCCCTTGCTCTATGCGGTCAGCATGTCCAGCGGGGTGTTCCCCCTGCTTGTGGCCAGGGTTTACCTGGTGGGAATGGCAGATGCTCTGATACACACGACATTGGCATTCCACTTATGCTTCTGTGGGTCAAATGAGATTAACCACTTTTTTAGTGATGTTCCTCCTCTCCTATTGCTATCTTGCTCAGACACACAGGTCAATGAGTTAGTGATATTCACGAATTTTGGCTTCATTGAACTGAATACTATTTCAGGAGTCCTTGTCTCTTATTGTTATATTATCCTATCAGTCTTAAAGATCCACTCCGCTGAGGGGAGGTTCAAAGCTTTCTCTACCTGTACCTCCCACCTAACTGCTATGGCAATTTTCCAGGGAACTATGCTCTTCATGTATTTCAGACCAAGTTCTTCCTGTTCTCCAGATCAAGACAAAATAACCTCGCTGTTTTACACCCTTGTAATTCCCATGTTGCTGCTGCTGCTAAGTCGCTTCAGTCGTGTCCTACTCTATGCGACCCCATAGACGGAAGCCCACCAGGCTCCCCCGTCCCTGGGATTCTCCAGGCAAGAACACTGGAGTGGGTTGCCATTTCCTTCTCCAATGCATGAAAGTGAAAATTCAAAGTGAAGTCACTCAGTCGTGTCCGACTCTTAGCAACCCCATGGATTGCAGCCTACCGGGCTCCTCCATCCACGGGAATTTCCAGGCAAGAGTACTGGAGTGGGGTGCCATTGCCTTCTCCAAAATATTTATGTTAGGTGTATGTGAATAAACATGTATCCACACACATAAAGTGGCAGATGATTTATTAAAATTATATGGTAGAATACATGACAAACATAATTTTTCAATTTCTTAAAGTAGTATTACACTAAATCTCAATCTTAAATCTATTACTGTTCCTCTCACATGTCATGTTTAATTATCTTCCCAGAATTTGTACATGGCATTTAGTTTAAAAGAAAAACATTTCTGATTTTTCCATTATGCTAATTTTTGTTTAGTTTTTATTCAAACATTGTTTCAATTATGCTGAGACTTATTGTGCATTTACTCAGTGATCTTTGAGCATGTAGATTCTTTATATACTATAGCGCATCTTGCAGTTTAAATACTACTAAAAATAAGCTAAAACAAATAACATATTAACTAAATGGTCAAGTAACTCATTATAACCTCAAATTCATCATGAAATAATACATACAGGGCTATAATTCCAAAGCAAAAATATCTAAATCTAGTCCAAAATAAAATAATCTTTGAATAGAGATATTCAGTCAAATCTAAATAAGACTCAATTTGAGAGGTGAAAGGATAGTAGATAGAGGATTTGGTAGTTATTCAGGTTGTGAAATATACAAGTCCATGTTTATTAGAGAAAGTCATATTTGCTATAACATAGAAGAACCGTGAAGGCAACATACTAAGTGAAATAATCCATAGAGAGGAAGATAAGTACTGCATGATCTCACATATAGATATAGTCTAAAAGGTAAAACTCAGGACCTCCCTGGCAGTCCAGTGAATAGGACTTGGTGCTTTCAATGCCCGGGCCTGGGTTTGATCCCTGGTCAGCGAACTAAGATCCTTGCAAGTGTTGTGGTGCAGCCAAAGTAAATAAATAAACTTCACAGAAGTAGAGAGTAGATTGGTTGCTGCTAGGGACTGAAAGACAGGAGGAAAGGGTGATGTTGGTCACAGTGCACAGATTTTCTATTATTTATTGAACAAGTTTAGGGGATTTAATCTACATGATGACTCCAGTTAAGAATACTGTATTATAAACTTGAAATTTGCTAAAAGAGTAGATTTTAACTGTCCTCACCATACATACACTCAAAATGGTAACTATGTGAGGTTATGCATGTATTAATTAACCTTATTGTGATAATCATTTCACAAAGTATACATATATCACTTCATCACATTGTATACCTTGTAACTATATGTGGTATCTATCAATTACATTTGAAGTAGCTACATTTAAAACTGAGAAGGAAAGAAGTCTAAAGATTAGATTATAAAGCCCTATGGAAGGTATAGAAAGAGACTTGTTAAGATGCAATATTGTGTTTTTGTTATCAATTGTCAATTCTTCTGCACTTCGTCCAAGTTGACTTTCCTTCCTTCTCTCTCACTCTCAGCCGTAAGTGCCCCTTTTTTGTCTCTTTGTGGTTCACAAACGCCCACTTACCTAAAGCATTGTTTTATATCACACTGTTTGTGCTCATTCTTTGGTAAAGAACAAAGCATTCCATCCTTGTTAACCAAAGCACTGAAAGTTGCCTGAAGCATAAAATAAGCAAAAATAACAAAAATACTAGACAAATGATAGCAAAAATTAACCTAAAAATACTAGACAACCTTTTTTGGCTATTACTCATATCTCAGAAACACAAAATTAACTGAGAGCTTGCTAAGTGTCTTAAAAAATAAAGATATATATCACAATATGCAGGTGGATTCTTTACCAGCTGAGCCCCCAGGGAAGCCCTATATTTCACAATATAGTATAACTATTGCATGCATATAACAACAGTTTGGGGAAGGTGCAGAAATGGCTGTGGACAAAAAGTTAACAGACTTTTATGAAGACATACATATTTATTAATTGCACTAGATGTAAGAAATTATAAATTCTTGATATTTGATGCTTCATATACCTTGAATCTGGTTTCCTGAAGGCTAAAGCACAGAAAGTGAGGATACAAACATATATTTGAAATACCATAAAGTACTGAAGAACACTCTTAGTTATCCATTAAAGGTGTAAGGTTAAAAGACCTCTGATAGTCTTAAATTTTTTAGATGTCATTGTAAAATGTCCATATGTGAAAATAATTCAGAATGGAAATATAAAGCCTACAAAATTCCCTTGTTATTCAGAGTGGTATTTGTGAAACACTATAGCATTTTAAAAAGAGTTCTCAGGAAACACCTTAGAATAACTGTATAATATAAAAGGTTGACATTTTCTACTCCTGGTATATTTTATCAGTTCAGCCAAATGTCTTTTGAATTGTTGCTTATGGGGAGAAACATGGCAGAAAACATTGACTGGAATACATTAAAGTCAAACAAAATAGGGAGTTGATGGATTGCCATTAATTAAGAGTTAATGAACACATTAATTAATCATTCTTCATGCTTATGATATATATTTATTTCAGCAACTAAAGACTGCATTGCAAATATCAGCTCATTTTATCGGATCTAGTGGAAATGATATAAAGAGAAGGGAATTTTAAGCCCATTAAATGGAATTCCAAAAATAGCACTGATTTAGATTAAAATTTTCTATGTGTATATTATAATCTAAAATGGCATTCCATAAACACAATACCTTCACTATGAGATTGTAGAAACTATTAATTTTTATTTTTAATTCTAAAAGTTTCCTGTAAAGGGTTTATTCTATGTTTATGTAATGGATATAGTGCATACGTTCTAGAGTATCTCAGTACATTATTAATCTATGTAACTAAAAGTGCCTCCTTGCTTGTAGAACAACACTGCCTTTATCCACCCACTGGCTCTCCCCACATTTTCACAGCACCTGGGGCTATAAAATGCTTCAGTACCATACCACACAATGAACTCCATGTCATAATAGGCTTGAAGAACAGACAACAGTATTTTGAAGAAGAGTGTCTGGGTAGTATGTGTCTGCCTAAAATTGTTTTAGTGTCTGCGAGGCACCAAGAAAACTCTAAATGTATATCCTTTCTCTCATTTGCTTAATGTGCGGAATACACTTTCTCTTTAAGAGATGTTTTACAGTTATTTAAGATCTCCATTTTTAATGAAACACAAATCCCATTGGAAGATTTTTTCCCCCTTAGGTTACCCAGCTTGTAAAAACAATGTAGTTACTCACACTCAGTTAAATTTTTAGGTGGGGGGAGTATTGAAAGGATGTTAATCTACATGTGTTTGAGGAGCAGCCCTGTTAAAAAGCTAAGCTGGGTTCTGGCTGAACAAAACAGTTGTTGCAACAAATAGCTGCATCCCAGAAGACAGGGATTCCTGAGGGAAAAATAGTTAGAGCTTCCTTGGTGGCTCAGACAGTAAAGAATTTTCCTGTAATACAGGAGACCCAGGTTTGATCCCTGAGTCAGGAAGATCCCCTGGAGAAGGGAATGGCAACCCACTCCATTATTCTTGCCTGGAGAATCCCATGGACAGATGAGCCTGGCAAATAGAGTCCACAGGGTAGCAAAGAGTCAGACACAACTGAGCGACTAACCACCATAATTAGGTGACCAAGAACAGTTCACATACACCATATGTGTAACAGAGAAGTGGATGATAGTAGAATTCTTCTGAAACATAAATGCATCAATTTCTTGATTTTCCTAGGAAAACATTAGCAATTAGTTTTGGTTGAACTTTGCTGGAGAAGACTCTTGAGAGTCCCTTGGACTGCAAGGAGATCCAACCAGTCCATTCTAAAGGAGATCAATCCTGGGTGTTCATTGGAAGGACTGATGCTAAAGCTGAAACTCCAATACTTTGGCCACCTCATGCAAAGAGTTGACTCACTGGAAAAGAGTCTGATGCTGGAAAGGATTGGGGGCAGGAGGAGAAGGGGACGACAGAGAATGAGATGGCTGGATGGCATCACCGACTCGATGGACATGAGTTTGAGTGAACTCTGGGAGCTGGTGATGGACAGGGAGGCCTGGCGTGCTGTGATTCATGGGTTGCAAAGAGTGGGATATGACTGAGCGACTGAACTGAACTGAACTGACTCAGTCACTCAGTTGTGTCCGACTCTTGGCACCATGAACTATATCCTGCCAGGCTCATCTGTTCATGGAACTTTCCTGGTAAGAATACTGGAGTGGGTTGCCATTTTCTCCTCCAACCCCTCCTAGGGGTTGAACCTGTGTCTCTTGTGTCTCCTGCATCGACAGGCATATTCTTTACCACTGTGCACCTGGGAACCCTGTTAGTGGACTAATACTACAGTCAAGTTCCTGTATCTTGATCCCTTAAACCTTGCCCCTGAAATGTGTGTGTGTGTTTAGTTGCTCAGTCGTGTTTGACTCTTAGTGGCCCCGTGGAGCCTGCCAGGCTCCTCTACCCATGGAATTTTCTAGGCAAGAATACTAGAGTGACATGCCATTTCCTCCTCTTCCATCCTCCTTTTCTGACAGGGTCCTTCTTATACCCCACCAATGAAAAATGCTCTGAAGTGATGGTCACATAAGTCAGAGGTCGGGAAGCTGGTGGTCTCACACCTTTGAGAAGATAGGCACCAGTGAGAAAACAGCGTGCCGTTTGGGCAGTTTGGTCAGTCTCATGGATCACTGTGATTTTATTCTTTGTTTGCGAGGTCGACATAATGAGCCATCTTATCAAGGAGACCCAAATTTATTTCTACACCTGGATTCTTATTTTTATCATTTTCTCTACCAACCCAAATCTATTTCTACACCTGGATTCTTATTTTTATCATTTTCTCCTCTTAGACATGAGACATCACATCACGATTTTACTCTTACTCTCTCTTCTTTTACAGTCCAAACTTCACATTAATACCCTGTCCCCAAACATGCCAACCTGTTCAGAACTGGAAATCTGACCCGTTGTTTACTTAATACCTCAAACCTGACCCTGGCCAGTACCTGGCCAAACCCTGTTGGATCTTCTTATCCATCTCATCTCCCAGAGGATCGGCACTCCCCATTTCTAACTTTCAGTCCATATTTAATGCATCTTTTTTCAAAATTTCTTCAGGACCGCTTACAAGCCTTCACCAACTGAACTACCCATAAGCTACTTCTAACTCACTCAGATTATCAAAAACTTTGACCCCACACAAATCCCCTTGGCCCACATTTCAGCCTTTTCTTATCTTACCCCCATGATGCCCCTGTCCCGCAGGAAGCAGTTACAGAAGATTGACCTTCAGCCCTTATCCTAAATCAAAAAGGCTGGAATGATAGGGCCCACATGGGGTCTCCTTGATAAGATGGCTCATTATGTCAACCTCGCAAACAAAGAATAAAATCACAGTGATCCGTAAGGCTGACCAAACTGCCCAAACGGCACGCTGTTTTCTCACTGGTGCCTATCTTCTCAAAGGTGTGAAACCACCAGCTTCCAGACCTCTGACTTATGTGACCATCACTTCAGAGAATTTTTCATTGGTGGGGTATAAGAAGGACCCTGTCAGAAAAGGAGGATGCTGGTTCTCCTTAAGAGCCAGTCACCCTCTCTTTTCCTTCTAATAAATTTCCCTTTTCTTGCCAGACTTCCCAGCTTGCTTCTTTTTCTCTCCACTCGCCTGACAAACATCACACAAAAATTATACAAAATATCATACTACTAGGGAATTACAGATTAAAGTCATGAGATATCACACCACACCAATTTGGACTGCTAAACTCTGTACATATGACAACATCAGCCACTAGAGGGTGAAGGACAACAGGAGCGTTCCCTCGCTGCTGGGGGGATGCATGTGCAGCCACTGTGTAAGACAGTTGGGCAGTTTTTTCAAAGCTAAAAAGTCTCACCTTGGGGTCCAGCAATCATGCTTTCTGTATTTAGTCAACTGCTTTGAAAATCTAACTCCAAATTCAAGCAGAGATGCAATTATGCACAGCAGCACTATCCATAATAGCTAAAAGCTTGAGGAAATCATATATCCTTCAAAAGATGAATGCATAAGGAAAATGGGTTACATCCATGTGAAGGCAAGTAGAATATGCTACCCCAAAATATACCTCTCTGATATAAGGATTATTTCAGTCTGAGGATTATTTCACAAAAAAGGAAAAAGAATCTCAGAATTTCTGCTCAGAAAACTGAGCAGAGATTGTCCTTTTGTGATGTACTTTTACAATAGAGAAATCTCCATATTTAAGGGCTGTCCTTCTTTGCACAGAAACAGAAGGATGATTAAATCTCACATAGAGATTTGATGGTGGAGGAGTTCTGATTTCAATCTGCAAACAATCATATACTTCTTTTCTGTGTTTTGCATGATGACCTGCCAAAACTGACTTCCCCCATTCCCCAAGGTCTTTTGTTTTTATCCTAAAATGGTATTTGAGGTGATGGCTTTGGACACTTCAGGGAGTGATTCAGTTTTCCTGGGTAACTTTTCTATATATAGGAGGTATACATGTTATTAAACTGTTTTATCTCCTGATAATCTTTTTTTTGTTTGTTTTTCTTTTTTTTTACAGGAGAAGTCTCAACTAATAACCTACAAGTGTAGAGGAAAAATTGTTTTTCCTCCCATACACATGCAATGGGATACCGTTCAGCAATAGAAAGGAATGAGCCATGAATCAATGGAAAGACAAAGATAAATCATATCTGACATATTTATTGTTCAGTCGCTCAGTCATGTCCAACTCTTTGTGATCCCATGGACTGCAGCACACTAGGCTTCCCTGTCCATCACCATTTTCCAGAGCTTGCTCAAACTCATATCCGAGTCGGTGATGCCATCCAACCATCTTGTCCTCTCTTGTCCCCTTCTTCTGCCTTCTATTTTCCCCAACATCAGGGTCTTTTCTAATGAGTCAGTTATTCACATCAGGTGGCCAAAGTATTGGAGCTTCAGCTTCATCATCAGGCCTTCCAATGGATATTCAGGGTTGACTTCCTTTAGGATGGACTGGTTTGATCTCCTTGCAGTCCAAGGGACTCTCAAGAGTCTTCTCCAACACCACAGTTCAAAAGCATCAATTCTTTGGCGCTCAGCTTTCTTTATGGTCCAACTCTCACATCCATACATGACTTCTGGAAAAACCATGGCTTTGGCTTGATGGACATTTGTCTGCAAAGTAATATCTCTGCTTTTTAATATGTTGCTTAGGTTGGTCATAGCTTTTCTTCCAAGGAGCAATCATTTATTTAATGCCATGTTTCCACTCACCTACCACAGTGATTTTGGAGCCCAAGAAAGTTAAGTCTGTCACTGTCTCCATTGTTTCCCCATCTATTTGCCATGAAGTGATGGGATCAGATGCCATGATCTTAGTTTTTTGAATGTTGAGCTTTAGGCCAGCTTTTTCACTCTCCTCTTTCACCTTCATCAAGAGGCTCTTTAGTTCTTCCTCACTTTCTGCCATAAGGTTGGTGTCATCTGCATATCTGAGGTTATTGACATTTCTCCGAGCAGTCTTGATTTCACTTTGTGCTTCATCCAGCCTGGCATCTTGCATGATGTTTTCTGCATATTAAGTTACATAAGCGGGGTGACGATATACAGCCTTGAGGTATTTCTTCCTCAATTTGGAGCCAGTCTATTGTTCCATGTCCGGTTCTAACTGTTGCTTCTTGACTTGCATACAGGTTTCTCAGGAGGAAGGTAAGGTGGTCTGGTATTCCCATCTCTTCAAGAATTTTCCACAGTTTGTTGTGATCCACACAGTTAGCAACTTTAGCGTGGTCAATGAAGCAGATGTTTTTCTGGAGGTCTCTTGCTTTTTCTATGATTCAGCAGAAGTTGGCAATTTGATCTCTGGTTCCTCTGCCTTATCTAAATCCAGCTTGAACATCTGGAAGTTCTCAGTTCATGTACTGTTGAAGCCTGGCTTGGAGAATTTAGAGCCTTACTTTGCTAGCTTGTGAAATCAGTGCAACTGTGTGATAGTTTGAACATTCTTTGGCTTTTCAATTCTTTGGGATTGAAAAGAAAACTCACCTCTTCCAGCCCTGTGGCCACTGCTGAATGAGTAGGGATGAATTATCTCTCTATGAGCTGAACAAAGGTGCTTTTGTTTACAGTCAAGCAGAAGGGCAGTGTCCATACTGTTAAGTATGATTATAAAAACAGAAACAACAAAGAACAAGTGAAAGAAACAGTTTCCAACATGGAATCAGAATTGGGTTTCTCCCTACAACAAACAGACTCTGTAGACTAAAGGCAAAATGGATCACACATAAACTATGGGCTTTATTTTGCGGAGTTTTTCCTAAGGTTCAGTAGCTAACACATGTCATCTGGAAAGGAGCAATAAATGGATCAATGGCAAGTGGTGGGCACCGGGCTCCTCACTGTGGGAGCAGGAAGTTACAGATGAACAAGGGGGAGGGCCTCTGCCCTTGCAGTCGTGGATCTCCGCTTCCTGGGAGGATGATGTGGGGAGTTGACTGGCCTAGGGAACCACACAGATCTTTACACTGGGAAGGCCCTGCTGACATAGGTACAGGGCCATCTTTCCACCCACACCTGCTACAAACACTCATCCCTCCATGATCTGCCATGTACAGCTTTTAAGACATTCTCCCCCAGGCAGATAAAGGACTGTGAGGGTCCAACTTACCCGTAACCTGTCCTAGTGAGGTAGAACTTGCTAGGCAGTCAGTGTAGAAGTCAGAGCCTCAGTTATCTTACTAATTTCAATTTTAATTCTCTCACATAAACGTTTTTGTCTCCACTAGTCTAAAGCTGCATTTGTTCCAGTTTCGAGACATTCAGAGGAATGCCTCCCTGGTCTGGAAGGTCATAAAACATTCAGACCCAGGACAAGACAACCTGCTGTTCACTTTATCAAGGAGAAAAACTCCAGGTAGACAGTTAGCTCCTAAACATACATCTACCCCCTAAATAATGGTCTGAGGTCTTAAGAATGGTTGAGGGATGGTGTTGCAATGTCTGGAAAAACTGAGAAACTGGAGGGCCCGAGAAACCCATAAAAATGACAAACTGGACATTGCAACATTTAAACTGGTTGGTCAGAAAATATATACACCTGGCCCAAGTCAGGATGGCATCACTGACTCAATGTACATGAGTTTGAGCAAACTCCAGCAGACAGTGAAGACCAGGGAAACCTGGAGTGCTGCAGTCTGTGGGGTCGCAGAGTCGGACACGACTGAGTGACCGAACAACAACAAAGCAAAAATACTAGGAATGTTCAGGCTTGCTCACTGTTCATCTTCTTTGTTTTCAGAAAAAGGAAAGAAAAAAACTCATTCCTCTTTTTTTTTCTTTTCACTGCAACCAGAAGCAGCCCCACACCCAGAAGCAGCCCCACCTTCCTTGGCAGCTGAGCCCAGACACCCAGGGCCTCCCACTTCCCTTCTGCTCCAGCGATTGTCAGCTCATCCCCCAGAGCCTTTGGCCAGTAGTTCCCCTCTACAGCCACAGCCCTGGCCCAAGCCTGATCCGTCCATCAGGACCTTCAAAACTCCCTGCCCCCATGGTGCATCTCACACCCCGTCTCAACGTGTTCTGAGGCATAAACCAGACCATGATGCTCCCCCAACTGTAATGCCCACAGGTTTCTCCCTCTGGTTAGGCTGTCTTGCCCTGTCCTCATGAGGCTGCTGGCTCCTGGGTTCCCAAACACTGAGCACCTCAGCAGGACGCAGCACAAAACCCCAGAACGGGGCTGGGACTGCTGCTGCCTGATCAAAGAGAGCAGAGAAGGGTTCGCCAGCTGGGACACAAACACTGCAAGAGTGGCCTCTCCCTCGGCCATTACATCACTCCCATGGGACTTGAGGGAAGGAGGGACTGAGGCACGTGCTAGCTCATTCCTAAGCAGGACAGTATAGGCTCATTCGTGTCCCCCAAAATTCACATGCTGAACCTCTAGCCCCTAGGACCCCAGGATGCGGCTGTATTTGGAAATGGAATTTTTAAAGAGCTGAGCAAGGTAATATGCTGTCACTAGGGTGGATGCTAAAATCCTAAAAGATGATGCATTAAAGTGCTGCATTTAATATGTCAGCAAGTTTGGAAAATTCAGTAGTGGCCACAGGAAAGAAAAAGGTCAGTTTTCTTTCCAACTCCAAATAAGGGCAATGCCAGAGAATGTTCAGAGTGAAAGTGTTAGTCTTTCACTTGTTTCCTACTCTTTGCAACCCCATGGACTGTAGCTTGCCAGGCTCTTCTGTCCATGAAATTCTACAGGCAAGAATATTGGGGTGGGTAGCCATGCCCTTCTCCAGGAGATCTTACCAATACAGGGATCAAACTCAAGTCTCCTGCATTGCAGGTGGATTCTTGACTGTCTGAGTCACCAGGGAAGCATGATTGTGCTCATTTCACATGCTGGTAAGGTTATGCTCAAAATCCTTCAAGCTAGGCTTTAGTAGTACATGAACCGAGAAATTCCAGATGTACAAGCTGAGTTTAGGAAAGGCAGAGAAACTAGAAGACAAATTGCCAACATCTGTTGGATCATGGAAAAAGCAAGAGTATTCCAGAAAAACACTTACTTCTGTTCTGTTTCATTGAGTATGAGAAACCCTTTGACCGTGTGGATCACAACAAACTGTGGAAAATTCTTAAAGAGATGGGAATACCAGACCACATTTCCTGTCTCCTGAGAAACTTGAAGCAGGTCAGGAAGCCACAGTCAGAACAGGACATGGAACAATAGACTGGTTTCAAGTTGAGAAAGGAGTTTGCCAAGGTTGTATATTGTCACCCTGCTTATTTAACTTACATACAGTGTACGTCATGCGAAATGCTGGACTGGATGAATCACAAGCTGGAATCAAGGTTTCTAGAAGAAATATCAACAACCTCAGTCCACGGGGTTGCAAAAAGTTGAACATGACTTAGTGACTGAAACAATAACCCTAACCCATACCTGAATCCTAACCTGCACCCATACCTTGACCCCTGTCTTAACTGGTTAACCTAACACCTAATTCCTAACATCTTTTCCCTAAAACCTAACACATGATCCCTAAAACCTAGTCATTATTCTAAAAAACCTAACCCCTAAACGATACCATAAAACCTAATCTATAATCTTAACCCAAACACATAAACATTTATCCATTAAAACCAAAAAAAGAAAAAAAACAAACAAACAAACCCCAAACTATAAAGCCATAACCATAATTCACACTGCCTTCTTTGTTGGTCTCAAAAACACCTGGCAACTCCCACTTAAGGGTCTTGCATTTCTTAATCCCTCCTTCTGGATTACTCCTTCCATAACTCTTCACAGTTTATTCTTCACTCCCTTAGTGTAAATGTAAATGGCTTCCCTGGTGGCTCAGTTAGTAAAGACTCTGCCTGCAATGCAGGAGACCCAGGTTCGATCCCTGAGTTGGGAAGGTTCCCTGGAGAAGGGAAAGGCAACCGACTCCAGTATTCTTGCCTGGAAAATTCCACAGAGAGAGGAGTTTGGTGGGCTACAGTCCATGGGATCTCAAACAGTCGGACATAACTGAGCAACTAACTAGTATAAATGTAGCTTTTCAACATGGACTAACACTGACACTCCTGCCCCGCCCTATCCTCTGCATTCCTATCTTCTGCTTTACTGCCTAGTATTTATGGATATTCTAGTGTAACTATAGACATCACCTGCTGTAGCTATGGTTTGCTGTTTGTCTGCCATTGTTGGAGCATTGGCTCAGATAGACTTAGCCTAATTCGGTCACTGATTCATCCCAATCACCTAAGATAGTGCCTTGCGCATGAACACTTATTGATTACATCCCCTCTGACCACAGCTATCTCCCCTGCAGCACTCTCACCCCACCCCTCCCCCTCCATCAAGATCCTCAGGCCCCAGAGGCCTTCCTTTTTCAGGGGCTGATGTATTGCTTAGATTCTGAAGGTAATCTGAAGCCCAGCTCTACCAACCAGATACAGGAGTCAATGTTTGTGAGCCTTAGTTTCCTCATCTGAGAAAGAAAGCTAATAACTGCACTTGAACAACTTCGGATGGCTGTGATGATTGAATGAGTCAAGCCTGTAAACCACTTAGGAGAGTGCCGAGCACAGGATAAGAGATCAGTAAAGGTCAGCATTATAAGTCTTCTTTTCATCTCACCTGCTTCAATATACATCAAGGAGCTCACTGCATCATCGGCCAGGATTTGCAGCTCTTCTTAGCCAATGTCTTTCCAGCCCTCTCGCCTAGTACATGATAAAATATTCAACAGACTAGGGAGAAGGAGCTTCCTCAAACTGATCAAGGGCATCTACAAAACCCCACAGCTGGCATCATTCAGTTCAGTTCAGTTCAGTTCAGTTCAGTCACTCAGTCGTGTCCGACTCTTTGCGACCCCATGAATCACAGCACACCAGGCCTCCCTGTCCATCACCAACTTCTGGAGTTCACTCAACTCGTGTCCATCGAGTCGGTGATGCCATCCAGCCATCTCATTCTCTGTCGTCCCCTTCTACTCCCACCCCCAATCCCTCCCAGAATCAGAGTCTTTTCCAGTGAGTCAACTCGTCGCATGAGGTGGCCAAAGTATTGGAGCTTCAGCTTTAGCATCAGTCCTCCAAATGAACACCCAGGATTGATCTCCTCTAGAATGGACTGGTGGGATCTCCTTGTAGTCTAAGGGACTCTCAAGAGTCTTCTCTAGTACCACAGTTCAAAAGCATCAATTCTTTGGCGCTCAGCTTTCTTCACAGTCCAACTCTCACATCCATACATGACCACTGGAAAAACCATAGCCTTGATTAGACGGACCTTTGTTGGCAAAGTAATGTCTCTGCTTTTTAATATGCTATCTAGGTTGGTCATAACTTTCCTTCCAAGGAGTAAGCGTCTTTTAATTTCATGGCTGCAATCAGCATCTGCATCATACCTAATGGCAAATGAATGCATGCTGTGCCCCTGAGATCAGGGACAAGACAAGAATGTCCACTCTTGCCAGTTCTCTCAGTACTGCACTGAAGACCCGAATCAGGGCAATTAGGTAAGAAAGTTAAATAAAAGGACCACAGACTGGAAAGGGAAACAGAAAATGTTTATTCACAGATGACATGATCTTATATATTGAAAATCCAAAGGAATCCACTGAAAAAAAAAATGGGACTAAGAAATGAGTTCACCAAGGTGGCAAAATAAAAAGCCTTATTGTTTTTTCTGTGCTCTGAAATGGATTGTGTTGCCCCAAAATCATATATCAACTCCCTAACTTCCAAATATACTATCAAGCAAATAGGATGCTTTGTGAAGTGACTGAGATTAATGAGCTCATAAGAGTGGCACTCTGACCCAATATGAATAGAACTGCTGTCATTATAAAACAGAAAGAGGTGCTAGAGACCCATCTCTCTCACTTCAAAATGTTTAGTACACAGTGAGAGAATGGCCATCTGAAAGCCAGGAAGAGAAATCTCACCAGGAACTGAACTCTGTCAGAACCTTTATCTTGGACTTTCCAACCTACAGAATTGTGAGAAAATAAAAATTTCTGTTGTGTAAGTGGCCCAGTCTGCACTATTTTGTTATGAGGGCCCAAGCAGACAAAGATAACTTGCAAAGAAAAATCAGAAAAAAAAATTTAAAAAATTTCCATTCATGACAGCATCAAAAAAGAATTAAGTGCTTAGCAATAAATTAAAAAAGGAGCAAAAACTATACTCTTAGAACTACAAAACTGTGTTGAAAGAAATTAAGTATGTAAACATATGGAAAACATGTCCAATGTTCACATACCAGAATGCTTAATATGCTCAGATGGCAATACTCCCCAAAGATACTTCCAGATTTACATAATCCTATTAAAATCCCACAATACTTCTTTGTAGAATTGACAACCTGGTTGTATAATTCATGTGCAAATACAAAGGACTAGAATTGCCCAACATGGAAAGGGAAATGAAGTAGGAAGATTACTATTTTCCAATACGAAGATGTACTACAAAGGGACAGTAGTCAAGACAGTGTCGCATGGCAGAAAATAGAAAACCTACTGATGGAATGGACTTGAGAGTACAAAAATACACACACATACCTGTCTATACTGAACAGTTTTTCACAAAGCTGCCAAAACAATTCAATGAGAAAAGCTGAGAGCATTTACACATGGATGCTGGTACAAAGGGATAGCAAGTCACCAACCAAGAAAAGAAGGAAGGAGGGAGGAAGGAAAGAGAGAAATAGGAGGAAGGGGAAAGGAAAGGGAAGGAATGGAAAGGAAAGGAAAACAAAAGAAGAGAAAAGAAAAAAAGTTATTTTACTCTGAATCACTTACACAGAGTAATATATACAAAATATCTCACCAATCTAAATATAGGAGCAAAAACAAAAAACCTATACAAGAAAATAGGGGTAAATATTCACGATAACAATTCTGCAAAGAATTCTTATATGAAACCAAAAGCACAAACAGTAAAGCTCTAACCACTATTACAGCCCCAACTGTACCTTGACCCCAACCTCAACCCAAATATAAGAAAGAGCCCTACCACAAACCTGATGCCTAATCTTAACCCTAATCCTAACTCTAAACCTAACTTTAACCCAAAGCCAAACTGCGATCTGAATCTTAACCCTAGCCCCAAGCCCAAACCCAAAGCTGGGCCCCTAACTCAAAACCCAAACCATCTACTGACATAAACACTTCTGCTGTGCCATCTGCTGAACATTTAGCCCTTTAGAGCAAAGGTAACTGTGAGAAGCTCTCCTGTTTGTCTTTACCTTCAGGAGGTACCTAAGTCTGGGGAACTTAATTTTGGCCCCCTTTATTTTTTAATCTTCAAATCAGAGCCCAAGTTCACTTGTATGCGCAACAGTCCTCAGGAGAAAAACAAATCTCTTAGGTGTTGTGAGATGCTGTTTATCTCTCTATTCCTACTGTATCTTAAATGTAGGTAAGTAATTGTTGTAAAATTTGAAGACATTTCTGAATTGACATGCAAATGTGAAAAATTTTATTTATTTTTATAACTAAATATGAAATGTCTCTAACATACCAAAGTATATAGCACACATTATATTATAGCTTATATTATATCATAGAATATATTTCATACCTTAGTGTTGGCGTTAGCTTACACTCAAAACTAACCAGTGTTTCTTTGTGAAATTATCAATTTCTGTACTTTTATGATTTAATAATGTTTCCTATGTTACAAAACGTTCTATAGTCCATATGTGCTACTGTTTTATAAAGTTTTAAATCTTATATACATGACATCATAATCTAAACCTTCTTAGCTCAGTTCAGTGGGAGCTAACCTGCTTTAACTCAAGTCATTGAAAAACAAGCTACTCTGTACTCATGCACATTACTCCAGTGGTGAGAATACTATGGAGTGGTCATATGATCATTTAATTCAGAAAGAGAAAATTCTGCTCCTTGCTTTGATGTAATTTATTCTGGAAATTCTATTTTCATTTTTAATCAGTAAGAAAGGACAGATGCTCGGGTAACATGATGCAATATAGTTACCAAAGCTCTACAGTTGCCAATTGTTTCAGCTCACAGAAAATAAATAAACAGTGAGAACATGGGAGGCTGGGGTCTGGATTGAGGACTAAGCAGACAACAGGATGAAGCAGGAAATCAAAACCAATGATGAAAGCAGACACACCGTCAGAGAACGCCAACGACAAGGAAAAAATACACAGAACTGTTCTTTTACAAATACTCAGAAAGAAATCAAGCATGAAACCACAGAGAAATCGTCAAAGAATTTTAAATATTAACTACTTAGCTGATGATGCAAATTATAAAAACAGTGTGTCAAAAGACCACAAAATGAACTAGTTACCACTTCATATGCCGCTAAAGTGATTCACAGTGAATTTAATTATATGCTGACTAACAATGCAGCTAACATGAAATGGGTGGTAACAGAGAAAAGTTATACCACAAGTGCAGTCACAAAGCAGAGTGTTGTGCACGTGATTTCATGGGGTAAACAGCAACACACTCACAAAACCTAAGCTAAACACGCAAGAAAGCTGGAACATGTGCTTTAGAGCCACACACTCTGTCACCAAAAGCCCTAGGTTGTCATCCCGTTTTTAGACTCGGAAGAGTGAGGCAGCCCGACTTCTTCCCTGGGGCCCTGGGGCACCGGGCTTTTAACCTGGTTTCACACGCAGAGCTGGACTGAGCGCATGACCAGGCCCATCAGCAAGCAGACCAGTTTAGATTCTTGGTTTTGTTCCCACCGCATGCCCTGCACCCTGCAGCCAGGCATCCCCAGTGGAAAATGTGCTGCACGGTTTTCACACGCCATGAGAGCTGCCTATGGTTACTTTAACGAAGCTGTCTGCTCCCTGAGAACAGAAACTTCCCTGCAGCTGCTGTGCCCAGCACAGGCCAGGCCCAATGTTACAGAGGCAGGCTCTGGCTGAGCTCATGATGACGTGCTAAGCCAGTGGTCCAAATATCAAGACTAATTTGTCACTGTGCCATTATGGAATG
Source organism: Moschus berezovskii (assembly GCF_049115385.1). Lineage (NCBI taxonomy): Eukaryota > Metazoa > Chordata > Mammalia > Artiodactyla > Moschidae > Moschus > Moschus berezovskii. The sequence goes on from NC_142470.1 coordinate 108,823,064, forward strand.
ATTAAAGACTGCTGCTGCTAAGTCACTTCAGTCGTGTCGGACTCTATGTGACACCACGGATGGAAGCCCACCAGGCTCCCCCGTCCCTGGGATTCTGAAGGCAAGAACACTGGAGTGGGTTGCCATTTCCTTCTCCGATTAAAGACTAGGCAATTTTATAAATCTTAGACCTCTGAGCATAGCAAATGTACCTGATTTTCTTCTGGGTAGAAAGAGAGAAATCAAAGAAAGAAAACCAGTGTGCTGCGGGAGGGACGCGGCAGGGAGGAGGCAGACACATACCCCAGTCATGATGCTCAGCTGGTCTACCTCCCGCGCTGGGCTGTGCTGCCTCCTTCAGGGTGCGGAGCACCCACTGCTGGGCGGGGAGGAGCCGGCAAGCAAGGAGGCGGGATACCAGTGGAGGGAGCTCACTGAACTAAAAGGAAGAGGTTGTCTAAGCTCCCCCTGCCCTCCCTGCTCTAAATCTCCTTGGCCCGTTGCTCCGTGTTCTCCTTCTCTTCTTGGACCAACATAAAATAGAATAAAACTCATCACCTGCCTTTGTCAGCAGAGGACGGTGTCTGGACAACACATTTGGTCTGGCATTCTGTGTCACAATTAGCAAATTCCAGGAACATTTGCTCAATTAACATCTCAGCAAAAAGGTTCGACTTTCCCTCTTTTGAATATTCTCAAACTTAGAATAACTTAGTATTGAGTCTTACAAAGTGGCCCCTGATCATTGACATTTGATTTCACTTATTTACTCCAACATTCTGACGGGGCCTGGGTGGCAACTCTCTCCCTACGAGGAGATAACTGAAGTTGACAACCTTTAACCTTCCCTGCTCTCAGGGCAGAGATGCACGTCCCAATCCACTGGGAATCGAGAACTCTGTATAATCAAAAGAGCAATTCATGAACAAGCTGGAGTTTCTAAACACAAGTCTCCAGACCAGATGAAATGCTGAGTTGATCTTTTTTTTTTTAAGGTTGTATATGTACAAATGCATCACTTGATGAAGTTCTCAACCAGCTTTGTTTGAGTTTCTGGATTCATGTCAACGTGCTGCATTAAACTAGAATTCACTGTTACTGCTCTTCTCCCCTAATGTGTAGTGGATGATTTTATATAGTAGTTTAAATACTCGATTATGCAAATAAAATTATTTTCATATTAAAATATGAGATTCTTACAGGTCGTAATCTCTCCACTTTCACTTCTACATACGCATCCTGAAAGTTTTTCACTGTTGATAACAAGTTGATGGACAGAATTTACCATTTACATCAAGTCAACTTGTTGCCTAAGGAAAAATCACTTTACCTGACAACTTGCTATAAAAATAAGAATATTAATATATAACCGTTACATATTTCCTGCAGGGATGAGGAAAGACAATCTTTCTGAGCTCATCTGTGCTCAAACACGGTGAGGGTGTGATTGGCTGTGTGGGGTTTGGGGGTCCGTGGTCCCCCTGGAACCTGCCCTCAGGTCCCAGCGCGGGGCCTGCACCTGCTCTGCTTTCTCCTTGGAACCCGCACCTCCCCTCCGGCCTGCTCCCGCTCTGACCTCCATCTCCCTCATGAAGTCTGTGGATCACAGTCACCCATCTGCCTGGAACACTGTCTGCACCGCTCTCAGAGCTTCTAACAGCGCCTCAGGCAACCCGCAAAAAAAGCCCTCAGAGCACAGTTTGGAGCTGAGCCGCCATGGGGTTTCCCAAACAAAAGCAGAGATGAGCGTGTCACCAGACTCTGAAGCTCAGCACAGATGCTCAGGCCCTGATCACTAAGACCTGGGCCTGCGGGTGTCAGGCGCTCACTCAGGAGGGGCCTGCTGAGAGGCGGGCGGCCCTGCCTTGACTGTGAACCACCTGCATAGCAGGACCGCCCGGGCTCTGCTCAGTCTTGTCTCTGCGAAGAGGGTGGCGCCTACATGTGCAGGAGTCCCTAACCCGGGAGACAGAGCCCTCCTCCGAGGACAGGACACCCCATATGTCTGCAGAGCAGCCAGGGCCAACCACCAGCTCAGCCTGCTCGGGTTCACACGCTGCGCTGCTTGACGGTTTTGTGAGGAAAACTGTGTTGTACAGGAGATGAAAGTCTGAAATCTCCCCGAGCCACACCTGTCTTCCCTCCCGTCTCCCCTTCCTCCTGACAGAACCACTGCTTTCTCTGCTCCACTTCTACCCAAGGGCCTGGGGCCAGAGCACACTTGGGAATTGGGTGGGGGGTACGACACAGTCCTGCTAGGGACTGCGGACCCTTGCGGGTCTTCTGAGGGCCACAGAGGCCTCCGGATTGGTCACCCCCAACCAAGCATCACCTCTCAGGCCCCTTGCGGAGTGCAGCCTCCATCTCTCTCCCCCTCCTCCGAGACAAGGTGACCAATTCCTCTGGGAGGTCCTGCCAAATACGCTGAGCCTGCCCTGCCCATGAGCCAGGTTTTCAGGATGCACTCCCTCCCTCCTGAGCCAGCATAGTGCCCCCACTCAGCCCACACTGCCCGCAAGCCCTGCTCCGAGGCCCCGCCTGCGCTGCTAAGTCACTGCCGGGACCCCTGAGAGCTGCCTCCTGGAGACATGTCTCCCTTGCACCAGCCGCTGCGGCCCACCGTCTTCAGAGCACAGCGGCCCCTCCGGCCCCGTGGCAGCTTCCTCTTCTCGTCTCTCGCTCTATCTGACACACAGGGGACTGGTAACCAGGCCCCAGGCTTCTCCATCTGAACCCCCCAACCTTGCCAGGCCTTCTGGTCCCAGCACCAGGGCCCTCTTCATCACCCAAACCCCCAAGAGCAGGAGGCCGTGTCCACCTCCTCTTCCTCCACTGTCTATGCAGTCCTCCTCACACTCACCTCATCCACCCCGGGAACAGGGGTTCTCCACCCCTGACAGCACCAGCCCCTCACCCTGGAGGAGCTCGGCCAGCAAGTCTGGCCATGCCCCCTATCCGTTCTGCAGGGCACGTGCTCTCCTTGAACTCCACCTGCTATGGTTTTGGACACAGGGCCAGTTTCTGGCTCTGCCTTTGTCTCAAATGATATCCCCTTACTCTAGAAGAAGGCTGGGTGGGGACCCTGGACCGCGAGGATCCCCTAAGCACACAAATGCAGGAATATGCATATGGGCTCCAAACGGTCTCCTAAATCAGGATTCAAGCAGCAGTTGATTTCCTACAGATGAATGAATGTCACCAGTTAAGCACTTTAATAACCTTTGCTAAAGTTCATCTCTCACTTGTAACCATTTTCCGTGACGAAGACAAAGAAACATTTAAATACTTAATAAGAATTACTGCGCCTACAACAATGAGTAAGGGAAAATCAGGATGCTCAGTAATCTGCTCGTCTCATTCACAAGCCTGGTGATTCCTCCCACCACAGTCAACGGCAAGTCATGTCTCAGTCTCCATTCACATGAAAAAGACTACAGGTCATTAACCTCTGTGACTCTTAAGAAACATCAGTGTCACAGTCTGTCAGGCCCCTCAAATGAATACACCCAAATAGCAACTGGTTGGCCCCCACTTCCAAACCTCAGCCTGTGGTTTTGAATTTTGTCAATACCGTGACCACCACTCTCCCAGGTACTAAGTTCGACCCTAAGGAACGATGCTTGTCTCCTCCTTCTCGCTGGCCATGAAGCTACAGGCTCTTTGAGGTGCAACCATGAGCGACACCCAGTCATATATCCACACACCAGACAGGCCCTTGTCACACTCGACAGCCCTGAGGGGAGCTGCACGGGGGAGCGGGCTACCCTTGGTGGAGGGGAGCCCCTTGTAGCCTCGTCTGGTCCAGTTCAGCTCTCAGGGTTTCCAGGTTTAGAAGCAGCTGGTCCTATGAAACAGCAAATGACACAGCCTGCACCGCTTGCTTTCTGGGTGTAAAATCACTTGCACCAAAATGTACATAATAGGTTACATGAGTAGTTATCAACTCTGAACATTTTAATTCTGAGAAATATTCTCTAAGTCCCATAGCAAATATGAACACTCGGAACAACATAAACCTTATAAACCATAATAAATAAGAAGTTCCATCTCAGGTGTAGAAAAGCTTCCGGAGGAAACATGGCAAGTCATTAACAACAATGACGTCTGTAGAGGGAAGCTGGACTTGGGGCGGGGGTTCAGGTGGGGGGCCAGGACTCACTCTATTGCCCTCGCTCCTCCCATTGCCTTAAACTGTCTCCATGGAGCTCACCTGCATTCTGGGGCATTCCTCACATTCACTCCTCTACACCCCACTTCACTTCCTCGCGGGGTAAAACAAGTCAAATGGGTCAAGTTTGCGAGTCACTCGACTCAACCTGGCAGCTCTGTGCTGTTGGCCAGGGCAGTCACTCACCTCGTGCAGCCCCTGAGCACACAAGACAGGCCGGTGCAAAGCTCGATGTGGAAATCACACAGAAGGTTTCAAGTCTCGCGGTGAAAAAAGGACGTCAAGTAGCCCGTTCGTTTTTAAGAAATTTTAGATTGTGTATGTGGCTCATATTATCTTTCTGACGGACAGCACTGTCCATGTGAAAGGCTCACACTTTGTCTCAGCTTTCGGGTGAACCCAGAAAGGACTACTCAGAATTCTGAACCACACACAACAGCCACACACTCTAAATCCACCTATAGTGCAAACACATTCAATGTTCAAAACCAGAAATGGTATACACGATACAGCAGTTAACTAGCCATAAAGAAAATTTAACTCGACTTCCGCTAAGCATCTGCAGTGACTGTAACGACGAACCCAGCTCAATTCAGCTCTTAACAAATTTCTAAAGTATTTAGAGATTTAAGTACCTTGTCATTTTGCATTTCTTCGAATTGCTTTTACGCATTTTCAACTTCCCATAGCAGAGAATTCTGAAAAAGGTACAAACAGCACTTTAGTGTCAGCTCTTACAGACGCTGCATGGACCGCGGAATGGTTACACTTCTGTCTGAAAGCCTAAAGCACCTCGGGAGGAGGGGCGGACCTCGCACCCAGAGTGAAGTGCTGGTTGACAACTTTTAATACTAACTTGTACACAGACAATCTCTTCCTTCCCCAACTGATCTTCTAGATACAAGGAGGCCAGGTCCCTGGGGTAAGTTAAACTGCTTTATACTTGCTTTCAGCTTTTGCAGTTCAGTGTTCACTCAGAAAGCTGGCACGGGTTTCATATGCCGAATTCAAACCTGAGACAAAACTATCCCCACAGGTCAGGGTGAAGTGAGGGGACTGCCCTAGTGGTCTCTAGTGAGGTGTGTGTGACATCTTGGATTTGTGGGGAAAAAATGTGCCACAGAACTTGTAGTGATCACTGGTCTCTCTCAGACAAGCGATGCCCAAGTACCAACCTCAGGGAAGATTCTGGGCCTCGTTTTTAGGGCACTGGTGCAGCAGGGACAGGTTTTCAGTGAACCTGAACCAGAGTGTTGCCCATTGAGCTGGTCTGATGGAAGTTTTCAGACATTTTCCAAAGCAAATGAAAAAAGGGAAGGCTGGAGTTGGAATATGAGAATGCTTGCTTTTAGCTGATTCAATCTTCCTATCACATTATTTAAAAGATCCTGAACTAAACTTATTGATTTGACTGTGTTGGGCCTTAGCTGCATCACGCGGGATTCCTTTGTCGTGGTTGCTACGTGGCATGTGGGATCTTAGCTCCCCAACCTGGGATCGAACCTGCGTTCCTGACCTTGCAAGGCAGACTCTCAGACACTGGACTGCCTGCAAAGCCCCAGAAATAAACTTCTAAGAAAGAAACGAAGGGGTGAGGGTGGACCGAGAACAAAGTTCGAGCACGGCGGCTGCTAACACTGGGGCCATCGGGGGATCTGGCTCACTGATGCTTTCTGTAAGGGTTGTGGGCACACGTCTACGTCTGTTCCTTTACACACTGCCTGTGGATGCTGTCACGCTTATTGACTAGCATGAAATGCTGCTACTCAATTATTCATAACGAGTAAAGACATTCACTCTGGGGCCCTCTATGGGAACAGTTTTCCAACTCCTGTCCTGGAGCTTTTCCCCACACACAGACCAGGCCGGGATAGGCCGCGCCAGATGTGCCTCTTTGTAAAGGGGCCCTGGGGCTGGCTCAGATGAAGCTGAAGCCTCTCATCTGATTCGGACACAAGCTTATCCATGGTATCTGATAAGAGTTTATTGTGTTATTCCTTCACTTCTCCTTGCCTTGCCTAAAAGAGGAAAAACAAAAACTCATAAACTTCAAGAGCAAAGTACGGTCTTTCTTTTAAAAGCACTGGGGAGCCGCGACATGAGCAGCCTGTGCCCTGGTTCCCGAGACGGTCCCCTCCCACGGCCACCTCTGGTGGGCTCTTGAGCATCACCAGAGCAGACGGGCAGGTGCAGAGGGAGTCAGGGACTTCATTTGTCAAAGGTCACTCCAGGGTGGCCAAAGTATTAAAGCTTCAGCCTCAGCATCAGTCCTTCCAATGAATATTCAGGAGTGATTTCCTTTAGGATTGATTGGTTTGATCTCCATGCAGTCCAGGGGACTCTCAAAGAGTCTTTTCCAACACCTCAGTTCAAAAGCATCAATTCTTTAGTGCTCAGCCTTCTTTATGGTCCAACTCTCACATCCATACGTGACTAATGGAAAATCCATTTCTTTAAGTAGGTGGACCTTTGACGGCAAAATGTTCAGTTTCAAGCCATCTTTTTCACTCTCTTTCACCTTCATCAAGAGACTCTTCATCAAGCTCCTCGTCGCTTTTTGCCATAAGGGTAGTGTCATCTGCATATCTGAGGTTATTGATATTTCTCCTGATAATCCTGATTCTAGCTTTTGCTTCATCCAGTCCAGCATTTCTCATGACGCACTCTGGATATAAGTTAAATAAGGAGAATGATAATATACAGCCTTGACTTACTCCTTTCCCGATTTTGAACCAGTCTGTTGTTCCATGTCCAGTTCTAACTGTTGCTTCTTGACCTGCATACAGACTTCTCAGGAGGCAGGTCAGATGGTCTGGTATTCCCATCTCTCGATGAATTTTCCACAGTTTTTTGTGATACACACAGTCAAAGGCTGTGGTGTACTCAGTTAAGCAGAAGTAGATACTTTTTGGGAACTCTCTTGCTTCTTCCATGATCCAACGTATGTTGGCAATTTGATCTCTGATTCCTCTGCCTTTTCTAAATTCAGCTTGAATATCTGGAAGTTCACAGTTCACGTACTATTGAAACCTGCCTTGGAGAATTTTGAGCATTATTTTGCTACTGTGTGAGATGAGTGCAATTGTGCGATAGTTTGAGCATTCTTTGGCATTGCCTTTCTTTGGGATTGGAATGAAAACTGAGCTTTTCCAGTCCTCTGGCCACTGCTGAGTTTTCCAAATTTGCTAGCATATGGAGTACAGCACTTTCACAGCATCATCTTTTAGGATTTGAAATAGGTCAACTGGAATTCCATCACCTCCAATTGTTTTGTTCGTAGTGATGCTTCCTAAGGCCCTCTTGACTTCACATTCCAGGATGTTGGGCTCTAGGTGAGTGATCACATCATCATGATTATCTGGGTCTTGAAGATCTATTTTGCATAGTTCTGTGTTTTCTTGCCACCTCTTCCTAATATCTTCTGATTAGGTCCATACCATTTCTGTTAAGTACATACCATTTCTGTCCTTTATTGTGCCTATCTTTGCAGGAAAATTTCCCTTGTGTCTCTAATTTTCTTGGAGAGATCTTTAGTCTTTTCCAGTCTATTGCTTTCCTCTATTTATTTGCATTGATCACTGAGGAAGTCTTTCTTATCTCTCCTTGCTATTCTTTGGAACTCTGCATTCAAATGGGTATATCTTTCCTTTTTTCCTTTGCCTTTCACTTCTCTTCTTTTCACAGCTATTTGTGTGGCCTCCTCAGACAGCCATTTTGCCTATTTGCATTTCTTTTTTGGGGGGGATGGTCTTGATTACTGCTTCTTGTACAATGTCACCAACTTCCATCCATAGTTCATCAGGCACTCTGTCTGTCAGAACTAGTCCCTTAAATCTATTTCTCATTTCCACTATATAATTGTAAGGAATTTGATTTAGGTCATACCTGAATGGTCTAGTGGTTTTCCCGACTTTCTTCAGTTGAAGTCTGAATTTGGCAATAAGGAGTTCATGATCTGAGCCACAGTCAGCTCCCGGTCTTGCTTTTGCTAACTGTATAGAACTTCTCCATCTTTGGCTGCAAAGAGTATAATCTATCTGATTTTGATATTGACCATCTGGTGATGTCCATGTGTAGAGTCTTCTCTTATGTTGTTGGAAGAGGGTGTTTGCTATGACCTGTGCGTTCTCTTGGCAGAACTCTGTTAGCCTTTGCCCTGCTTCATTCTGTACTCCAAGGCCAAATCTGCCAGTTACTCCGGCTATATCTTGACAAATTAAGGTGCGTGAGTGCAAAGTCACTTCATTCATGTCCCACTCTGTGCGACCCTATGTGCTGTAGCCTGCCAGGCTCCCCTGTCCATGGTATTCTCCAGGCAAGATCAGTGGAGTGGATTGCCATGCCCTCCCTCCAGGGGATCTTCCTGACCCAGATAGTGGCACCTGCGAAGCTGCACAGATAAGGAAGGTCATATGTATTTTCATTTTGTAATCTATGGCTCTGTACTATTAAAAGACTCTTACTTCTTGGAGGATCTCTTCAGTATTGAAATGTTGCTGCGATGAGCTGTGACAGATGCCAGGATTCTTGGCCTCTGGAGTAAAGGAATTCCATCCGGGGCCAGTGATGAGGCTTGATCGCTCAGAGCTTTTTATGTAATAAAGTTTTATTAAAGTATAAAAGAGATAGAGAAAGCTTCTGATATAGACATTAGAAGGGGACTGCAAGAGTGCCCCATTTCTAGTTTCTAGCAAGGAGTTATATATGTATCAGCAAGGTGCTAATTAGAGAAAAGAAACACCTCAAAGCTGAGAGCGCTGCACCAGGCACCTCACCTACAACATGCATTTTGAGATAGCGTGGCACAAGGTGAGTTATGCCTGGCCATAAAACAGTTGACAGGAATCTTAAAGAAAGGCAGATTTCCAAGCAAATACATAGTCTTTTGACATATTAACACAGATTAAGGAAGACATTTCCATGAAAAAAACGCATTGGTAAGTGCTAGATTTGAGATCAAGCTAAGTTCAGGGAGAACCAGGTATTGTCATGACAACACAGAATTATGAAAGAAAAAAGGAATAAAAAAAGTCCACCAACTGCAGTTTTATTTTCTCCTGCCACTTGGGCACCTCTCACCTGCCTACAGAGGGTATTAACACTCTGAGTACATGTACGGCTTTTTGTGTTGCATCAGCGTGAATGGGGTTACCCAGCTTTCACTCTTAACAAATGACCTGAGTGAGAAACCAGAAAGAAAATAAGAGCAGAAATCCTGAAATGGGAGGCACCTAACAAGTCAAGAGTCTTTGGAATAGTGTTTTATGTAGTGTAACTCCGTGAGTTGGTGATGGACAGGGAGGCCTGGCGTGTTGTGATGCATGGGGTTGCGGAGAGTCGGACACGACTGAGCGACTGAACTGAACTGAACTGATCTGAGCCAATAATGAAACTTGTAACAGTAGTGGCCTGGATTCTTCCAAAAAAGTGATAATAATCCTGGCTTTAAAATCTGTCTTATCTCCTGGTAGGCTTTATCACACCTCATCACTGGACCTGGCTTTTTTCCCTCAGGCTTTCCTAGGTGTTCTTGCTCATTTTTCATGTGAAACTTAGAATCAGTTTATCCTGAATATCAGTCTGAATGGCTGTTAATTAGGATTGCATTAGATGTTAGACTAATGAGAAGTGACATTTCTATGACATTCATTCTCATCATGAAGAACACTGTGTGTCTTCACGATGACCCAAGTGCTTGCATGTGTGTAGTTTCCTCCAGATGGCGTTGAAATTTCCTTTCTGTTCCCTCTGGAAACACTGGGCATCTACACTGGAGATGCGGCGTGAACACAGCAGACATAAATTCCTGCCCTCGGACTTTTGGCTACCTGAGATCATGAAGTTATTCCCCTGTGTCATCTACTGGTTTTTCTTTCCTTTCCCCTTAGGTTCACTATTCACTTGGAACTGACTTTTGTTGGACTGATTTTATTCCATCTAGATGGGCAGTTAATTAAGCTGCATTTAGTTAAAGTCGACTTGCCTGCTCACTGGTACTGAGTCAGTGAGTGAATGGATGAAAGTCCCTTAGTCGTGTCCGACTCTTCTCAGCCACCTGGACTGGACACTCCATGGAATTCTCTAGGCCAGAATCCTGGACTGGGTAGCCTATCCCTTCTCTAGCGGATCTTCCCAAGCCAGGAATCGAACTGGGGTCTCCTATATGGCACGCATATTCTTTACCATCTGAGCTATCAGGGAAGTCACTGGTACTACTATTGTAATAAAGCAAGTACTCATGTATGGGTAGAACTAGACATATCTCAAAGACAGGATCAACTTTATTTTTCTTCAGTTCATGTCTGGAGCTGGTGGAAGGAAGGAGCCAAGAATGGAATCGTTGTTTGGGCCTGAGAAACAATAAGCGGTGACTACCGCTGGGGGTGGGGGTGGGGGGCACCTGGAGGAACAGAGTAGAGGCGAAAAGTCATGTCTGTGGGCCGTGCTGATACTGAGGCAGCTTTTAGACTTCAGAATGAAGATGGGAGGTAGGCAGGTGGAGACGAAAGTATCAAGTTATATCTCTGAGCAACATTCCCTTTACAAAATTAGTTCTCTGAAAGCAGAAAAGTATCAAGATCCTCCATGTAGTCAAAAATCTGTGTACACTTTACAGTCAGCCCTCTATAACCTCAGTTTAACTTCTGTGGATTCAAAAACCATGGGACATGCCATATTATGTATTTATTGAAAAAATACAGGTGTAAGTGGACCTGTGCAGTTCAAATCTGTGTTGTCTGAGGGTACCTGTGTGTGTAACGAATTTTGTTTATCCACCGCCCACTGATGAACGTTTGGGGTGCATCTCCCTTTTGTCTGTTGTGAATGGTGCTGGTATGAATGTTGGTGTACAAGTATCTGTTGGAGTCCCTACTGGCAATTCTTTTGGGTTTAGACCTAGGAGTAGTTTTGCCAGCTCATATGTCAATTTTAACTTTTTGAGGAATCTGTGAACTGTTTCCACAGTGGCCACATCATCTTCCATTCTCCCCAGCAAGACACAGGGCTCTAGGGTTTCCACGTTCTTCCACCACCTGTTAATCCGGTGTACTCTTGTTATATTCTGTTGTTTCTGATCTTTACATTGAAGCTACCTTAGATGTGAGATAGTTTTTCATTGTGGTTTTAACTTGCATTTCTCTAGTACCAATATTTCTCTCACATTATCATCAATGATTCAACTAAAAACTCTTTCTTAGTTTGCATGTTCTAGACTCTGTAAATCTGTGTGGCAGGCAGAATAGGTATCTCTGAGAACAATCTAGATTGTGATGACTGTCATCAGTGGTGAAGAAACGAAAAACATATTTCAGCCTTGAATGGAATGGTGAATAATTAAGAACAATTTTTATGCCCATCAGTTTCAGAAGTGTAAAATAAATTATGCTACATTCATTATGTGGATTAGCATAGTACTACTAAAACGAAAGAGGTTGACATATACATACAGATATGGAGGAGTCCCCCAGGTTAAATAACAAAAGCAAGGTCAAAGTAATACATGCAGAATGGTGTAGTTTATATGGGGCTTCCCTGGTGGATTAGACAGTGGGGAATCTGCCTGCAATTCAGGAGATCTGGGTTCGATTCCTGGCTCAGGAAGATATCCTGGAGAAGGGAATGGCAACCCACTGCAGTGTTCTTGCCTGGAGAATTCCATGGACAGAGGAACCTCCAGGCTACTATCTATGGGGTCACAAAGAGTCGGACACAGCTGAGTTTATATGTTTAAATGGAGCAATTCACACCATAGGGATGTGTGTGTGCAAAGACATAAGTGTGTATGTCATATGTAACATAGCCACTCCAGTACTATTGCCTGGAGAATCCCATGGATGGAGGAGCCTGGTAGGCTGCAGTCCACGGGGTCGCTAAGGGTCGGACACGACTGAGCGACTTCACTTTCACTTTTCACTTTCACACATTGGAGAAGGAAATGGCAACCCACTCCAGTGTTCTTGCCTGGAGAATCCCAGGGATGGGGGAGCCTGGTGGGCTTCCGTCTATGGGGTCACACAGAGTCGGACACGACTGAAGTGACTTAGCAGCAGCAGCAGCAGCAGCAGCAGTGACAAATCATGTTAAGTATCGTTTCATGAGCTTAGTATAATCTACATGCAATAAAACTTAATTTAAGGGTATAGTTTTATGATTTCTGACAGATAAATACACCCATGTACAGCCACCACAGGCAAGATACAGAATGTTTCCATCACCACAAACCTTCTCTTGTCCTTTTCCCAGCCACTGTGATCAACACCAGGCAGCCAGTGATTTGCTGGTTTTGAGAGATTAGATCTATTGTCTAGGATTTCCTAAAAACCGGATCATGTGTTTGCATTTGTGTCTGACTTCTTTTGTTTGGCATAATAGGTTTTCTGTTGTTGTTTTTTGTTTTTAAAGTTCCTTAATTTATTTCTAATAACCCTCAGGTCTTTTCCTGAAAAGGAAATGTCCCCATTTTTTTATAACATTTATCAGAAATATATGGATACTATTTTATTTTTTATGCTGTCTGTGGTATTCATATTTTTTAATTTTTTTTTTATTTGGCCACTCTGGGCCTCAGTTGTGGTATGCGGGATACAGTTCCCTGACTACGAATCACATCTGGGCTCCCTGCTTTGGGAGCACAGAGTCGTAGCACGAGGACCACCTATTTGTTTTCTCTCTCTCTGTTTTTAATTGTGTTATAGTCATTTTACAATGTTACATTATTCTCTGCTGTACAATGATGTGAATCATTTCTATGTATCCATATATCCACTCCCCTCTGAGCTTCCCACCCACCCCCTCATTCCTCTTCTTTAGGTCAATGGAGAGCACCAAGCTGAGCTCCGGATGCGACACGGCCGCTTTCCACTAGCTATCTGTTTTAGAGACCTGAGGATTATTAGAAATAAAGGAAATTTAAAAACAAAACAAAAAGCAGCAACAGGGAACATATATCCCAGCAGTGTATACATGTCGATGCTAGTCTCTCAGGCTGTCCTCTCCTCTCCTTCCCCTGCTGTGTCCTCAAGTTCGTTCTCTGTGTCTCTGCCTCTATTGAGCTCTGGAGATGAGGTCATCAGTACCATTTTTCTATACACGCTGTGCTTAGTTGCTCAAACCTGTTCATTCTGTAGCCTGCAAGGCTCCTCTGGCAATGGACTGCACCCTTCAGGCTCCTCTGCCAAAGAATATTCTCCACAAGTATACCAGAGTGGGTTGCCATGCCCTTTTCCAGGGTATCTTCCCAAACCAGGGATCAAACTCAGGTTTCCCACATTGCAGGCAGATTCTTTACTGTCTGAGCCACAAGGGAAGCCCAACAATAGTAGAATGGGTAGCTTATCCTTTCTTAGGGGATATTGCCAACCCAGGAATTGAACCGGGGTCTCCTGCATTACAGGAGGATTCTTTACCAGCTGAGCTACCATGGAAGCCTATATACATATGTATAGATAGATAGATTGATAGATACGTATGGATTCGTGTATATGAATATATATCTATATGTATATATATACACACACACATATATATATGAATATAGAATATTTGTTTTTGTATTTCTGTCTTATTTCACTTTGACTGACCGTCCATTCACATCTCTTCAGAGGACCACTTTCATTTCTTTAATGGCTATATAATATTACACTGTATATATGTAGCACTTTTCCTTACCCATTTCTCTGTTGATGGACATTTAGGTTGATTCAATATTCTGCTGCTGCTGCTGCTGCTAAGTCGCTTCAGTCATGTCCGATTCTGTGCAACCCCACAGACGGCAGCCCACCAGGCTCCTCTGTCCCTGGGATTCTCCAGGCAAGAATACTGGAGTGGGTTCCTATTTCCTTCTCCAATGCATGAAAGTGAAAAGTGAAAGTGAAGTAGTGGCTGACTCTTCCTGACCCCATGGACTGTAATCTACCAGGCTCCTCCGTCCATGGGATTTTCCAGGCAAGAGTACTGGAGTGGGTTGCCATTTCCGTCTCCAGATTCCATGTCCTAGTTATTGTAAATAGGGTTGCAATGAACATGAGCGTGCATATGTCTTTTTGAATTATGGCAGTCTCAGCAAACCCAGTGGCATTGCTGGGTGGTATGGCAGTTCTAGTTTCAGTTTTTAAGGAACCTGCATACTGCCCTCCGTAGTGGCTATATCAACTTTCCTTCCCACCAACAGTGCAGCAGGGGTCTCTCTTCTCTACACCCTCTCCAGCATTGTTTGTAGATATTTTGATGATAGGTATTGTGACTGATGTGAGATAATGTCTCATTTGCAGTTTTGATTTGCATTTCTCTAACAGTGATAGAATAGTCAGTGATGTTGAGATTCTGTTGTGTTTGGTGTTCCATCGTATGACTTACTTATACATCAGTACACTTGAATAGATTCTGAGTGACCCTTTGTGCTCTATAAAGTGATACACTCAGACAAATGCATATTGACAGGTACCCATCCTAAACGATCACTTCCAGTTCCCTGCTCCACGATCTGCTTATCACCTATGTAGCTTTACCTTTCCAAGAATGTCACAATGGGGTCATACCGGGTGCAGCCTTTCAACTGGATTCTTTCACTTAGCCATATGCATCTAAGACTTATCCCTGTCTTTCAAGGGCTGATGTTTCATTCCTTTCCACTGTTGAGTGTTATTCCTTTGCATGTATATACGAGGGAAATAAATTTCGCTCTCCCCTTCCAGGTGCCTGGTTGAGCCCTCCTGCTTCATCATTGAACACACATTATCAGGGGAAAAACAGTAGTTTAACAAACATGTATACCTTTTGCATAGAGAGGAGATGCCAAGGAAAATTGAGTCACTCCCTGAAATGACCCAAGACCTCATCTTAAATAGCTCTTCAGTCCCAAACAGAAGAAAGACCTTGAGGGGAAGGCAGAGGACATTTATGCAAGTTATCATGCAAAGCACAGTAAATAAACAGATGATTGTTTGCAGATTTAAGTCCTGACTTCTTCACAGATAAGTGTTCCTTCTTTGAGATGTAATTATCTTTCTCCTAGGTTCAAAGAGGGACACCTGTACAGATGAAGATTTCCCGAATAAATGTAAATGTACCTCACAGAAGGGCAACCTCAGTCTTCCCTGGTGAACTAGCTGCTAAGAATCTGCCTGCTAATGCAGTGGACACAGGTTCTACCCCTGATCCAGGAGGATCCCACACGCCTCAGCACAGCTGAGCTCATGCACCATAACTGCTGAGCCAGTGCTCCAGAGCTGAGGAGCCCCAACCACTAAATGCATGCGCCACAACTCCTGAAGCCTCACACCCAGAGCCCGTGCTCCGCAACAAGAGTAGAACCAGCTCTCCACAGCGAGAGAAAGCCCTCTCAAAGCAAGGAAGACACAGCATGGCCATAAGGAAATGAATAAATCTTAAAAAAGCATAGGGAGAAACCTCTACTCAGTTTTTATTATTTTAAATTAAACTAAAATAACTCATGTCAAACGGACATAATTTGGCGTGATGTGTTCTGGTCCCCTTGATATCCGTGTACACCAATTTGCTCGCACATTCATCTACTGAAGGGTATCCTGATCTCGTCAAGTTTGTAGCCACTGTGAATAGAACTGCTGTGCAAAATTGCATCCTCGTTTGCATTTGGACATAGCACTTCAGGGCAACTGCCTAAATACTGAAAGCATGACTGCTGGATCCCAAGGCGAGACCTGTTGAGGTTCGGGGAAAACTGCCAGACTGTCCCTCACGGGGGCTCTCAGGCTTTCCACCGGCAATAAGGAGTGGTTCCTGTTGTTCCTCACCCCCCAGCGGTTAGTATTATCTTATATTTGCAGTTCAGCAGTCCTGAGAGGTGTGGTGTGACACATCACGACTTTAATTTGTAACTCCCTGATTGGACATGACCGTGAGCCTATGTGCTATTTATTTTTAACAACTAGGGAATTTCTGACATGTGTTGCAAAGTGAGCGAAGTTTGAAGTCATATGCCAAGTGAATCAAGCTAAACAGAAATGGAAAATAATCTATGATTCCACCATGAGGCGCGCAGATTAGTGCACTACAAACACAAAGCAGAATAAGGCTGCCAGGGCATAAGGGGCGTTGGACCTGCTGAACTCGGACAAGGGCCAGTGGCCGTGCATGACGATGGTGGTGGTCAGGCAGTCAGTCAGTTCAGTCGCGTCTGACTCTCTGTGACCCCATGAATCGCAGCACGCCAGGCCTCCCTGTCCATCACCAACTCCTGGAGTTCACTCAAACTCATGTCCATTGAGTCGGTGATGCCATCCAACCATCTCATCCTCTGTCATCCCCTTCTCCTCCTGCCTTCAATCTTTCCCAACATCAGGGTCTTTTCAGATGAGTCAGCCCTTCACATCAGGTGGCCAAAAGATTGGAGTTTCAGCTTCAACATCAGTCCTTCCAGTGAACACCCAGGACTGATTTCCTTTAGGATGGACTGGTTGGATCTCCTTGCAGTCCAAGGGACTCTCAAGAGTCTTCTCCAATGCCACAGTTCAAAAGCATCAGTTTTTCTGCCCTCAGCATGAGACACAGGACATAGCCAACAGCAACACCTTCTCACACAGATTTCCAGTCAGCGCCGGTCAACTTTCTACACCCTTGGCTTCTCTCCTTTGGGTCTGAGAACTCAAGGCCTCATGAAATTGAGGTGTTCTCCTTCTCAGAAAATGGAAACTTGCACACAGCCCCATGCCTCATTCTGCCAGCCAAGGCTATCAGCTCCTCTTACTGAAGAGCCATGTGTCACATGTGTCCTATAGAAGTCCTCAAATTAACAACAGTGCCAATGAGAAGACCTAGGTTGGGAGAGGGCTGAGCTTAATGAAATTATCACCAGATGCGCTAGACTGACAGCTGCTAAGGTGTGTGGCATCAACTTCCCACTGGCCTGACATCTTGGAGGTCATGTCCTCAAACTGGTGACAAGACACCTATCAGGGACACTCTGGCAACATGATCAGCAGGTAGTGAGACCTGGAGGGAAAAGTGGAAGTGGACAGAAGGTGGATCCTGCAGCAAGAGCAGATTCTCCGAGTTGCTGTGCTTGGCACATGCTATGCTTAGTTGGTCAGTCATGTCCGACTCTTTGCGACCTCATGAACTGTAGTCCTCCAGGCTCCTTATCCATGGGGATTCTCCAGGCAAGAATATCGGAGTGGGGGATCTTCCCAACCCAGGGATCGAACCCACTTCTCCCGCACTGCAGGGCAGATTCTTTTACTGACCGAGCCTCCCCAGAAGAGAGATTGTAAATGGAACTGAGTAAAGGTCAGGTTATTTGACCAGAGACCAAGCCCTCAGCCTCTGAAAACTCTTGAATTTTTATTTGCTTTGCTCTCACTACTGTTTCTTGGCTTTCCAAGAACTTCAGAAGGTTAAGGGCTAGGGAGAGGAAAGGAGTGAATGATCAAGGAGAATTGGAGTTCTACAGCTAAACTACGATCCTGTCAGCTATAAAAAGACACCCAACTCAGGAGACATTCAGAGTTCGAACGTCGCCGAAGAAATCTTCATTTGCTTCTTCCAAGTTGCATACTGCACCCTCCTTAACTTTCAGTCTCTGAAATCTAAATTAATGGGGACACCTGCTTCTAGCAAATGCAGTCAGTGTTGTCTTGCCACCAGCAGTGTGCAATCACAAAACCAAAGGAAGAGAAAGAAGAGTAAAAAAAGGACAACACAGTACAGGTTCCAGAAACCAGACCCTTCCCCAAATCACCCCCTCTCCACACCCATCTTGCTTCCTCCCACGTGTCTCAATCTGCTGTCATAATTCAACTGCAAATACATGTGTGTGCTCAATTGCTTCAGTCATGTCCGCCTCAGTGCGTCCCCAGGGACTGTAGCCCACCAGGCTCCTCTGTCCATGGGATTCTCCAGGCAAGAATACTGGGTGGGCTGTCTTGCCCTCCTCCAGGCGATCTTCCCGACCTAGGGCTCAAACTTTTATCCCTAGTCTTCTGTGTGTCCTCAATTGGCAGATGGGTTCTATACCACCTGAGTCACCTGGGAAGCACCCTGCTACAAATACACTTAACAGGAAATGCACTCCAGGCCTGTTTGGTCTGTCATCAATCAAAAACCACCAAGATTTGGTCAGAACTGAAAAATTCAAACAATAAAAAGATTGTAAAAACAAACTATACTCAAGGATTCTGTATGCCCCTGACCAGTTCAGCCACAGACGACTCAAAAGAGGAGAGTCTAACTCTTTCTGGGGAGAGGGGTGCCCCACTCTCAGCCTGATGGTCGTTAGGTCCCCCAACATGGCTTTTGCTCTAGGCCAAAGTTGTCCAGTGAAGTGGACAAATTCAAGCTCCATATAAAACCTTAAATTTTCTAGTACCCACATTTAAAAACAAAAAGCAGCAGATGAAATTAATTTTCAAATTATATTTTAATCTGGTAAACAAAAAATATTATAATTTCAACATGTGATCAATATGTCACAAGTCACGGCTGGTGTGCAGATAAATCTGACCTTATTTTAATGACTAAATACATTCCTTTCTAAGACAAAGTGCCACTCCTAGGATGGGAAGCTAAAATGGGAACCCCTTTACCTTGGGAGTAAGCCTGTCAGGTAAAATACAAGACATCTACTTAAATTTGGTTTTCAGTGAATAATTTTTTAGTATAAGTACATTCCAAGTATTGCAGGAGATGGGCTTCTACTAAAAAAAAAAAGTTTCCATCGTTTCCCTAAAATTCAAATTTAACTGTGATTCCTCTATTTCTGTTTGGTAAATCCAGCCACCTAAAAGGCATGATTAGAACGGATTCCTTCTTTAGCTAAAAGAGAGTACATCAGTGGTGAATGAACACAGCTCTCTCCCATCAGGGCCAGAGTTACGATCACGGGAGGATGATGTGTCATCAGGTGGCCAGTAGAGTTCGGAAGTGTAAAAGTTTGTCTTCATTGGCCCAGCGCAGACCACAAGGTACTGGCAACCCCACAAAAGAGGAGGAGATAAAGGCAGGAGAGATGAAGGCAGAGGGAGAAAACGTGGCCAGCTCAGGAAGCAGCAGCAGGTGATGGTGCCCAGGAGGCCACAGGCCAGCCTGCTGGTGTGCCTCACAGTTTCAGGTGTGAAGCACTCTTCCCAGGGTCCAGTGGTGATCACACCTGCAGAAAGGGGCACAGCTAAGCAGTAGGGGGTCACTGAAGCCCAGTGGCTACTCTGCTGCACCCTTGTTTCTTTTTCATGAAGTTACAAAATATCCATACATCCTGTTCATTGGAAGGACTGATGCTAAAGTTGAAACTGCAATACTTTGGCCACCTCATGCGATGAGTTGACTCACTGGAAAAGACTCTGATGCTGGGAAAGGTTGGGGGCGGGAGGAAAAGGGGACGACCGAGAATGAGATGGCTGGATGGCATCACCGACTCTGTGGACATGAGTTTGAGTGAACTCCGGGAGTTGGTGATGGACAGGGAGGCCTGGCGTGCTGTGATCATGGGGTCGCGGAGAGTCGGACACGACTGAGCGACTGAACTGAACTGAACTGTACTCCCGTGAACCTTGTGCAAGACCTTGATCTTAATGTGGCATCTGCTCCTTTCCGACCTGCTGTGGAATTTTCTTTACCAATAAAATTGGCCTTTATTTTTACTTTATGTACTAAGAACTCTCACAATGGGTGACGAGAGAGAAGTATCGTGTCCAGCTTATTAGATATTCCTTACTGTCTTCCATGTGAGAGGGTGAAACATGCCCCCCCAATTCCTAAAATTCCAAAAGAGTAGTACCTGGTTAAAGCTAAGGGGCACAGTGCTCCCAGAACCTTGGGGAAGATGTGTTTCAGATTGATTTAGTGTTGAGCATGTGTAAGGCTTGGAGAAATGATACAGAGAGTCTCATAGTGTAGATCAGGGTGGACCTTGAGAATCTCCATTTTTAACCACTTCCCAGGTGATGCTAACACTGCTGGTCCAGTGATGACCCTTTGAGAACCACTGACTTACACAAGGAGAGAGCTTCCACAGAAGCTGAAATGGCACTTTTGGAGACACTTCCTCTCTTCTATTCTGAGAGCTTCCTCACACGGAAAACCCAGACGCCAACCTGAAAATTAGCAGAGTAGCTCTTCCACAACTAAGGATGTAAAGAAAAAACCACATGGAGATGCATTGGAAGGGCAGAGATTCAGTCTAGTCAGGACCCATACTCCTGATGGGTGACCCAGAATTAGGAGGGGACATTTCCAACTTGGTATCTTCCCTGGGGGGACATGCTGAGCACCTGAGCCCTGGTAACCTGAATGAGGAAGACGAGCCCAAATAATATCCTGATTTGAAACCAGCAGAGCTATGTCTGGGAGAGAGCTGGGGGCTGTGGTGAGCCAAGACCCCATGCTTAATAGGTTAGTGCCAATTAAGTGCTGAACGTTGGCCCAGGTCACATGGGAAGGAGAATGATTTTAGGACACGTGCCAAAGGGGCAAGGATTTCTTGAAACTTTCTCCAGGGATGAAGTCACTGATTGATGACATTTAAAAAAATCCTCCCTGTACCCAGCTGGCCCAGTGCTAGCAGGAGACGTTTTTGACATTCCCCACTTACCTTGCCAGCACTGCTTGCCCTGCTAGTCTCTGTGTTCCCTGTGGAACAGACATATCCAACCCAGCCACGCCCACAACGCTCCTCCAAAATGGCTTCACCCCCAAGGGCCTGGATTCCCCCACAATAGCCTCCTTTCCTACCATTCACAGTGGGTGGACTCAGCCGTGACTGGCATCCCCTCAAGGTGATTTCCACTCCAGGTCACCTCCAGCCAGAAGTACATCTGCGACTGTTGAGGTAGGGCTCAAATTCAGCTGCACTGGGGGCCAGTCAGACCCACCAGCATGCCCAAAGCAACATGGGTACATCTAACAGGACACCACACTCAGCCTACAGAGGAGACACCCTGGATTTCCTGTCTCTGGTGACCTGGGGGAACTCTTCCTTTGGGCCGCACAGGAGACACTCTACATAAATCCACTTATTCAACATGGAGATATAATTTATCTACCTAATATTAATGCATAGAAACAAAAAGGCAAAATAAAGAGACAAAGAATCTATGCTAAGTGAATAGCTAAGACATAAACTCAGAAAAAGAACTAAACAAGATGGAGATAAATAATCTATGTCAGATGACTGCAAAGTAAGGATCATACTTGGGTCTTCCCTGCTGGTTCATTTGTTAAGATTTTCCTGACAACGTAGGCGACAAGGGTTCAACCTTTGGTCTGGGAACTAAAATCCCAGGCTGCGGGACAAGTAAAGCTGCATGTCACAGCTACTGAACTCATGCACCCTAGAGCCTGTGCTCCACAACAGGAGAAGACAGAACAATGGGAAGCCCACGCACCAAAACTAGAGTGTAGCCCCCACTCTATGCAACTAGAGAAAGCCAATGACACAGCAAGACCCAGTGGGCCCATTAAATCAATGAATAAAAGATGTTTACTTCTATCAGGGGAAGCATGAAAGAACGGAGTGAGAATCTCCACAGAGAGGCAATAAGTATAAAAAAGAACTGATTATAATAGAAGAATACAATAACGGACATGAAAAATACAGCAGATGAGTGAGCAGATTAGATGATTCAGAGGACAGATCAGTAAGCTGAAACACAAAGTGGTGGAAATCACCCAGTTTGAGCATCAAAAAGAAAAAAATAAGTCAGAAAACTGAGGATAGTTTAAGGCGTTTGGTGGACAATATCAAGCATATTAACATTCACATTATAGGGATTCAAGGAGAACAGAAAGAGAAAGATGAAATCTCACTTAAAGAAACAATGGCCAAAAATTTCCCTCTATTGTTGAAGGAAACACACCCAGGTCCAAGAAGCACAGAGAGTCCAACAAGGGTAAATGAAAGGAGAAATATGCCAAGGCATATATTAATCAAACTAAGAGAAATTTAACAAAAAGAGAAAATATTAAAAGCAGAAAGGGCAAAGCAACAAAGAACAAGGGAATCCCCATAAGGTTAACAGCTGATCTTTCAGAAGAAATGCTGCAGGCCAGAAGGGTGTGGCATGATACAGGTAAAGTTATGAAAGGGAAAAACTTACCAGCAAGATTACTCCAACCAGCTATGATCTCACTCAGATTCAAAGAACTCAGTACCTTTACAAATAAGAAAAAGTTAAGAAATTCAGCACCACCAAAGTGGCTTTACAACAAATATTAAAGGACATTCTCTAGACAGGAAATAGAAGGGAGTGAATAGACATAAAAGAAAAAAACAGAATAATAAAGTAAATAATAATACTATCGTGCATATCAATGATTACCCTAAATTTTTATAAATGGATTAAATGGTCCAACTGAAACACAGACTGGCTGAATGGAAACAAAAACAAGCCCCATATAAATGTTGTCGCTAATACATCTACCTCAGACTTAGGGACACACACAGACTAAAACTGAGGGCCTGGAAAAAGGTATTCCATACAAATGGAAATCAAAAGAAAGCTGGAGTAGCAATTCTCATAGCACATAAAATAGACTTTTAAATAAAGACTATTACAAGAGACAAGGAAGGACACTACATAATGATAAAGAGATCAATCCAGGAAGAAGATATTGCAATAATAATACACACGCATCCAACACAGGAGCACCTAAATACATAAGACAAATACCAACAACCATAAAATGAGAAATCGACAGTAAGAAAATAATACTAGGGGATTTTAACACCCCACTTATACCAATGGACAGATCATGCACAAAGAAAATTAATAAAGAAACATACGCCTTACATCACACATTAGACTAGATGGACCTTATTGGTATCTTTAGCATATTCCATCACCAAACAGCAGAATGCATTTTTTTTTCTCAAGTGCACATGAAACACTCTCTGGAATGGATCACATCTTGGGTCACAAATCAAGCCTTGGCAAATGTAAGAAACTGAAATCCTAGCAAGCATCATTTCTGATCACACTGATACTGATTAGGGATCGTTTATAAGAAAGATTTGTAAAAAACACAGACACATGGAGAACTCAAACAGGTCACTGAAGAAATAAAAAAGGAAATTTAAAAATACCTAAAAACAAAGGGCAATGAATAAATGACATCCGAAATCCTATGTGATGCAATAAAAGCAATGCTAAGAGGAAAGTTTAGAGCAATACAAGAAGCCTACCTAAAGAGATGAAAAGAACATCAAATAAACAAGCTAATCTAACACCTAAAGAAGCTAGAAAAAGAAGAAAAAGGGCCACAAAATCTGCAAAGTTAGCAGAATGAAAGAAATCATAAAGATCAGAGCAGAAATAAATGGAAATGAAGGAAACACTAGCAAATATCCATAAAACAATAAGATATGTCTTGGAGAAGATAAACAAAATTGACAAATCATTAGCCAGACTCATCAAGAAAAATAGGGAGAAGACTCAAATCAACTCGAAATGAAAAAGGAGACTTTACAACAGACAACACAGAAAGAAAAAGGATCATAAGAGACAATTAGAGAAAACTGCATGACAATAAAATGGACAACCTGGAACAAATGGACAGGTTCTTAGAAAAGTACAGTCTTCTAGGACTGAACCAGGAGAAATAGAAAATGTGAATAAATCAGGCACTAACACCAGTCACAAGCTCTAACGATGAACACATCAATCACAAGCACTACTAACTGTGATCAAAAGTCTCCAACAAACAAATGCCCAGGACTTCACAGGTGAATGCTCTCAAATGGTAGTGATGTGATGATACCTACTGTGGTCAAACTCCTCCAGAAAAGCGTGGAGGGAGGAGCATCCCAACCCACTCTGTGAGGCCATCATCACCATGAACCACAATGAGGCAGGAACGCCACCCAGGAAAGAAAACTACAGGCTAACGTCACTGACGAGCACCAGCGCAACAATCCTGAGGAAACGCGAGCAAGAGCAAAGCAAAACAAGACACATGGAAAGGGTTACACACCACGTTCAAGTGGGGTTTATCCCAGGGATGCAAGGAGTCTTCACTATGTGCACATCAGTCAATGTGATACACTATATTAACAAATTGAAAGATAAAAACCATATGATAATCTCCATCAATGCCAGGAAAGGTTTTGACAAAATTAAACACCAGTTTATGATTTAAAAAACGCCCCATAAATGGGCATGGAAGAAACCTACCTCAACATAATAAAGGTCATAAGGGAAATCTCTCAGCACATTATCCTCAATGATGTCAAATTTTAAGCATTTCCACTAAGATCAGGATCAAGACCATGGTGCCCACGCTCCTTCCTATTATTCAATATAGATTTGTACGTCATACACACAGCAATCAGAGAAGAAAATGAAAAAGAATGCATATTGGATAAGAAGAAGTCCATCTCTCATTGATTGCAGGTGGCCTGTTTCTATTCACAGAAGACCCTAAAGATACAACCAGGAAATTACTAGAGCTCTTCAGTGAATTTAGTAAAGCACAGGATACAAAATTAATACACAGAAATCCATTGCATACTTATAGCACAACAAGAAAAATCAGAAAGAGAAACTAAGGAAAAAGTGCCATTCCCCACTGCAACAAGAAGAATAGCATAGCTAGGAATGCTGCTGCTGCTAAGTCACATAAGTCATGTCCGACTCTGTGAGACCCCATAGATGGGAGACCACTAGGCTCCTCCGTCACTGGGATTCTCCAGGCAAGAACACTGGAGTGGGTTGCCATTTCCTTCTCCAGTGCATGAAAGTGAAATGTGGAAGTAAAGTTACTCAGTCGGGTCCGACTCTTCGGGACCCCATGGACTGTAGCCTACCATGCTCCTCCATACATGGGATTTTCCAGGCAAGCGTACTGGAGTGGGTTGTCATTTTCTTCTCCAATAGCTAGGAATAAACCTACCTAAACAGACAAAACGCGTGTATGCAGAAAGACAGGCTGCATGATGAAAGATAGCAAAAATGAAACAAACGGATAGAAAGATATGCCATGTTCTTGAATTGAAAGAAATCAATGTTGTGAAAATGACTACACTACCCAAAGCAATCTACAGATTCAATTCATCCTTATCAAACAACCAGTGACATTTTTTAAAGAGCTAGGACTAATAATTTTACAATTTATATGGTGGGGAGAAAGACCCAGAAAGGCCAAAGCAATCTTGGAAAGAAATGTGGAACTGGAGGAATCAACCTTTCTGACTTCAGACTATACTACCAAGACACTATGGTACAGGCACAAAAACAGAAACATAGAGCAATGGAACAAGACACGAAGCTGAGAGAGAAACCCGCACTCCTTTTCTTTGACAAGGGAGGCAAGGATGTACAATGGAGAAAGGACAGAAAAGAGAGCCTCTTCAGTAAGTGGTGCTGGGAAACTGGACAACTACATGCAAAAGAAGGAAATTAGAAAACTTCTTCACACTGTACACAAAAACTAATTCACAGTGGATTGAAGACCAACAGGAAAGCCAGAAACTATAAAATTCTTAGAGGAAAACATAGGCAGAACAATCTTTGAGATTTATCATAGCAAGATCCTCTTTGATCCACCTCCGAGAATGACTGAAATAAAAAGAAACATAAAAAAAATGGCACCTAGGGAAACTTCAAAGTATTTAAGCAGCAAAGAAAACTATAAATAAGATGAAAAGACAACCCTCAGAATAGGAGAAAATAATTGTAAACAAAGCAATTGACAAAGGATTATCTACAGAGTACACAAGTAGATCATCGAGCCTAATATCAGAAAAAAAGCAACCAAATGAAAAGTGAGCAGAAGACATGAATACATTTCTCCAAAGAAGACGTTAAGAAGGTGAAAACATGCTCCACATCACTCATTATTAAGGAAATGCTAATCAAAACTACATGAGCTATCACCTCACACCAGTCAGAATGGCCATCATCAACAATTCTACAAATAATAAATGCTGGACAGGACATGGAAGAAAGGGAACTCTCTTGCACTGTTCGTAGACATGTAAATGGATACAACCACTATGGAGAAGGAAAGTAAGGTTTCTTAAAAAAGTAGGAATAAAACTACTGCATGATGCAACAATCCCCTACTGGCCATATACACTGAGAAAACCACACCTCTAAAAAGACTTATGTACCCCAATGTCCATTGCAGCACTATTTAAAATAGCCAGGGCATGGAAGCAACCTAATGTCTATCAAGAGAACAATGGATAAATAAATTGTGGAACATATACACAATGGAATATTACTCAGCCATGAAAAGGAACAAATACGAGTTGGTTTAACTGAGGTGGATGAACCTAGAAACTGTGATACAGAGTGAAGTAAGTCAGAAAGAGAAAAACAAATACAGTATA
The DNA here is from genome assembly GCF_049115385.1 of Moschus berezovskii. Classification (NCBI taxonomy): domain Eukaryota; kingdom Metazoa; phylum Chordata; class Mammalia; order Artiodactyla; family Moschidae; genus Moschus; species Moschus berezovskii. Next base: position 108,849,511 of record NC_142470.1, read on the forward strand.
TTAATGCATACACATGGAATCTTGTAAAATGGTACTGGTGAATATTTGAAGGGTAGAAATAGATACACAGATGTAGGGGAAGGATTTGTGAACTCAGCTGGAGAAGGAGAGGGTGGGCCAAATTGAGAGAGTAGCATTGAAACATTGCCACTACCATACGTAAAATAGCTAGCTAGTGGGAAGGTGCTATATAACATAGGGAACCCAGCATAGTGCTCTGTGACGACCTAGAGGGTGGGATGGCAGGAAGTGGGAGGCAAGCTCGCCAAAGAGTGGATAATATACTTATGGCCTATCCGTGTTGTTGTATGAGGAAAACCAACCAAACATTGTAAAGCAGTTATCCTTCAATCAAAAATAAATAAATACAGTCTGAAAACTATCATTCAACATATCTGTACTGTAATCTAAAGTTATATGGGATCATCTTCTATTCCTAGCAATTTTTCCACTATAAGAGCTTATAAATGTCATTAAAGGTATTGAAAATATGATTTTAATAGCTACACTGTATTGCTCAATATCTCATACATAAATAATAAAATTTCAGTCTCAACATAGAAACATAATTCCAAAAAAGCTTTCCATTTTAAACTAAAGCTTGCATTTTAATTCAGTTTAATGAGAATTCCTCTGAAGATCTAAAATTCTTATGAAAAATAAATTATGTGCAGTCTTTCTTGCTTTCAACTGTCAGCCCGTATTGTCATTTACTTCTAAGGACTCTTGACATTTTTGCCTTAGACTGTAATTTTTGACTGAGATAAAATCTTAAATTTAGATATTAAGGAAGTCAAGAAACACTCTTCTAAGTGTGAGTCACTCAGTCATGTCCAGTTATTTGTGACCCATTGACTGTAGCCCAACAGGTCCTCTGTCCACAGAATTTTCCAGGCAAGAATATTGGCGGGGGTAGCTATTCCTTTTTCGAGGGGATTTTCCTGACCCAGGGGTCAAACCCAGGTCTCCCGCATTGTAGGCAGATTCTTTACCATATGAACAACCAGAGAATCCTGACCCTGGTGTACACGCATGTAAAAATCCTCAAAAGAATATTAGCAAACCAAATTGAAGATACACTAAAAGAATCATACACTATGATCAAATGGAATTTATTCTGTGCCTGCAAGCATGATTTTTTATCTGCACATCAATCACTGTGATACACAATATAAGCAAAATTAAGAATGAAATCGTGTGATCTTCTCAATAATTGCAGAAAATGCTTTTGACAAAGTTTAACATCAATTTTGGTACAGTCTCTCAATACAGTGGTTATACATGGAACATCCTAAAGGGTATATAAGACAAGCCCACAGCTAACATCCAACTCAATGGTAAAGAGATGAAAGATTTTCCTAAAAGATCAGGACTAGTACAAGGATACCCACTCTCACCAATCTTGTTCAACAAGTAGTGGAGGTGTCCTACCCAGAATAACCAGGTAAGAAAAGGAAATAAAAGCCATCCCCATTGGAACAGATGAAGTTACACTGCCACTATTCGATTATGACAGGATTTAAATGAAACCCTAAAAACTCCACCAAGTAACAAGTATTAAAACTAAGAAATTCAGCAGCATAGCAGGATATGAACCGTCAGAGAGAAAACAGAACAGTCCCACATACAAATGCATCAAAAACAGCAACAACAAAAAACCCTGAAATAAACTTACCCGAGGAGCAGAAACACCTGTACAGTCACGAGCTCCAAGACATAGAGTCTGGGTTCAAATCTCACCTTACCCACTGACCTGCAGAGTGACCCAGAGCAAATCACACAATGATCTGAGGCTCAACATATTCAACTGTAAAAAGAACACAAACCCAGTATCTCCTCCCAGGGCTGTGAAACTCCAAGGAAATGCTTACTTAGGCCTGGGGGTTGGAGTGTCTCTGGGAGCCTCTCCTTGTATGAAACGTCTCTAGAACTGGGCTCTTCTGATCCTGTGGGTGAGGGTCAAGTGTAGAGCCTGCGAGCCAAATGGGAATGGACAAGGACGAGGACAAAAAAATACTAGTTCTGTGTCAGGAAGGGAAGCTACCTCCTTTCCAGATCTCAGAGTGGGGCCTGCACTGGAGGCCCAGGGGATGCACAATCAGATGTGATAACTCCGAACCCCCACAGCAGGAATGGAGCCATCCTGGCAAGAAGCTGCTCTCTGGGCCAGGCTCCAGTGTGATGTGGTGCTGCTCCCTGAGTGCTCCATGTCTCCAGCAGGCAAAGAGCTCTCTGGAGTTGGAGGTCTATTAAACCACAGGTGCCTGAGAGTCAGAATGACACAAAGACTAACAACATTGAAAACTAGCTATATTAAAAAAAAAAAAAAAGACAGAAGTACAGACGAGGCAGGGGATGAGAAGCAGAATGACTGACTACCTCTCAAGCCTTGAACAGAAATATCTCCACACCAGCTGAGCAGAGCCCACAGGAGGAAACTATAAAGGAAAAGCAGGCTGTGGGTGTATCTCTCCACTGTTGGATCCAGGGACCCAAGCCCCAATCCACCAGAATCACTTTGCGTATCCAGACACCAAGAGGAAGAAAAGCAGAGCTTGCCTCAGGAAGTCGCAGCCAGACTCAATATCGGGGTCGCTGAGCACGGCCACATGGTCACTGGGGACACAGCCCCTCCTCCGTGCTCACATCCTCTGTCCTCACAGAAACACAGCTCACTGCAGAGAACCCTCTGAGGGCACCCGTGCACACTAGAAACTGGCAATGGTGAGATGCGGAGAGAAGTCACAGAAGGGGAGACATACCTCTGGGGTGCTGCACAAACTACCAAAGATCTGAAGTTCTTGATACGCGGCATTTTTTAAAAAGCTTCTTAATGTGGAAACGCAGAAAGGACATTTCCAGGAGAAAGGACAAACGAATTGTCCCATTGGGACAATTTGGTATCCATGTGGGAAGGTAAGCTGGATCCCTACCTCAAAACACACCACCAAACCAAACAGACACATACCAAACACCAACAATTGAAGGAAAAACTTTTACAAAATATCTTTTCTTTAAATTGAAGTCTTGTTGATTTACAATGATTTGTTTGTGTAAGGTGTACAGCAAAGTGATTCAGCGATTCAGCCTCTCATGTGCCTCCCTTTGGGAAGCCCCTGGGCCATGCCCTCTACTCAGAACAGCTAAGAATCCTGATAGGCAAAGCAGCATGTGGCGGTGCTCGTGGGGGTTTTAAGACCGAATAAATTATTCTAACATGATACAAGAAATGAGATGGCTGGATGGCATCACCGACTCGATGGACATGAGTTTGAGTGAACTCCGGGAGTTGGTGATGGACAGGGAGGCCCCTGGCATGCTGTGATTCATGGGGTCGCAAAGAGTCAGAGACGACTGAGCGACTGAACTGAAGTGATACAAGAAACAAGCCCAGAGGTTAAGAGAGGATCTCCAAACCTACCTTTGAACAGGAGGTTTTGCTCCCTTGAATGTGGGTGCGTGAAACAGAACTTGGGAAGGGAAGAGGTGTCTCATGAATATCTTTCCTGCAGAGAACGCAGCAGTGTGTAGAGAAGATGCACAGTCAAGTCCCAGGACACTGAGCACACGGACACAGTGACTGGAATCTCAGCCCTGCGCCGGGTGCACCGCACTGTCTCCACCCCAGACACAGTGTGAGCGGCTCGCACGTGTCCGGGAGAGTGTGGTCACATGACCTGGGCCTGGCCAATCGGTGTGTTCCATCCTCCCTGGCCACCGTGATTGGCTCAGGGCTGGGGCGGTGACCAATCAGGGCCCAGGGCCGGGCCTCACGCTGGAATCAAGGGAAGAGGCGCTCTGGTTGGCCAGAAGGGGTGGGGCCAGGAGAGGTCAGGCTACAGCAGTGGGAGGGGCGTGAAGGAAGCCTGCGGCGGTTGGCAGCTTTCCCGCGCCCGTCAGGGCAGAGCCGCCGGCAGGAGAAGGAGGCCGCTGCTGGGCCTAGGGTTGAGAACGCCGTTTCCTGCTGTGGTCCCCGAGCTCCACCTGAGACCGGAGGGAAGCCGTCTGCCCGTGAGTCCTCTCCCGCTTGTCTGTCAGCTTGTTTGAACCACGCTGGATTTTCTGTCAGTGGAGACCGTGGAAATGCACCTGTGTGGGTTTTGGCTGGCTTCAGGGAAGAAATGCCAGATGACGCTGGGAGACTCCAGTTTAATCTGGATTCAGGTCCTATCTCTTGAAAGTGACGTGAAAGTCCCTCAGTCGTGTCCAACTCTTGGCGACCCCATGGGCTGTACAGTCCATGGTCCTCCAGGCCAGAATACTGGAGCGGGTAGCCTTTCCCTTCTCCAGGCCATCTTCCCAGGCCAGGGGTTGAACCCAGGTTTCCCGCTTTGCAGGCAGATTCTTTACCAGCTGAGCCACAAGAGAAGTGCAAGAATACTGGAGTGGGTAGTCGGTCCCTTCTGTAGCGGATCAGCATTCCCGACCCAGGAATCAAACTGGGGTCTCCTGCATGGCAGGAGGATTCTTTCCCAGCTGAGCTATCAGGGAAGCCCAGTATCTCTTAAGGCCAGCTATTAATTGTAGGATTATCCTAATTAGTCTTCATGGGATTAAGGTAGCAACCTGCTAAGGTAGCAATCGATGTCCTTTTTCTAGAGGACAAAACTGGGGCTCAAAGAAGAGGGGTAACAGCTACAGCAAGGAAGTGTGTACCTAGACAAACCTCGCAGATCCTGCTGTTGGAACTCAGGGAAGCCATATGGTGTGGCTTGTCCATGTGACAGGGGCTAAGGCACCCGGCCCACACTGGATACTGTGGGGACCTGACTTGGTGACTGCCTTCTGGCAGCTCTGAGACTCACAAACGCAATGTGCACTGAAGAGAGGAGGGACACGTCCCTCCATCCACCCCACCACACCCTCCGGGTACTCCCACACCCTGCCCCCTTTTTCTTGGTTTGTGAGGGAATAAGAGTCACGCTCATGTGACCACATTGGCTGTCCACTGTTCATGAGCTACCAACTGGAGCTGCTACAGGAGAGGCCAAGAGCCTTTGCCCCTGAGTACCTCTCTTTCCTTTGCACCGTGGGGGCCCTCCTCCTCACCTGCACACCGGAGGCCTTTTCTGAGACATTCAGGGACCCTCCTTTAGTTTGCAACAGGTTGCATCCATCGCTGTCCTTTGAAACTCAGCTCATGAGCTCCGTTGTCTGCATCGCGGCCCACCTTGCTGCTAGGGGAGGGACAGAGTGACAATGAATCCAAAGATCAGACCTGACAGGCGGGAATCTGTGTATAAAGGACCTGATTAATCGCACTGTAGAGGCTGTAGTAGGCTCCAGGGATCTGTAACCAGGGCTTGGGCCAAAGTGACTCCACAGCTGTTTTAATGCCTGGGGAGGGTTCTGGCTATAGTGGGGATGGGGTGAGTCTCCTGAGGTTCAGAAGGCCCACTGTGTGCAGGTTCATGGCGCACAGAGAAGAGAAGGCGGAGTCCTTCCCTGCAGGTGGTCACAGCTCATGGGTGAGCCAGACAGGCAGGCAGGACAAGGTAGCACCTGAGCTGCCTTCATGAGTGAATGGTGTGGGGCAAAGGAAGAGAACCAGGTCTGTTCCCTTATGTGGTGCCCAAGGCGGGTTGTCACCAGACTAAACACTTTCTATGGTGACAACCATCACTGCTGCCTGCAAAGGGTTTATATTGGTGTGCGTCTTCATCTGAGTGGTCAGGCCGTCTCTAAACTACACTGGCCATGGGCATTGCCTGTCTTTGGAACTTGACATGTTTCGTCTCTTCCTTACTGAACATTCATTTCCAAGAGGGTTTTGGGGCCACAGGGATGTTGGATTTTTTTCTAGCTTTGTCTCGTGAGAAATGCTTTTCTGGTTGTTGGTGTGGTTTGTTTTTCCAGCTCTCTTTCTTGGCTTATCTTGTGAATTTGTTTCTGCCAGAGGAAGAGCTCAGAATTTGCCTTCTGGTTGAGATGTGACACTTACAACAGCAACGTCTACCTGGATATTATGACCACACTTGCCAAAAGGGTTTTGTTTTGCAGAAGACATCTTGAAAGTACCTACACTGTCCTTTCAGATGCCTAAAGTCTATTTGAAGTAAAATAAAATTAAAAAAACAAGAATTCTCAAGTTTAGTCTTACAGTATGTGGGGAGTCAGAAAAATCTCCTGCAGGAGGGAAACATTACCCACTCCAGTATTCTGGCCTAGAGAATTCCATGGAGTGTATAGTCCATGGGGTTGCAAGGAATCAGACAAAATCTGATGACTGAACAACAACAGCAGTGAAGCTTCACCATTTGTCAAACAGAGACAACAACAGTATTTACACGACTGTGTGCATGTTCAGTTGCTCATTCGTGTCCAACTCTTTGCAGCCCTGTGAACTCTAGCCCCTAAGATCCTCTGTCCGTGGAATTTTCAGGCAGGAATACTGAAATGGGTTGCCATTTCCTCCTCCAGGGGATCTTCCCGACCCAGGGAGCGAACCCAGGTCTCCTGCATCTGCTACATTGGCTGGCGGGTTCTTTTCTGCTGAACCACCTGGGAAAGAAGGCATTACATCACTGGGTTATCCAGAGTGATACCGCACACAATACTGGGTGCCCTGGGCCGGGAACCCAGTGGAGGGGGCAGTGGCGGGTCTGGACAAAATATGCCCATAACTTCGTGTATAGGATGGATGGAGGCTGAGCCTGGTTGACTGGCTGTGACCACAGGTGACCCACTTGCCCCCTATCCTCTGCCAGGCACCGTGGGCCCAGAGGGACTCAGCTTAATAATTGCTTGCCCAGCCACCCACAAGAGGGACCCTGGTTGTCAAATGAGGATCTGACACCTTGATCCAAAAGACGGCCCCCGAAGTCAGTTTCACACATGAGGGTCCAGGAGGGGTGTCATGTCAGAGACCCCTGGGACAGCAGACAGGATAGAAATGGTGGGGGAAGGTCCCGGAGGCAGGCGGCCCAGGCCTTCCTTCTGCAGGAGCGCCTCTTCCGCCCACCCCCCACTCTTCTGTCCCTCCGATGGCCTTGGGGTCAGCAGCCAGGGTTCCTAGGAAATGGACACGAGCAGCTTGTGGGCCAACATGCTTCCTTGTAACTGAAACCCATCAGCATTTTTCAAGTCCGAACTCAAAGCCAGGGCATTATTTATGTCCACTGGTCATTGCTGAGAAGGCCACACAGGAAAATCCTGGCTGTGTACTGGGGATGACGGAGGCCTGCACTGACCTGATGTTGAACTTGACTCCAGCTTTGGCAGAATTGTTAAGGCCGCAGACAACGTGAACCCTACAAGGTCAGTTTGCTTTCAAGCTGCCGTTCAGGGCTCGCCACCGCACCCCGGGGCGTTCCTCCCCGGAGCTGGTGTGGGCCACAGCGGCATCTGTTTCCCCTCTTTGTGGATGTTGTTTTTTGAAAAGCGAGCGAGGAGCTGCCTGCTGGAGGATGGTAGCCACCTCCACACCAGACTCCAGGACCCACGGTCAGGTGGTGAGGGTACCTGAGCTCCCAGGGAGGCTCAGACCCTGCCTAGCCCCTCTGAGGCCACGTGTGCGGGTCCAGACCCAGCCTGACCACTTCTGGGGGCTGAGCAGCCTCAGGCACATGGCTTCCGCACTCAGAACCTCAGTTTTTCCATCTGTAGAATGGAGCTGATGGCACGTCCTCCCTGCTGGGGGGTGGGCAGGGTTGCCATGGACATGGGATAGGGGAGAGGGACGTGTTTCTTGCAGTTTCCAGCTGAGGCCTTGTGGGCATGAGCTGGTGTCCGAGACAGTTCCCCGACTTGGCTGAGTGTGGTGATGAGCATGGAGTTGGGGGCGGGGGTCTGTCCTCATAGCCTGGACATTGGGGTGGGAGTTCTAGACTTTGAGGCACCTCAAGTCTAATTTCGACAACTCCGCATGTAAGGACAGTGCAGCAGCAGGTGTTCTTGGGGACTTGTCAGCCTGGAGGCAAACCCCCATCCCCACCCTGTGTGGGCATCCCGACCCGGCTTGTGGTGCAGGGTCAGATCCCTTTACCGAGGGAAGGAACTGAGGCTCTGAGAGGTGGGGCAAGGAGACCAAGGCCACTTGGCCTGGCAGGGGCAGAGCCAGCACTTGAACTTGGGTGCTGGGCCCTCGTGTCAGACTCTTTGCCCTGAACCATGAGAATTGGACTATAGAGCAGGCTGAGCACCAAAGAATTGATGCTTTAGAACTGTGGTGTTGGAGAAGACTCTTGAGAGTCCGTTGGACTGCAGGGACATCAAACCAGTCCATCCTAAAGGAAATCAACCCTGAAAATTATTCATTGGAAGGACTGATGCTGAAGCTTAAGCTGCAGTACTTTGGCCAACTGATGTGAAGAGCCGACTCATTGGAAAAGACCCTGATGCTGGGAAAGATTGAGGGCAGGAGGAGAAGGGGGCATCAGAAGAAGAGATGGTTGGATGGCATCACTGACTCCATGGGCATGAGTTTGAGTAAGCTCTGGAGATGGTGAAGGACAGGAAAGCCTGGTGTGTTGCAGTCCATTGGGTCTCAAAGAGTCGGACGTGACTTAGTGACTGAGCAACAACAAAACGTGGTCTTCAGCCCCCATCTCACTCGTACCCCCAGGCTTAGTGCCTATGCCATGAGCCTGTCCTACAATGAGGTGTCAGGGGCCATTGTCTAGTCCCGAAGCTATTCATATCTCTATTCATAATTCCACCATTACACATGCATTTCTTTGCTGGTAAAGTTTTTATGTCTCTTGAATCTTAAGTGCTGAGGCTTTTATACACCCCACCTGGCTTCCTTTGGGCCTCTCTTGGTTTTGTGGAAGCGTACTTGTTATAAACTGGAGAAGGAAATGGCAAAGTTATAAAGTGAATTCTAGACGTGTTTTAAGAGTCTTGTCTTTAAAGTTCCCCAAGGTCGGCTCTGCCCGGGTCCCAGGTTCAGTTCAGTTCAGTTCAGTTCAGTCGCTCAGTCGTGTCCGACTCTCCGCGACCCCATGAATCACAGCACACCAGGCCTCCCTGTCCATCAACAACTCCCGAAGTTCACTCAAACTCATGTCCACAGAGTCGGTGATGCCATCCAGCCATCTCATTCTCGGTCTTCCCCTTCTCCTCCCGCCCCCAACATTTCCCAGCATCAGAGTCTTTTCCAGTGAGTCAACTCGTCGCATGAGATGGCCAAAGTATTGATGTTTCAGCTTTAGCATCAGTCCTTCCAATGAACACCCAGGATCGATCTCCCTTAGAATGGACTGGTTAGATCTCCTTGCGGTACAAGGGACTTTCAAGAGTCTTCAACACCACAGTTCAAAAGCATCAATTCTACGGCGATCAGCTTTCTTCACAGTCAAACTCTCACATCCATACATGACCACGGGAAAAACCATAGCCTTGACTATAGGTTCAGTTCAGTTCAGTTGCTCAGTTGTGTCCGACTCTCCGCGACCCCATGAATCACAGCACGCCAGGCCTCCCTGTCCATCACCAACTCCCGGAGTTCACTCAAACTCATGTCCACAGAGTCGGTGATGCCATCCAGCCATCTCATTCTCCGTCGTCCTCTCCTCCTGCCCCCAACCTTTCCCAGCATCAGAGTCTTTTCCAGTGAGTCAACTCGTCGCAGGAGGTGGCCAGAGTATTGCAGTTTCAGCTTTAGCATCAGTCCCTCCAATGAACATCCAGGATTGATCTCCTTTAGAATGGTAGTTGGGCTGAAATCTGTGCCCCTCGGGTTGCAGTTCTGACGTCCTCCCATGTCTCTTGGCCGGTGGTGTGCCAGAGTCAGCTCTTTCTGTCTCATCGGGAATTCTGCTAGCAGGGTGTTAACACTTTGGCCACGGCGGGAGTATTTACACCGCGGAAATTGGCAAATGATGCAGCTACAGATCAGGGTTGGTTTTTCTTCCTGGAGGGCACGGGGTTGGGCAGGGGGCTGCATACATTATCAGTATGCCCCTGCTCTGTGCCCACGTGTCTCCCTTTCCTGAAGAGGTCAACTGTCTTTAAATGTGTCTGTTGTATTTTCGCTTCTTGTTATGACACTTTTTAATTCTGCATGTTCTGTTTGGGTCTTTTCCAAGTTGGCTGTGTCATTTTCTTTAATGGTTTCCTGTCTTTGCAAGACCTTTCTATCTTGAGGTTTATTTCTCTAAACGAGGTGAGCTTAGCTGATTTATTAGATTTATAGACTCTGATGCTGGGAAGGATTAGGGGCGGGAGGAGAAGGGGATGACAGAGAATGAGATGGCTGGATGGTATCACCAACTCAATGGACATGAGTTTGAGTGAACTCCGGGAGTTGGTGATGGACAGGGAGGCCTGGCGTGCTGTGATTCATGGGGTTGCAAAGAGTCGGACACGACTGAGCGACTGAACTGAACTTAACTGAACTGAATCATCTCAGAATCCCAAAGCTGAGGGGGTCACTTCTGCTGGTTCTACTCCAGCTGTCTTTCATCCTGATGGCCCTGACGCTCTTCCCCACTGGTCACCACCCTTCCATAACCCACGGGGCAGTTCCCAAGCCTGGGAAGAAGGTGCCCTTAAAGAATTGGCACTTGCATTCTCCACTCATCTGAGGGCGTTATGGATAGGATCCCCTTGAACCAAGGTCACGGGCTGATGTGCCCGCACCCACTGGGGTCTTCACCTGCTTCTTCCCCTGCTCGGCACCAGCACCACCTTCCTTGTAATTCCCATGGTTGGAGGAGGGAGGCCCTTTCTGGGTCACCTGAAAGTGTGAGTCTGGCTCCATGGGGAGCGAGGGGTCTTCTGTTAGATCCCTCATCTTGGGCAGTTGCTCCTCTGGGTCTTCTCAGGTCTTCAGCAACTTTAAGGTGTGACACTTTTTTTTTTAATAATTGTTTTCCATGAGAGGCTGGATCTGAGTAACCTACTCACCCGTCATTAAAGCAGGCCTGTGAATGAATACATGTCTTTTATTCCTTCAACAAGCCAGGCCTTGGGAGCCAGACCCTATGCTGAGAGCTGAGGGAGTAAATCTGCCCCAGCCAGTCCTGCAGCCCCAGTTACCTCAGAGACCATGTTCTGGGTCCCGGTTCACTGGAGACAGTCGAGGGTACCATGTCTAGGTTGTGTAGAAGGCATGCTTAGGCCAGCACCCATGTGACTGTGCCCAAGTGACTGCAGCCGCTCTTCCAGGGCGGTGCAGATGTGGTCAGCAGGAACCACGGTGCATAAATGCCTCCCTGCAGACCCTTGCCCAGGGACTGAGCCCTTTCCTGTCCCCTCCAGGAGCCGTCCAGGTAGAGGGCAGGCGTGAGCAAGCCAGGGTCAGCCCCCAGTGGCGGTCAAGACTGCCCCCTCGTCCAAGAGTATTAAAGTGAACCCGAGGATGCTGCCAGAGGTCGAGGAAGGACCGTGGGAACATCCTCTGCCAGCACACATTAGGAGCTCAGCAGGACTGTATCCCCGCCCCACCCCCCGGATCACTCAGCAAATATCATAAAGCCACGCTCCCATGAGATGACACGTTCTGGTGACCCAGTCTTCCCAATCCAGGAACTAGAAGGAAGCTGGTCCTGGCACTGATCAGGAGAAGGAAAGGATGAGGCCCACCCCGTGCCAGATGCTCTCCCTCCCGGGAGGCATGTCTCTCACCTAAAGACCCAGCCTGGAACAGGCCTGCCAACTCACACGCATGTGGGACCCCGGTGCCAACAGGAAGAGCAGGCAGGCCCCAGGGCTGCCAAGAATGCAGCCAGTCATTAGGGACTGACCAGGCATCACATGCCTTGAACACATTCAAGGAGAACACGACCCCTCCCACAGAGCAGCCCTGGCAAGAGAGGCTCTCCGAGAGGTGGTGTTATCCTTGGAGCTGAGGAAGCCTAGGGCACAGAGAAGGGGAGGTTGACCAGGCCCCTGTGGTGGTCAGAAGTCTGGCCCAGGCCTCTCACTGGGGCTTCGGGGCTTCAGGGCTTCCTGGCCGGTGGTGCTCAGGAGGCGTCCTGTGTGTCCCTGCCGTGTACACATGCTCCCCACAGCTCCTGCTGGACCGTGAGCCGAGGAGGGGTGCACACAGGATGCCATGGAGGTGCCCCCACCACCCTCGGGTCTGAGCACTCGGCACCCCCTAATTCCCTGATGGCAGTGATGGGGCCCTCTGGGGTGGGCAGCAGCCGTGGGCTCAGGGTGGGCTGGGGAGGTGTGCTGCCCGGGAGCCCGCTGGGGGCAGCTAGGGACCCCATCTCGGCCTCACTGAGGCCAACCTTCCAACAAGCTCGGAGGCCGCCCCTCAGTGGAGACGGGTGACTGTGATGCACAACACACAGGCTCAGGCAGCCGTGCGGACGCAGAGGGGCCCTTGGCATCCTCAACCGCCAAGAGTCCCCCACAGGGATGGTGTTGCTTGTTCTGTGATTCCCTTTTTCCTTTGAAAAGGAAAGTGTCAGGAGTGACTGTGGTGGGGTTCCTGTGAGTTGAGCTGGAGCAGAGGTTTAACCCCGTCCAGTCTGAGCTGGGCAAGCCTCCCCCTGGTTACTCTTCTGGGCCTTCTTGGCTCTTGAGCAGCTTTAAGGTGTGGCATTTGTTTGCTTACTTCTTGTCTTTGTCCAGCCTTTGGTAGCAGTCCATTGCAAGGGCCCTGACCCTCTCGCCTACCCGAGCCCCTTGGCCCTCCCCATGCCCACGCCAAGCCTCGAGGCCCCTGCGGTTCTGTGGCCTCCAGACTCCCCACCCGTGGGGCCAGTCCGGACAGAAGCCACCGTCTGGGGCGTCTGACTCGGGGAGGGGACTGGCGTCTCTCGGTTTCTTCCCGCCAAGATCAGGCTGATGTCAGGCTGGGTGCCAGCGTTTAAAACATCCCATGTGTGTAAGAACGAGGACATCATCCCACTTGTCCAGTGAGTCCCACGACCCTTTCCTGATCTGGCCAGATGTTTTTCTTGAAGGGACCCTGTCGCTCATGTAAACAGCGAAGCGTGTTTTCCCAGGGATGCCGGCCCAGGCACTGCTTCCAGACCACCGTTGAGAGAAATCTCCATGGACTCGGAGGAATATATTTTGGGTCTTTGCGTGCGGCTGAGCAGAGCACACAGAACTAAACCTGGGCTGTAACAGGAAAGACGGGGTTGGCCATATGGGGCCATCCACGGTCACTCCCAGTGCCCCATGCGGTCAACCCCTTGCACGGGAGCCCCCAGGCTAGAGGCATTGCTGCCTCTTGGGTCTGGGTGCCCCAGTGCTCCTGGGGTAGGAGAAGCGGCTTCCAGCTTCTTTGCAAAGAGAGTCTGTGCAGGGGTGGTCTTAGCGGCCTCAAGGTCGTGGAGAGGCTGCATAGCTCCAGTCACGGGGTTGGGCGGGGCTGCTGAGAGCACTGAGAACTCCCCACAACTGTGAAGATAGTCACGTGTGGCAAAGATTTGCAGAGGAGGAAAAGGTGGGCTCAGAGAGGCTGAGTCACTCGCCAGAGACAACACAGCAGCAGACCAGGACTCCGACCCAGGTCGCTGAAACCTCGGCTCCCTCCTGTGCCCATCTGACCAGCCCCTTGAGGGCAGCAGGAAGATCTGGGCTCCCCTGGCCTGAGTCCCCGGGCCTGCCTCCTCTTGTCCATGCTGGGATGTGTCCATTCCCAAACCATGCGCTGTGTCCCCCACCCCTGGGCCGTCATGTCAGGCTCCAGGCTCCCTGTAGGTGAGCCCCACACCCACCAGCACACCTCCAAGCCTTGCCCATCTGGTCCCTGTGCCCGAGTGTCCTGATCCTAAGTGTGTTCTTGAGGCAGCCCAGGACTGGAGCCCTGCTTCTTCGAAGCTCCCTGCACCAAGCCCAGTGAGGCTCTGCCTTGTGGCTTCATGACGAGTGTAGTGAGCTGAGTGGTGGCCCCAAAAGCCATCCATCCTTCTGCAGCCTGCCAAGGTGACCTTATTCCGATGAAAGGTCTTGGCAGATGGAAGTAAGTTTCTGACTGCTGCACCAGATCACCCAGGATGCATGTGGACCCTGAATCCAATGATGGGTGTCCTTGGAAGAGAAGAGGGTGTGATCTGAGGCACAGAGTCACCCAGGGGAGAAGGTTTGTGCAGATGGACGCAGAAGTCAGGGTGATGTGGCCACAAGCCCAGGGAGGCCTGGGGTCTCCCAAGGGCTGGACAAGGCCAGAGGGACCCTCCCCTGGAGCCTCTGGAGGGAGCTCAGTCCTGCCCACACCTTGATCACAGGTTTCTGACTCCAGAACTGGGGGAGAATGAATTTGTGTTAAAGCTGTCCAGTCTGTGGCCAGTGGCTGCAGCTGTCCCTGGACACTGAGAGTGAACTTGCCGGCTCCAAGGTGAGAACAGTGGCAGGACCCGCCCCCCACCCGCCGACACACAGTTTTGTCATGAGGTTAAATGAGTCAATACGCACTGCTGCCTGAATCAGGGACTGACAGTTGGACCTCAGCCCCCTTTACCTCCCCCTCGTCATCATTTCTGGCATTGTAGGGTCCCTCATCCACTCGTTCAGTGGACACGTGGTGCTCCTGCCTGGCCCCGATGTGGGCAGTGAGGCCAGCGAACTGGGAGGCTCCGCGCAGGACTCACCCTGCCTGCTAGGGCTGCACGGACAAGGCCTGTGCAGTGACACGGAGGCCCGGGAGAGGCTGGATCCTCCAGTTGTGGGAGGCACGGGGGCCTCAGCATCAGAGGTGGAGGGGTGAGCCAGGTTCATCCGGGGGTTGCAGCCCTTCACTCAAAGTGCGGGAAGAACCCCACGTGGCACCCAGTGTCTGGGGGCCTCCCCTTGCCCTGGTGGGCGACGGGCACAGCCATGGATGACTGCCGGGAGTCTGCATCTCACTAGGGGCTGAGGCTGGTGCTGAGTGAATCCTCAGTGAGGTTTTCTTCTTAAAAACCATCCTAAGTGACTTCGGCTCCATTACTTTCTGCCAGAAACCTGCAATGATCCCAAGAACTTTGTACACTCCAAGGGTGGTGACTGGACGTGGAGCCCAGCCAGACCCAAGTCAGCCCTACCCTGTATCCCTCGGGCTGGCCACACCATCCCTTTCCGTGGCCTGGCTTTCTTCTGCCAGGACTCCCAGAATGGTGGAAATGCAAGTGTGGCCTCAAGCTGAGGGGCCCAGTGTGGGATCCAAGCCCCTGGGGGTCCCCTTGGGAAGTCTGGTGGACCATAGTCCCCACTGCTGTCGGGCAGCTCTGTCTCGGGGAATGTCGTGTTTCTTTGCTTTCTGTTGTGATGGGGCACCCCAGTTATCTTGGGGCGATTGGGAGGTCTGCTGGGGTTACATGCTCCCACCTTAGATGGGGAAACATTATCGCTGCATTGATGCTGCTCACTCGATACTGGGAATCTGTTCAACAGAAATGGCAAGGGGAACAGAGAAAAACAGAAACAGAAAAATGGAGAGTTGCTGGGTTGCTTCAGGTCTCACCTGTGATTAAGAGTGTGTGCAGCCTGCCCGTGAACCCGGGTTCCCACACCTTCCAGCTACCAGGTGTCAGGCGCTGATTTTAGACCCCCAGCTTCACTAAGGAGTCATTGACAGATACAGTTTGTGTGTATTTCAAGTCTACACGGTGATGGCTTGATGCCCATAGACGTCGTGGAATGATTGCCCAACATACGCATCGCCTCACACGGTTACCTCTGTGTGTGTGCGTGTTCTATGTTGTTCTTATAATCCATGAACACAATATAGATAGCTCTCCATTTTTTTAGATCTTTAATTTATCTTACAAGTCTATAGTTTGCTGTAAGTCTTGCACATGTTTATATATCTTGATATTTTCAGTGCCATTATAAGTTCCTAATAGATATAGAATTGACTTCTCTGTATTCACTTGCTAAATCCGTTTATTTCAAATCATCCTAATTGTATTTTCTTATGTATACACAATTATGTCTGCAAATAAGTGCTTTTTCCCCCTTCACAGCTGTGATAACCCTTTTCTTTTTCTTCCCTTATTGTGCAGACTAGGATCTCCAGTTCCGAGGACAGTGGTGGACAGAAGTAGTGAGAATGTGTATACCTTGCCTCTTTCCCGTTATCAGAGGAAAGCTTTCAGTGTTTCACCCTCACATATGATGTTAGCTTTTTTACTTTATTTCCTTATTTTTACTGCTTAAACTTATATATTTTTTTAATTTATTTTTTTATTGGAGGCTAATTACAATATTACATTGGTTGGTTTTGCCATACATTGACATGAATCCGCCCCGGGTGTACATGAGTACCCCCTCCCGAAACCCCTCCCACCTCCCTCCTCCCCTTATCCTCCCTCTGGGTCATCCCTGTGCACCAGTCCCGAGCATCCTGTATCATGCATTGAACCTGGACTGGTGATTCGTTTCACATATGATAATATACATGTTTCAATGCCATTCTCCCAAATCATCCCACCCTCATCTCTCCCACAGAGTCCCAAAGACTGTTCTATACACCTGTGTCTCTTTTGCTGTCTCGTATACAGGGTTAAGGTTACCATCTTTCTAAATTCCATATATATGGGTTAGTATACTGTATTGGTGTTTTTCTTTCTGGCTTACTTCACTCTGTATAATAGGCTCCAGTTTCATCCACCTCATTAGAACTGATTCAAATGTATTCTTTTTAATGGCTGAGTAATACTCCATTGTGTATATGTAGCAAAGCTTTCTTATCCATTCGTCTGCAGATGGACATCTAGGTTGTTTCCATGTCCTGGCTATTATAAACAGTGCTGCAATGAACATTGGAGTACATGTGTCTCTTTCAATTCTGGTTTCCTCAGTGTGTACGCCCAGCAGTGGGATTGCTGGGTCATATGGCAGTTCTATTTCCAGTTTTTTAAGGAATCTCCACACTGTTCTCCATAGTGGCTGTACTAGTTTGCATTCCCACCAGCAGTGTAAGAGGGTTCCCTTTTCTCCACACCCTCTCCAGCATTTATTGCATGTAGGCTTTTGGATAGCAGCCACTCTGACTGGTGTGAAATGGTACCTCATTGTGGTTTTGATTTGCATTTCTCTGATTATGAGGGATGTTGAGCAATTTTTCATGTGTTTGTTAGCCATCTGTATGTCTTCTTTGGAGAAATGTCTGTTTAGTTTTTGGCCCATTTTTTGATTGGGTCTTTTATTTTTCTGGAATTGAGCTGCAGGAGCTGCTTGTATATTTTGGAGATTAATCCTTTGTCAGTTGTTTCATTTGCTATTATTTTGTCCCATTCTGAAGGCTGTCTTTTCACCTTGCTTATAGTTTCCTTTGCTGTGCAGAAGCTTTTAATTTTAATTAGGTCCCATTTGTTTATTTTTGCTTTTATTTCCAATATTCTGGGAGGTGGGTAATGGAGGATCCTGCTGTGATTTATTTCGGAGAGTGTTTTGCCTATGTTCTCCTCTAGGAGTTTTATAGTTTCTGGTCTTACATTTAGATCTGTAATCCATTTTGAGTTTATTTTTGTGTTTGGTGTTAGGAAGTGTTCTAGTTTCATTCTTTTACAAGTGGCCGACCAGTTTTCCCAGCACCACTTGTTAAAGAGACTGTCTTTTCTCCATTTTATATTCTTGCCTCCTTTGTCAAAGATGAGGTGTCCATAGGTGCGTGGATTTATCTCTGGGCTTTCTATTTTGTTCCATTGATCTATATTTCTGTCTTTATGCCAGTACCATACTGTCTTGATGACTGTGGCTTTGTAGTAGAGCCTGAAGTCCTGCAAGTTGATTCCTCCTGTTCCATTCTTCTTCCTCAAGATTGCTTTGGCTATTCGAGGTTTTTTGTATTTCCATACAAATTGTGAGATTATTTGTTCTAGCTCTGTGAAAAATATTGTTGGTAGCTTGATAGGGATTGCATTGAATGTATAAATTATTTGGGGAAGTATACTCATTTTCACAATATTTATTCTTCCAATCCACGAACACGGTATATTTCCCCATCTATTAGTGTCCTCTTTGATTACTTTCACCTGTGTCTTATAGTGTTCTATGTACAGGTCTTTTGTTTCTTTAGGTAGATATATTCCTAAGTATTTAATTCTTTTCGTTGCAACAGTGAATGGAATAGTTTCCTTAATTTCTCTTTCTGTTTTCTCATTATTAGTGTATAGGAATGCAAGGGATTTCTGTGTGTTGATTTTATATCCTGCAAATTTACTGTATTCATTGATTAGCTCTAGTAACTTTCTGGTAAAGTGTTTAGGGTTTTCTGTGTAGAGGATCATGTCATCGGCGAACAGTGAAAGTTTTACTTCTTCTTTTCCAATTTGGATTCCTTTTATGTCTTTCTCTGCTCTGATTGCTGTGGCCAAAACTTCCAGAACTATGTTGAATAGTAGTGGAGAGAGTGGGCACCCTTGTCTTGTTCCTGACTTTAGTGGAAATGCTTTCGGCTTTTCACCATTGAGGATAATGTTTGCTGTGTGTTTGTCATATATAGCTTTTATTATGTTGAGGTATGTTCCTTCTATTCCCACCTTCTGGAGGGTTTTTATCATAAATGGATGTTGAATTTTGTCAAAGGCTTTCTCTGCATCTATTGAGATAATCGTATGATTTTTACTTTTCAGTTTGTTAATGTGGTGTATTACGTTGATTGATTTGGGGATATTGAAGAATCCTTTTGATGTATGATCTTCTTAATATGTTGTTGGATTCTGATTGCTAGAATTTTGTTAAGGAATTTTGCATCTATGTTCATCAGTGATATTGGCCTGTAGTTTTCTTTTTTGTGGGATCTTTACCAGGTTTTGGGATTAGGGTGATGGTGGCCTCATAGAATGAGTTTGGAAGTTTCCCTTCCTCGGAAATTTTCTGGAAGAGTTTGAGTAGAATAGGTGTTATCTCTTCTCTAAATTTTTGGTAGAATTCAGCTGTGAAGTCATCTGGACCTGGGCTTCTGTTTGCTGGAAGATTTCCGATTACAGCTTCTATTTCCGTGCTTGTGATGGGTCTGTTCAGATTTTCTATTTCTTCCTGGTTCAGTTTTGAAAAGTTGTACTTTTCTAAGAATTTGTCCATTTCTTCCAAGTTGTTCATTTTATTGCCATATAATTGCTGATAGTATTCTCTAATGGTCCTTTGTATTTCTGTGTTGTCGATTGTGATCTCTCCATTTTCATTTCTAATTTTATTGATTTGGTTCTTCTCCGTTTGTTTCTTGATGAGTCTGGCTCGTGGTTTGTCAATTTTATTTACCCTCTCAAAGAACCAGCTTTTGGCTTTGTTGATTTTTGCTATGGTCTCTTTTGTTTCTTTTGCATTTATTTCTGCCCTAATTTTGAGATGGCTGGATGGCATCACCGACTCTGTGGACATGAGTTTGAGTGTACTCCGGGAGTTGGTGATGGACAGGGAGGCCTGGCGTGCTGTGATTCATGGGGTCGCGGAGAGTCGGACACGACTGAGCGACTGAATTGAACTGAATTGAACTTCCTTCTACTAACCCTCGGGTTCTTCATTTCTTCCTTTTCTAGTTTCTTTAGGTGTAGAGTTATGTTATTTAGTTGACCTTTTTCTTGTTTCTTGAGGTCTGCCTCTATGGCTATGAGCCTTCCCCTTAGCACTGCTTTTACAGTGTCCCACAGGTTTTTGGTTGCTGTGTTTTCATTTTCATTCATTTCTATGCATAGTTTTATTTCTCTTTTGATTTCTTCTATGATTTGTTCGTTATTCAGCAGCATGTTGTTCAGCCTCCATATGTTGGCATTTTTAATAGTTTTTCTCCTGTAATTGAGATCTAATCTTACTGCATTGTGGTCAGAAAAGATGCTTGGAATGATTTCAATTTTTTTGAATTTACCAAGGCTAGATTTATGGCCCAGGATGTGATGTATCCTGGAAAAGGTTCTGTGTGCGCTTGAGAAAAAGGTGAAATTCATTGTTTTGGGGTGAAATGTCCTATAGAGATCTATTAGGTCTAACTGGTCTATTGTATCACTTAAAGTTTGTGTTTCCTTGTTAATTTTCTGTTTAGTTGATCTATCCATAGGTGTGAGTGGGGTATTAAAGTCTCCCACTATTATTGCATTGTTGTTAATTTCCCGTTTCATACTTGTTAGTAATTGTCTTACATATTGCGGTGCTCCTATGTTGCGTGCATAAATACTTATAATTCTTATATCTTCTTTTTGGATTGATCCTTTGATCATTATGTAGATTCCTTCTTTGTCTCTTTTCGCAGCCTTTGTTTTAAAGTCTATTTTATCTGATATGAATATTGCTACTCCTGCTTTCTTTTGGTCTCTATTTGCATGGCATATCTTTTTGCAGCCCTTCACTTTCAGTCTGTATGTGTCCCTCGTTTTGAGGTGGGTCTCTTGTAGACAACATATATGGGGGTCTTGTTTTTGTATCCATTCCGCCGGCCTGTGTCTTTTGGTTGGGGCATTCAACGCATTTACGTTTAAGGTAATTATTGATAAGTATGATCTCGTTGCCATTTTCTTTATTGTTTTGGGTTCAAGTTTATACACCCTTTCTGTGTTTCTTGTCTAGAGAAGATCCTTTAGCATTTGTTGGAGAGCTGGTTTGGTGATGCTGAATTCTCTCAGCTTTTGCTTGTCTGTAAAGCTTTTGATTTCTCCTTCATATTTGAATGAGATCCTTGCCGGGTACAGTAATCTGGGCTGTAGGTTATTTTCTTTCATCACTTTAAGTATGTCTTGCCATTCCCTCCTGGCCTGAAGAGTTTCTGTTGAAAGATCAGCTGTTATCCTTATGGGAATCCCCGTGTGTGTTATTTGTTGCTTTTCCCTTGTTGCTTTTAATATTTGTTCTTTGTGTTTGATCTTTGTTAATTTGATTAATATGTGTCTTGGAGTATTTCGCCTTGGGTTTATCCTGTTGGGGACTCTCTGGGTTTCTTGGACTTGGGTGATTATTTCTTTCCTCATTTTAGGGAGGTTTTCAACTATTATCTCCTCAAGTATTCTCTCATGGTCTTTTGTCTTCTTCTTCTGAGACTCCTATGATTCGAATGTTGGGGCGTTTAACACTGTTCCAGAGGACTCTAATATTGTCCTTATTTCTTTTGATTCGTTTTTCCTCTCTGTTTCATTTATTTCTACAATTCTATTTTCTAGCTCACTTATCCTGTCTTCTGCCTCCGTTATTCTACTGTTTGTTCCCTCCAGAGTGTTTCTGATCTCATCTATTGCATTACTCATTGTTTATTGTCTCTTTTTTATTTCCTCTAAATCCTTATTAAACTTTTCTTGCATCTTCTCAATCCTTTTCTCCAGGTTATTTATCTGTACCTCCATTTTGCTTTCAAGATTTTGAATCATTTTCACTATCAAAATTTGAAATTCTTTATCAGGTAGATTCTTATATCTTCCTCTTTTGTTTGTGTTGGTGGGCATTTATCCTGTTCCTTTACTTGCTGAGTATTTCTCTGCCTCTTCATCTTGCTTATATTGCTGTGCTTGGGGTGGCCTTTCCGTCTTCTGGCAGTTTGTGGAGTTCTCTTTATTATGTAGTTTCTTTGCTGTGTGTGGGGTTGGATGGGCGGCTTGTCAAGGTTCCCTGGTTAGGGAAGCTTGTGTTGGTGTACTGGTGGGTGGAGCTGGATTTCTTCTCTCTGGAATGAAATGAAGTGTCCAGTAATGATTTTGAGATGTCAGTGGGTATGGAGTGGCTTTGGGCAGCCTGCATATTGAAGTTCAGGGCTATTCTCCTGTGTTGCTGGTGAATTTGCATGGTATGTCTTTCTCTGAAACTTGTTGACCCTTGGGTGGTGCCTAGTTTCAGTATATGTATGGAGGCATTTGATGAACTCCTATCAATTAATGTTCCCTGGAATAGGAGGTCTCTGGTGTTTTCAGGATTTGGACTTAAGACTCTGCCTCTGGTTTTCAGTCTTATTCTTGCAGTAAGCTCAAGACTTCTCCATCTGTCACTTCCAAGGCAGTTCCTTCTGTTTAAGCTCTTCTGTTTGCTGGTTTCTTCAGTGTCTAATTCCTGTCCTGACACAAGGGAGCGGTGGTGGACACTTTTATAGGGTCACCTGTTCAGTCCTGCTGTTTGGAGGGAGGAACGCTGCTAACAAATATCACTGGCGTCTGTGGGGAGTGCTCACAGTGTCTCGGCCACACTGGGATTGCCCCCTCTCATGGCATGTGTGCTTTCCCTGTTTATGCTGCTCAGGCTCTCAGTTGCTCTGCCGGGAACTGTCCGCGGCCGTCGCTGGGTTGCATGCACTTCCCAGGTCTGAGCAGCTCAGGTTCAGGTACTCGGGTACTCCACAAAAGCGCAGACTTGGTTGGGCCTGCGTTTTGTGCCTTCCCTGGTCTGAGCAGCTCAGGTGACCAGGCGTTTGGCGAACGCGGTTGCTGCGACTTATCGCCTCCCTGGTCCCTGCCGCTCAGTTTTCTGGGTGTACAACCGGTGCACCTTCTCAGGTGGATATTGACTGGCCCGAACCCAAGAAGTCTTGGTTAGCAATGAAGCCTGCCTGCAGCTTGGTAGGGGAAGCCTCTCTGGGGCCGCGGTTGCCCCCTTCTGGCTCTGGCTGCGCTCCCCTGCCTGTCTCGGTGGGGGATGGGGGGTGGGCCGAACACAGCCAGCTAGCTCTGCTCAGTCCTTTGTTCTGTGAGCGGGTCTGGTAGTGTCTTAGGTTGGGGTTTTTTGCCTTTTCGCGGGGTCGCTATCCCACAGTCTGCTTGGCTGTCTTAAGTTAGCGCCCTCAGATTGCAACTCGGGGCACAGGCCTGGTCCTCGCTCTAAGCGATGCCGCCCGCGCCTCCCTGCCCAGCCCCTGCTTGCTGGTGGCGGGTGCGGGCGGTTGTGCTGCTTCTCCGCTGAGTTTCCTCTGGGCACTTAGTCTGTGGGTTTTAATTATTTATTTCTTTTTTTCTCCTGGTTATGTTGCCCTCTGAAGTTCCAAGGCTCGCCACAGACTCGCCAGTGAGTGTTTCCTGGTGTTTGGAAACTTCTCTCCTTTTTCAGGCCTCCCTTCCCGGGACAGAGCTCCATCTCTCCCTCTTTAGTCTCTCTTTTTATCTTTTATACTATTTCCTATCTCCTTTCTAAGACAATGGGCTGCTTTTCTGGGTGCCTGATGTCCTCTGCCGGCATTCAGAGGTTGTTTTGTGGAATTTACTCAGCGGTCAAATGTTCTTTTGCTGAATTTGTGGGGGAGAAAGTGGTCACCCCATCCTGTTTTTCCACCATCTTCCTGTCTCTCTACTGATATTAGTTTTTTAATAGATATTTTTATCAAAATATGTAAATTCTTCTCTGTTGGCTTACTAAGAGTTTTTTTGTAGTCATGCACTGAAATTATTACATTAAGTTTTCTTAAGTTTATTTTCTGTATATTTTGAAACAGGTGACTTTTCTTTTATGTGGTGATTTAACTTTTAAAAAATTTTCTGATTCTAGAACAACCCCAACCTGATCTTGATGTATTCTCCTTCTGTTGGATTTTATTTGTTAGTGTTTTATTTAGGATTATTTCATCTATATTCAGAGCCTGTAGTGTTACTTTCTTGTACTTCTTCCTTGTTGGTTTTAGTATCAAGGTTATGCTAGTCTTATAAAACAAGGTTGGAGAGTGTTCCTTGTTTATCCCCAGAGTTCCTGTGAGATTACTGTTTCCTTCCCTCGATTTTTGGAAGAATTGATTGGCAAAACCAGTTGGTTTCATTGTGGGGAGGCTTTTAATTTCAGATGTAATGTTTTTCATGCAAATAAGATTTTCTGATTTTGTATGTCTTCTTGGGTCTAGTTATGTAAAGCCTTTCCCCCCTGCTAGGAATTTATTGAGGCCAGCAGACTCTCCAATTAGTAAGTGAACTGTGGTTCATCATATCTTTCTTATCTGCAAGATGTGTTGTCTCCTTTGAAAAACCCTTGATACTGGTGATTTGTGCTTTGTCTGTTTTTCTTAATCAGTCTCTCTAGGGGTTTATCAGTTTTGGCAGTCCTTTCAAAGAGCCCACTTTTGGCTTTGTTTAGAAAAAATTCCGTATTTGCTTTCAGTTTCCTTATTTTCTGCTCCTTTTTTCCCCATCTGCCTTGTGTTTCGTTTGCTTTGCTTTTTTTCTGGTTTCTGCAGCCCATGGGATCGCTAAGGGTCGGACACGACTGAGCAACTTGACTTTTGACTTTTGACTTCATGCATTGGAGAAGGAAATGGCAACCCACTCCAGTATTCTTGCCTGGAGAATCCCAGGGATGGGGGAGCCTGGTGGACTGCCGTCTGTGGGGTCGCACAGAGTCAGACATGACTGAAGTGACTTAGCAGCAGCAGCAGCAGGGATAGAGGCTTAATTGATTTTTAGCCTTCCTTCTTTCCC
Source organism: Moschus berezovskii (assembly GCF_049115385.1). NCBI lineage: Eukaryota > Metazoa > Chordata > Mammalia > Artiodactyla > Moschidae > Moschus > Moschus berezovskii. The sequence continues at coordinate 108,873,702 of NC_142470.1, forward strand.
AGTATATGTGTGTAAGGCTTTAAGTTACCCTCTAAACACAGTTTGCTGCGTCCCACAGTTTGAGTAGGCCAGATTTTTTATGGAAAAGTATTTTCTAATTTTCATTGTGTTTTTTAAAATGATTATTCATGAAATTCTTCAGGCAGTATGTCATTTAACAATGTTTGGGGATGTTTTTCTAGTGACCCTTGTTTGATTTCTAGCTTAGTTCCATGAAGAGCCCCGTCTTAGTCTTTTGGGGCTACTGTTATAAATACCATAGACTAGTGATAAACAACAGAAAGTTGTTTCTTATAGTACTGGAGGCTGGGAAGTCCCAAGATCACCAGCGGGCGCCACGTCTGGTGAGGCCTGTCTCCTGGTTCCTAGACTGCCTGCTGCTTCTCCCTGTCCTCACAGCACAGGCGCCCGTTCCCTCCTGCCCTGAGCCCTCCCAGAGTGCCTGCCTTCTGGGCTCATCACCACGTGCGGGGTGCAGTTTGAGGCACATAGACCGTCAGCCCACTGCAGCCCCTAAGTGTACCCCGCATTAGTTCAGTCCTTTGAAAGAGTTTGAGCTTTCCTAATGGCCCAATATATTAATTTTGTGATATGTTCCTTGGGCCCTTGAAAATTATATGTATCAGTGAGAAAGCAATATTCCGTGTGTATCAGTTAGATCAGGTTTGTGACTCATGTAATTCAGATTCCAGTAGCCACGTTTTGTAAAGCAGAAGTAGGTGAAATTACTTGCAGTGTATTTTATTTTAACACACCCAAAGTATTATCATTTCAGTGTGTAATCAACATGATACAACCTAATGAAATATTTCACGTTCTTTTGTTCACGCTAAGTCTTTAAAATCCAGTGTGTGTTTCATGCTTGCAGCACATCTCATCGTAGAGCCAGTCGCAATTCAGGTACTTCATGGCTGCAGGTGACTACGTCTCAGGGAGCCCAGTTCCCTGAGAGATGTGTCTTTAACGTCTCCCACTGTGATTATGAACTTGGCTGTTACTCCTTTTCTATTTCTGTCAGTTTTATGTATTGATATTTTGAGGTTATGTTATTCGGTACATTCAAATGTGGAATCCTCATGTTCTTGCTGGATTGAACTTGTATCAGTATGAGAAGCTCCTTTTTAAGGCTAGTGATGCTTCTTACTTTAGACACTATTTGACAGTGATATTGCCACATCAGTTTTCTTTCCTTGTTTGTCTGGGTATCTTTTACCTTCACCTGTCTAAAAGATCTTCCATCTTAACAGGAACCTCTGTGACTAGTGTACGGTTTTCATTGTCATCAGTTCAACACTTTTTATCTTTTAATGAGAGTATTTGCTCTGTTTATAATGCTGATATTTCAGTGCGTAGATACCGTGTTACTGTTTGTTTTCTGTCTGTCTCACCTATTCTGTGTTCTTTTCTCTTGCTTCTTGTAGAAGTGTGAAGTCTTTTTCTAGTTCTGTACTCCTCTGTCAGGTTGTTGGGTGTCCATTCACAGATAGAGCGTGTGTTTTACATTCAAGTCTAACTTAGTACTTTTACTGCCTCCCTGACACAACTGTTTCCTCCTTGTCACTGTTATACTTTAAATTGTTAGATATATTTTTGGCGTTAACATCATTGTTTTGTAGAGTTAATATTTACCCTCACAGTTACCTCATTGTTGGTCTTTACTTGTTTTTTATATTTTTGTCAGAGACCTCTTTTCTTTTTCCCAAAGCACTGCCTTAATATTTTTTTAGTTCATGTCTGTGGGTGATGAGTTGTCTCATTTCCACTTGCCCTAAAAGTCTTTATTTTGCTTTCACTTTGGAAGAGTGTTTCTGTGGGGTATAGAATTCCAGGTGGGTGGGTGGTTGTTTTCCAGCATTTTACGAATGCCAGTCCATTATCTTCTGACTTCCTTGTTCTTGAAAAGTCAGCTCTCAGTGTTGCTGTGCCATTCAAAGCCACACCTTTTTTCCTCTGAGCGCTTGAACATTTTCTTCTTGCCTTAGGCACCCGCGGAGCTGCCAAAACCAATGTGTGGTTTTCATTTCTGAGTCAATGGTCTGATTCTAGAGCCAACTCTTGCCACTGTCCCTGTCATTCAGTTCAGTCGCTCAGTGTCGGACACGTGGCGACACCATGGACTGCAGCATGCCAGGCTTCTTTGTCCATCACCGACTCCCGGAGCCTGCTCAAGCTCATGTCCATTGAGTTGGTGATACCATCCAACCATCTCATCCTCTGTCGTCGCCTTCTCCTCCTGCCTTCAGTCTTCCCCAGCATCAGGTTCTTTTCCAATGAGTCAGTTCTTCGCATCAGGAGGCCAAAGTATTGGAGCTTCAGCACCAGTCTTTCCAATGAATATTCAGGACTGATTTGCTTTCGGATTGACAGGTTGGATTTGCTTGCAGTCCACGGGGCTCTCAAGAGTCTTCTCCAACAACATAGTTCAGAAGCATTGATTCTTTGGCATTCAGCCTTCTTCATGGGTCAACTCTCACATCCATACATGACTGCTGGCTTTGACCAAATGAACTAGTACTAAATGAACTCCAACATAGCTTTGGCTAAATGAACCTTTGTCGGCAAAGTAATGTCTCTGCTTTTTAATATGCTGTCTAGGTTTGTCATAGCTTTCCTTCCAAGGAGCAAGCATCTTTTAATTTCACCATCTGCAGTAATTTTGGAGCCCAAGAAAATAAAATCTGTCACTGTTTCCATTGTTTCCCCATTTATTTGCCATGAAGTGATGGGGCCATATGCCATGATCTTCATTTTTTGAATGTTGAGTTTTATGCCAGCTTTTTCACTCTCCTCTTTCACTGTCATTAAGAGACTCTTAAGTTTCAACCCCTGTAGGCATTTCTTATTCCCCTCTCTGTCTTTTCTCCACCATGAGGGTCTCCATTTATAGTAGTTTTTAACAACGTAGTTTAACAACGGGCTCCTCAGATATATGCTATACTTTTTTCCCCATGTATATATGTTTTTTAACTGATCCATCCTTCAGTTCACTGATCCTCTCTTCAACTACGTCTAATTTGATGTTAAGCCCAGAGACTGAGTTCTTAAATTCAGTTCACTGTTATTTTAAAGCTCTAGAATCGCTTTTGATTCTCAGAAGTTGTTCCTTTTTTCAAGTGTATTTTTGAACTGGTGACGTTTGCATCTGATCCCGCTAGCACACCTCTGATATGCTGATATACACTGATACCTCTGGATCTGTTTCGGTTCTTTTTCCCTTGCTCGTATTTGTTGTTACACCCTTTTTTGCTTTTTTGGTTGCATGTTGGACATTCTGTATGGAAAACCCTAGAGGTTCTGGTGATGCTGTTTTCTCCAGAGTTTCCTCTGACACAGACCTCTAGTGGACACAGAGCTCTCTTGTTCACTCAGGGTTTGAGTGACTTGAGGCTGGGGGGTCCTTGTAAGCTCAGTCTCAGCAGCCTTCCCCCACCGTCCCCCCGACCCCAGGGAGGAGCCCTCCAGCGTCTCCATCTGGAAACCGGGGGTGCCTCCCAGGGCCTGCCCTTCTTGGCAGGTCCTAAAGCCCACCTTCTGTCTCCTGAGCACCACGAGGCGACTGATACTCAGCACTTAGCCGGTTTGAGCTGAGTGTTGGGTGCGTTTTCTGTGCCTCCCTTTTCTTGGGGAGCTTGGTCTCTGTCATCCGGCCTGACTTGTGAGGCCTCCGCTCAAATTTTTGTCTTCCCAGCCCAAGGAACTGTCCAGAGCTGTGTTAGCCAGTCCCCTCTGCTTGACTTTTTCCCTGCCTTTTCTTCGCAGAGTCAGCTTTGTTCAGATGCCCCGAGGAAAGGAGCAGCCCTCTCAGTCTCCAGCTCCCTCACTGGGCTTCCTTTCTGTTCGAAATCTTGGATTGTGGCTGCCTAAGGACCTCTGGCTCAGACTGTAAAGCATCTGTCTGCAATGTGGGACACCCGGGTTTGAGCCCTGGGTTGGGAAGATCCCCTGGAGAAGGAAATGGCAATCCATTCCAGTACTGTTGCCTGGAAAATCCCATGGACGGTGGAGCCTGGTAGGCTACAGTCTAAAGGGTCGCCAAGAGTCGGACACAACTGAGCGACTTCACTCTCACTTTCAAGGACCTCCTTTAAACTGTGTTTAGCTTTTCTAGCTCTCGGTGGGCTGCCCTACAAGCTGCTTGCGTCTGCAACTGGAAGTGGGGACGCCCTGGGTGTCTTCTCTTATCTGAAGCCACATGTAACAGTCACAGTGATTGTATTGATCATCTCTATTTGCTACCGGGGTAAACAAGAACCAGGGGTCCTTGCCTAGTACCCACGGTTGTGTTTCTGATCAGAATCCCCAGCTTGCCTGGGCTGTTTCAGTGCCTTCAGTTCCACCTTGTGAAGAAGGTGGAACAAGCGGCCCATGCAGCCTGGGGACAGAGGAGCCGGTCAGGTCACTTCCCCTGTCCATGCCGGCCCAGAGCGGGCCTTGTGATGACGGGCTGCTGGGGGTGGAGAAGGCTGAGGGAGGGGTTACGTGACCTGTATTCTGTGACGTGGTCACATGTGGGTTTTCTTTTTCAGTTTGAAAAATTGACTGCGTTTAGTCTTGCCTCCAGTTTCATTTTAAGGTTGAAAATGAAGATTTTATTCTTAAAGTTGAGCACAGTGATTTTACAGTCTTTTTGAAAGCAGTAGTTGAGGTATCAAAAAGACATCTCAGAGAACTCCAGTAGATAAAGCCAAAAAAAGAGAACGTGTTCAGGGTGACCTGCGGGAGGGACCCCAAACTGTCCTCTGTCTCTCCCAGAGTCTGTAATTGCTGAGATGGGTGGATATAGGACCCCAAGCACCCCGGGGCCTGAGGTCCTCAAGTGACAGCAGAGGTCCGGGCTGAGCCAGGAGCAGTGTGGCCTGTGCCCTGGCGAGTGGAGAGCCACCACTCTGGGTGGGAGTGGGGCCAGGAGAGGGGGTGGGAGACTCGGGGGCGGAGGGAGAGGCAGCACCTGGCAGGGTCTGGGAGGCGCTGGCTGCTGCGGCTCGAGTCAGGGACACCCCAGACCTCCACCATGCAGCCCCCACGGGGCAGAGTCATCTGGTAGCCCAGGGTCGAAGTTAAGAGGGCGAGTTCGCAGCAGGTTAAATGAACCCCTGTACCCACTGTGGGTTCATTTTAAGTGCCTGGAGCGAGGTTGGTCAATCCCTTGCTGAGCTCGAGTGAGGGAGTCAGTCAGGGAGGACTTAGCTCAGGGTGAGAGTGAGGGGCGGCTGGCGCGGTGAGTCCTTCTCAGCTGGGTGGGTTCTGGGGATGCCCTTGAGTTCAGGGGTACCCTTTCTGTAGCCTCACTGAAGGCTTGTTTGGGGGGTGGAGGGGGCAGAAGGCCACTTAGAAGACATGCTCATTCCTAGTGGTGGTGGTTTCTGAAGCAGTTTAAACTGTTCGGTCCGACTGTGACCAGTACCTTGCAGGGTCATGTTTGGCGGTGGGCCTGAGCTGTTGGCACGGCCTTCCCTCTCCCGTACCCCACACTCACCTGCCATCTTTTTGGCAGCCCCTCCCCCGCTCTGCACCGTTGATGGTGGGCCCGAGCCCAGCCCCCCTGTTACCATGGAACCCCTTGTGACTGAGTGGGTTCTGGTTCCGTGCTCCTGGGAGACGTGCTGGGGGCAGAGACTTCGTGCCATTTCTCCTTGAGACAGTGGTCCTGGTGGTCATAGTGTGAGAGCGGTGTGAGTGAGAGCAGTGTGTGTGAGAGCAGTGTGTGTGTGAGAGCGGTGGTCATAGTGTGAGATCAGTGGTGATAGCTCAGGAGCTGAGGTATCCTACTGTGAAACAGCAGTTGCCCCGAGTGGGGGTCTGCCCCTATCCGCGAGGATGGGTCGCAGAAGGGCCCGCCTGTGGGCGTTATTCCAGTGCTGCAAACCCAAAGCAAAGGCCAAGACAAGGAGGAGCTTGGCCTCGGACCGAGTCCTGGAAGCAGAGTGCCCTGAGGTGAGAGCAGCCGGGGGCTGGGCCCGTCAGATTGGCCCTCACCCGGCGAAGTGTTGGGGTTGTGTTTCCTTTTGTTAGCTTGGTTGTGGGCCCTGCTGGGCAGGGCGTTTTGACCTTAGTGGGCAGGATCGACCCCAGCAGGTTGACCTTGTAAGAGGTTGGGCAGGTGCTGCGCGGAGGATGGGTGGGGGCCCCACAAGAAGGGAAACACTGGCTGGAGGAGTCTCTGGGGCACGTGGACTGAGCTAGAGAGCCAGTCCTTGAAGCAAAAAGGCTAAGCCCCTTAACGTCCCCTGTCTTACAAAGAAGGGAAACACTGGATGGAGGAGTCTCTGGAGCGTGTGGATCGAGCTAGAGAGTCAGTCCTTGAAGCAGAAAGGCTAAGCCCCTTAACGCCCCCTGTCTTACAAAGCACAGACCAGTGTGTCCAGGATTTTAATGACGGGTACCTACTGCTTACGTGTATAACATACACCCTCATGGCTTCACATGTCTACTGCATGCCTCTTACAAGTGTAGGGCACTACTCTGGGTGCTGCATACTCAGTATGGAATAGGGGATATGTAGCCCAGGATTTGTGTATCTGTGCCAAGAAAAACAGAAGAATGGATGACGCCGTGTGGTTCAATTTGAGCAAGTTCACCACGTGGACGGCCCCGCGTGCACGCAAATTGTGGTAAGATACATATAACATGAGTTTAACATTTTAACCAGTTTATTGAATGACTGTGTGACTTCAGTGGAGTCAAGCTAACAGATGGCCTTGGGGTGCCATCAGCCTTTTTCCCAGAGGAACACTCCAAAGCCTGGTGGCCTTGTAGACCTTACCTTTCTTCTTCACTCTCCCCAGTGGTTCTGGGTCACTTGTCTGTGTGTCGTTTAAGAATCTCTTCATCCACTTTGTTGTTAGGTTTATGTTTAGGAACGTTTCTCAGATGTCCCTGGGTGTTGAGAAGGCAGGCTTGGATTCTGGGTTCTCCCTTGCCGTGTGCCGGCCAGGTCGTGGTGGAGGCTGATGGCCGGTCTGAGTTGTGGTGGCGTGTGTGGTCTTGGGGTCGGCAGACCCCCTCTTCTGTGGGGGGGCAGGGAGATCCTTTGTGTGGAGCCTGGAGAGACTTGACAGGGTCAGTCTTCATTGTCTCGCTCTCTTTTTAACTTGTGTTTGCATTTAGTGACTCATTTAATTGTTTTCTAGAAGTCTCCAGCTTCTAACGAGGAGGTAAATGTATACAAGAAGCAGCTCCTGGAAAGGGAAGAAGAACTCGCCGAGCTCAGAGCTGAAAGAAACAACACCAGGGTCAGTAGGGGGATTCTCACGTGTTGACATTTGCCCCGCGGGGGTCACCACTGGGCTCCGTGTTAGTGACTTTAAATTCTGTCTGATTTTAAAGTCATTTTTCACATCTTCCCACTGAGCAGACTGGCGTGGATCAGTTCGGGGTTCTCATACCTTGCTTCAAATTTATGATGAGAGCTAATGTAATTTTAGTACATTCAAGGGGAAGTTCTCTTCACTTACATTTTTGTCCACGCTACACTTTTTGTGGGATCTTAGTTCCCCAACCAGGGATTAAAACCCATGACCCTGCAGAAGTGTGGAGTCTTAACTACTGGGCCACCTGGGAAGTCCACCCTAGCTTTAGACAGAACTGGCAGGATTCCGATGTGCCTTAGCATGGTTTCGGCTTTAGCGTGAGGCTGAGAGGAGTTACCGACCCTGAATGCAAGTGTGAGGTTGAAGGTGCTCCTTTGGCCCCGCCCTGCAGCTGCTGCTGGAGCACCTGGAGTTCCTGGTTTCCCAGAACATGCCGTCCCTCCAGATGACGGCGGGCAAGCAGCAGGAGCAGCCCCCAGCCAGCATGACCAGCGAGGTGGAGGTGCTCAGGGCGCTGAAATTTCTTTTTGACCACCACAAGGCCCTGGATGAGAAGGTACCAGCCACCCAAACCTCCTGGATTTGTACACTTGCTGCCTTGTTAGGTGGATGATGCATGTATTTATGTAACTAGTTGACTTTTGAGCTTCTTGAATTCTTGTAAATACATTTTTTCTGTAAGATGTCAGTTTTATATGGCTCAGGCATGTCCGTATCTTTGCGACCCTGTGGACTGTAGCCCACCACGCTCCTCTCTTCATGGGGCTTCCCAGGCAAGAATACTGGAGTGGGTGGCCGTCTTCTACTCTAGGGGATCTTCGCGACCCAGGGATTGAACCTGCCCTCTTGCATTGGCAGGCAGATTCTTTACCACTGAGCCACCTGGGAAGCCCCCAGTTAAAAAGTATTAGTTGGCATAAATGTCTCAAGATTTATTATATTCTGTATATCAATTTGCAGTTAAAAACTGGGTACTAGAATTAATTTAGGATAACATTTGTTCTCTCAAACTTAGAATTTAAAGCTGTTAACAAGCAGATTTTCTTGATGTTAAGATCAATGAGAGCCATTAAAGATACTCTGTTACAGTAGCCATGTATTAGGGTGAGCATAGAATGAGGAGTGCACTAACGTGTATACACACATCAACACACAGTGACTCGACCCCTTTTATTTGAGTTGAGAGAGCGATTACGTATAGCACACGAAAGGTGTCGTTTGTTAGAAGAAGAATTAGGTGCTACACATAAAGAGGTAAGTTTGATCAGTCATCGTGTAATTTCAGTTATGGGTTTGTCATTTGTATCCTTTCATTTTAAAAAAGTATGAAGGCTGTAGTGGTGGGCATCACATGCTATTTAGCGTTCTGATTGAGGACCCGCCCACCTGGGGTATTTTAATGACTAGCAAACTAGACTTGTGGCTCAGAGCTGCAGGATCTCTTAAGCACCCCTTTGTCCAGGAGAAGACAAAGTCTGACTCTAATCACCCGGTTCTAATCGGGATGGACAGCATCACCAATGCACCATGTAGGTCTGAGCAGCCGTGAGGGTCCTGTGAACTCCCAAGTGCAGAAGGCAGTTTTGACCTCACCGATTTCCCGGAAGTGCTGTGTTCCCTCCCTCCCAAAACAAGGCTCTCTAAGGCTTCCTTTCCCCCTTAGAGATCGTCCGATGGCTCTCTAAGCCACGAGCAAACCCTGGCTAAGATAAGCGAGCTCCAGGAAGTCATAGACAAGCAGTTGTGGGAGCAGAGCCAGATGGAAGAGCACCTGGCAGCTCTCTCTGCCCACATGAGAGAGCTGGAGGAGGACCTGGACACGGCCAGGAAGAAACTACTCAAGTCCAAGGAAGTGAACAGGAAACTGGAGCGGGATGTCTGTGAAGTGAGTGACGGCGGCCGTGTCTGTTGCCCTGAGGTGGTTGTGGGTCCCTTGTTCTCCCGGTGATCTCAGCCTCGGGATGGCTGCGCGAGTAAGAGTAGAGCTCTGGCGAGACACGACAGGCTGTCTCCCTGCCTCTGTGTCAAGGTCTCTGGGGTAGAAGAGGCCTGATCCAGGCGGTCCATTGGCAGTGGACCAACATGAGGGTAGCCCTTGCGCTGTGCTGCACCCTGGGTGTGGACTCCTCATTTCTACAAGTTCTAGGGGGCCCAGTGTGTTCCTTTTAAAACATTCATTTATCCGTTCATTCATTTCGTAGCATGTAGTTGCTTTACACTGCTGGGTCAATTTCTGCTGTGCAGCAAACTGAATCAGTCATGTATATGTGTATATATATATCTACATATATCCCTGTTGTTTAGATTTCCTACCCATTTCCTTCACCGCAGAGCACTGAGGAGCCTTCCCTGTGCTGTACACTAGGTCCTTACTCGCTGTTGACTTGATGCGTAGTATCAGCAGTGTATATATGCCAGTCCCAGTCTCCCAGTTCATCCCCCACACCTGCCTGTCGAATGTATTTCTGACGATGCTGAGATTTCCTTCTGATTCGCTCAGGCGAGTCTGGTGATGTCTGTGGAGGCCGTTCTCTCGGAGAGATGGGAGCATGCTGTGTGGGCTCTGCCGAGGCAGCTTGCCTGGCCATTTTCTCTGGTTTGCTGAGGTTCCGCTCCTTGACAGGGATGTGTGACGGTGATCCCGGCGGTCCGACCAGTCGAGTGGCGTTTGCTCACCCTCAGGTCCTCAGGCCCAAGCTGTGTAACCGTGTAGAATCCTGATGTTTCTGGCGGTCGTGTCTGCGGGTGTCATGATTTATGAGAAACTACCTAACGGTCACTGTGAAAACAGAAGAGTGCTGGGGGTTCAGGCCTCCTCCTGTGAGCCTCACCTCTCCTCTGTACGCAGACAGACAGCGCCCACCCTGCCCCACCCCTCCCCTGTGACACCGTCTCAGACAGAGCCCCTCCAGTATGTGTTCCAGCAGGTGTACTTGTTTAGTAGCTTGGTGTGAGGAATTCTGTGTGAGAACTCAAAACAGAAATATTTGCACATGTTTGTATAACCTTCTCACACTACTCTTTGGCAACAGGAGGAGATTAGGTGGCAGAGTTTAATACGCTGAGAATTCTGGAAAAAGCGTTTTTAAGACCTTTCACTTTTAATATTAGGACTTGGCCCACATTGGTTACTTAGTGACCGCAGAGGGACCCGAAATGGATTTTGAGCTGGCAGACAGGAGTTGCACCAGCAGCAAGTTCTGGTCCTGGTTTGAGCATTTCATACATGTGGTTTAACTCTGCTTGAGAAGGCTGCTTCCAGTTGTGTTACACTTTGACTTCTGTTTCCACTCGTTAATAGTCTTACTTTAATTTTGAGGAAATTGCATGAGATTTTTCCAACTTTTACCCGAGGAAACGAGCCTCAGAGCTCCCTCTTGGGTCTGTTGTAGGTCCCTCCCTGTTCTGGATCACGTCCGCCTGTATGGTGTAGCAGACAGAGGTCCTGACTTCATGCCAGATACCTTCCCTCCTGGAATTCTTGCAATAACAGGGTAGTTTAGTATACTTTTTGTTTGCTGTTTGGATTTATTATATAACAAAGAAGCTTGGTAAACCGAGTGGCCAGACAGAACATTCAGACAGATGGCTGCCCATCGTGGCAAATGTGACCTTTGAGGTAGGTGCGTTTTTGCTCACGTCCGAGAAAACTGCCACGTCTAGGAGTTTAATTTTGAGGACGCTAACTTTATGTTTGATTTGAAACTTAGGATTTAGTCCAGTTTTGTTACTCTTAAGTGTATCGGAGTGTTCCATGATAACGGCTTACCTTTTCTCCTCTGCAATGCCCGGTGTAGGCCATGGCCCAGACGGAGGACATGGAAAAGAGAATTACTACCCTAGCGAAACGCTCCCTCGCCGCACAGCGCGAAGCTGCCTGTGTGCATGACTTCAATGATAAACTTGAAAATGAAATCGCAAATGAGGATTCTATGCATCGACAGGTAATGGCCTTTACTGTACTGTGTCTGACTTTTATAGTATTGCATTACTGAGGAGGGAAGGTAAAGACCTTTTCATGTGACTCCCATGTTGAAAATCAAGTCCCCGTGTAAAGTTCTTACGACCCTAAAACATTGCGTTCAAAGGTGTGGATGTCCATCATGGTAAATCAGCTGTACTGGAAGGAAATACATTTTTTAAAAATTGGGGGAGACTGCAACTTCCAGGTTTGAATTATGTGGGACTTGGTTTAACCATTTTGTGGAATTCCTCTCCTGACTCCCTTGTTTTACTTGAGCGTGACTCTGTTGGCTTGTTAGCGTTTTTACTGAAAGAGCAGAGAGCAGCAGGGAACTTCAGGGCAGCGGGCTGCCTGTTGAGAACTGGGTCACTGTGACAAGAGGCAGGGTTAGAGCTCCGGTCTGGTTAGGGATTTTCCTTCCTATGGTTTGGTGAGCCTTACTCGCTCCTGTTCCCGTGTGGTCTCAGATAATCAAGACTTAACCAGGAAAACCAAATCTGGCTTCTCTCAAAAAAAGTGAGTCGGGCCGGTGTGTGCCAAAGTGTATCATTGGCCCCACCACAAAAATAAAGCACTAGGAAGTCATTGAAATATATGAGGTGGAACACGTTCAGTTCAGTTGCTCAGTCGTGTCCGACTCTTTGCGACCCCATGAATCACAGCACACCAGGCCTCCCTGTCCATCACCAACTCCCGGAGTTCACTCAAACTCATGTCCATCGAGTTGGTGATGCCATCCAGCCATCTCATTCTCTGTCGTCCCCGTCTCCTCCCACCCCCAATCCCTCCCAGCATCAGACTCTTTTCCAGTGAGTCAACTCGTCGCATGAGGTGGCCAGAGTATTGGAGTTTCAGCTTTAGCATCAGTCCTTCCAATGAACACCCAGAACTGATCTCCTTGAGAATGGACTGGTTGGATCTCCTTGCAGTCCAAGGGACTCTCAAGAGTCTTCTCCAGCACCACAGTTCAAAAGCATCAATTCTTCGGTGCTCAGCTTTCTTCCCAGTCCAACTCTCACATCCATACATGACCACGGGAAAAACCATAGCCTTGACTAGACAGACCTTGGTTGGCAAAGTAATGTCTCTGCTTTTTAATGTGCTATCTAGGTTGGTCATAACTTTCCTTCCAAGGAGTAAGCAGCTTTTAATTTCCTGGCTGCAATCAGCATCTGCAGTGATTTTGGAGCCCAAAAAAATAAAGTCTGACACTGTTTCCACTGTTTCCCCATCTATTTCCCATGAAGTGATGGGACCAGATGCCATGATCTTCGTTTTCTGAATGTTGAGCTTCAAGCCAACCTTTTCACTCTCCTCTTTCACTTTCATCAAGAGGCCTTTGAGTTCCTCTTCACTTTCTGCCATAAGGGTGGTGTCATCTGCATATCTGAGGTTATTGATATTTCTCCTGGCAATCTTGATTCCAGCTTGTGCTTCTTCCAGCCCAGCGTTCCTCATGATGTACTCTGCATATAAGTTAAATAAGCAGGGTGACAATATACAGCCTTGTCGTACTCCTTTTCCTATTTGGAACCAGTCTGTTGTTCCATGTCCAGTTCTAACTGTTGCTTCCTGACCTGCATACAGGTTTCTCAGGAGGCAGGTCAGGTGGTCTGGTATTCCCATCTCTTTCAGAATTTTCCACAGTTTATTGTGATCCACACAGTCAAAGGCTTTGGCATTGGCCCCACCACAAAATTAAAGCACTAGAAAGTCATTGAAATGTATGAGGTGGAGCGCATTACGATATACAAAATAGTGGCTGCCAAAGGCAGATCAGAAAATACTACGTACCATATGCTATTGTTTTCTGAGGATTTTAAAGCCTCACGTGTCAGTACTGTCCCCAGCATGCCTGTGTTCTTGGGCCTGGACTGCAGGTTCTCAGACGTGGGCTCCCAGCGGGCAGTGGTTCTGACTCCCATGGTGAGACCCACGGTGAGGCGCCCTCCCCGCTTAGGCAGAGAGCTCAATGTCTTCCGATCAGGGGTGCACTTCCTTACTTTCAGAACAGCTGCTCAGAGGCTGTTGAGCTTGGGATGCTGTTTATGACTAAGCCAGTTCAAAGTAAACTTTTGTTTTGCTTTAAAAATATTTGAATGCCGATGCCGTACTGTGGAAGCTGTGAGAGGTTTTGTTTCCTTGGGCACAAAAATCACTGCAGACGGTGACTACAGCCATGAGATTCAAAAATGCTTGCTCCTTGGAAAGCTATGACAAACCTAGACAGCATATTGAGAAGTAGAGATATCACTTTGCGACAAAGGTCCATATAGTCAAAGCTGTCGTTTTTCCAGTAGTTACGTATGGGTGTGAGAATTGGACCATAAAGAAGGCTGAGCACTGAAGAATTGATGCTTTCGAACTGTGTTGCTGGAGACGACTTTGTTTTAACAGAAAATAACCTGTTTTTTAATTTTTTAAGGTGGAAAATTTCAAACATGCACAAAAGTGGTATAATCATATACCACTTCTATAATATAGTATAATAAATACCCATGACCCAGCAATTAGCCTCAGCAATTTCTAACACAGGGCCAGTCTCAAATAGATCATTCTTTTATCTTCTCTCAATTTTTTTTTTTTATACAGTAGGTCCTAAAACAGCTTTTTAAACCATGAGGTTGATGCTCATTTTATAAAACACAGACTTGCCAACTTTGTTATTACATTTAAAAATTGCTTGAGGTAATTATTTCCAGTTTTTTAATATGAATTTTCATATTGGAAAAGACCCTGTTGCCGGGAAAGATTGAAGGCAGGAAGAGAGTGGGTGACAGAGGATGAGATGATTGGACGGCATCACCAACTCAATGGACATGAGTTTGAGCAAGTTCTGGGAGTTGGTGATGGACAGGGAAGCCTGGCATGCTGCAGTCCATGGGGCTTCACAGTCAGACACGACTGAGCAAGTGAACTGAACTGAATATGAATTATCATTGGGAGAAAAGCTATGACCAACCTAGACAGCATATTAAAAAGCAGAGACATTACTTTGCAGCTATGGTTTTTCCAGTAGTCATGTATGGATGTGAGAGTTGGACCGTAAAGAAGGCTGAGCACCAAAGAATCAATGCTTTTGAACTGAGGTGTTGGAGAAGACTCTTGAGAGTCCCCCTGGACTGCATGGAGATCAAACCGATCAATCCTAAAGGAAATCAGTCCTGAATATGCATTGGAAGGACTGATTCTGAGGCTGAAGCTTTAATACTTTGGCCACCTGATGCGAAGAACTGACAGATTGGAAAAGACCCTGATGCTAGGTAAGATCGAAGGCAGGAAGAGAAGGTGCGACAGAGGACGAGACGGTTGGATGCCATCACTGACCCGATGGATGTGAGTTTGAGCAACTTCTGGGAGATAGTGAAGGACAGGGAAGCCTGGCATGCTGCAGTCCATGGGGTCACAAAGAGTCAGACACGACTGAACAACAGCAATCATTACAAAGAATTTAAGTGATGTTGCATGTAAAGAAAAATATGTGAATGTCTATCTCCACTGGCTTTTTTCCCCAAAATGAATTTTCTCACCTTTTACTTTGTAAATTGAATTCATTTTACCCCCTAAACCAGACTCAAGCTTCTGTTTATATACTGGGAATTTCCTCTACCAACGTGTGTGTAAGCCGATCCCCTTTAAAGTCTGCTTGTTTCTGAGTGTCAATCTGCTTGCTCTCCGAGCTCCTCTGACAGGTAATGGCTGGTGACATTAAGGTCCCCCAGGTGCTCAGCCAAAGGGAAGCGTTGGGAGTGACTTTTGACAGGTGAAGTCTCTGCCTCCCTCTGCACCTGTCCGTCTGCTCTGGTGATGCTCAAGAGCCCACCAGACGTGGCCGTGGGAGGGGACCGCCTCGGGAACCAGGGCACAGGCTGCTCACGTCACGGCTCCCCGGTGCTTTTAAAAGAAGGACCGTACTTTGCTCTTGAAGTTTATGAGTTTTTGTTTTTCCTGTTTTAGGCAAGGCAGGGAGAAGACGTGAAGGAAGAACACAATAAACCCTTATCAGATACCGTGGATAAGCCTGTGTCCGAATCAGATGAGAGGCTTCAGCTTCATCTGAAGGAGAGAATGGCTGCTCTGGAGGATAAGGTGAGCCAGCCCCAGGGCCCCTTTACAAAGAGGCACATCTGGCGGGGCCTATCCCGGCCTGGTCTGTGTGTGGGGAAAAGCTCCAGGACAGGAGTTGGAAAACTGTTCCCAAGAGGGCCTCAGAGTGAATGTCTTTACTGGTTACGAATAATTGAGTAGCAGCATTTCATGCTAGTCAATAAGCGTGACAGCATCCACAGGCAGTGTGTAAAGGAACAGACGTAGACGTGTGCCCACAACCCTTACAGAAAGCATCAGTGAGCCAGATCCCCCGATGGCCCCAGTGTTAGCAGCCGCCGTGCTCGAACTTTGTTCTCGGTCCACCCTCACCCCTTCGTTTCTTTCTTAGAAGTTTATTTCTGGGGCTTTGCTGGCAGTCCAGGGGTTGAGAGCCCCCAGGGAGCTGCCCTGCGGGGCGGGGCACACTGCCTGCTTGCAGAGAGCTGGAGACCAGGCAGGGAGGGGGACAGTAGAGGCCGCTCCCAGGGAACTTTCAGAGACTCGCAGCAGGCGCTGCAGGGAGCCCTGGAGGAGGAATCTGCTGGTTCCCGTTGTGCGATTTGAAGGCGCGGGGGTGAATGGGGGTGAACCCATAGGCAGTTGGTTCGTTGGAGTGGAGCAGGAATGATGGCAGGTGGCCTGGAGCCAGCAAAGGGGGTGGCCCTGCCCTGGGGAGGGGTCGTGATGAAGACAGGGGGCGAGGGCACTGGCCCCGGGGGACAGGGAGCCGGCAAGCCAGCATCTCGAGGCTGCCCCTCAGTTGCTTTGAGGTCATGTCTGGGAAAAGAAGGCAGGACCTGGGTGACAGTGGGGCAGGGGGGACATTTGCGGAGAGAAGGGTGTGAGGTGTGAGAGCGGGAGGGCGGCACGGGGCCCCGCAGGCACGCTCCCGTGCGTCTCTGATGACAGAGCCACCCTTGCAGTGCGAGGGGCCGCCGCCCAGAACAGCCAAGGGCCTGTGCCCCGAGAGGAGAGCGGCGGTGGGGCTGGCCCTCCTGTCCGCTGGCTGCCCCTGCTCTCTCCTGTCTGTGGGAGTTCAGACCAGCCTGGAAAACGGAGGGCTGGGAACCTGCGAGGACGGCCCTCCTCGGTGAACCAGTACAAGTGATGACAGCTGAGGTGGACCCAGCGGCTGTGGAGCTGAAGGATTGCTTTTCCTTATTTTCCTTCAGCCTGGCTGATGGGGGCATGGATGTATTTTTTTTAATGTTTGCTTTCTGTCCCTGACTCCATCAGCCCTCGCTTGTGAATAACCTCATAGGATTGCCTTCTGTCCACGCTAAGAGCTGAGTGTCACCAGGCCATATGGGAACTGAATTCTCCTCCTGCCCGTTTCTTCAGTACTGCTCGCTTAAGAGATGCCAGTGTCTCCTAAGCATGGCCCATTTATCCTCAGTCAGGGCTTCCATGTAAAATTGTGTTCAGTTCCTGATAGACTTGAGCTGCCCTGAATGTCGCTGACGAGACGTGGTCCTCTCTTGCCCAGGTGCAGACCCTGAAGGAACAGGGCTGGGATCGCGCGCAGCAAGCCAGCGTGCTGGCCAACATGGCCCAGGCATTCGAGAGTGACGAGGGCGTGTCTGACGGCGAGGGCGACGGGGTCACCCTCTTCAGCTCGGCCACTCAGCTGTCACCGAGAGGGCAGGACGATGCCGAGACTCCGACTGTGATGCTTCAGGGGCAGCTGGACGCCATCAACGAAGAGATCTGGTGGGTGCGCCTGATGCCAGCTTCCCGGAAACTCGGTTTCTCTGGGGAACTGTCTTCTCCTTAGAGAAGTCTGAGTGTTCCATAGTAAGAAAACTGACTTCAGGTCTGCCTCAAGAATTTTCAGTTCCAAGATTGCCCTTGATTCTAGAGCTCAGTCAGCCAGGGCGTTCTGTCCACAGTGTGGTGTCAGCACTCTGCAGGGGGGGCGGTGTTGTGGGGTGTCCCCCCCTCAGCTCTGAGCCCCAAGTTGGGTGAGGTGCCGAGGCGGTGTCCCCTGCGGCCCGTGCACCCTGCAGCACTGAGGGCGCGCCCTCATGTGTCGCTCAGAGACTCCCACGTTCTGGTGAAAAGCCGCCTGGATCAGAAAAGCTGGGGTTTTGGGGTTGGCAAATTCCCACTCAGATCTGCATTTTCCTTTTTAACTTAATACAGTGTGAAGATTGGCTTGTGGGAAGACAGTGGTCCAAGGACATGTGTTTGAGTTTTTCTCATCTCATCAGTAGATTTAAGATGTTTTCTTTAGACACGGTCTTGGCAGTTATAGCAATTTACAAAAGGGGACAGAATCCAAAGGCCCGCCTCGTGGTGAGCAGGGGGCCTTGGGTCTGGGTACAGCCGGGTGGCTGGGGGCCCCGAGGCCTGCCTGGTGCCACACCCGCACAGCGGTTCCCCTGTCCCAAGTCCACGTCCTGCACAGGACCCGGCAGAGCTGCTGCTCAGGTTGTTCTCGTCACGTCAGCTGAGGCCGAGGTGCCCGTCCCTGTCAGCCGAGCGTGGGGGGACTGGGGGAAAGGCAGGGGATGGACGGCACAACCAGCAAACGCAGGTGGTGCTGCCTGCACTTTTGACGCCATAGACAGACTGCTTTGTAGGCCGTGTTTGAGCACAGACGAGCTCAGAAAGATTGTCTTTCCCCTTCCCCGCAGGAAATATGGAACGGTTATATATTCTTATTTTTATAGCAAGTTGTCAGGTAAAAGTGATTTTTCCTTGACTTGATGTAAATGGTAAATTCTGTCCATCAACTTATCAACAGTGAAAAACTTTCAAGGTGTATAAGTAGAAGTGAAACTGGAGAGTTTAGTTCCTGTAAGAATCTTGTATTTTAATTTGAAAATCATTTTATTTGCATAATCGAGTATTTAAACTGCTGTATAACATCTTCCATGACACATTAGGGGAGAAGAGCAGTAACCGTGAATTCTAGGTTAATGCGGCCCATTGACATGAATCCAGAAACTCACACAAAGCTGGGGGAGAACCTCATCAAGTGATGCGTTTGTACATATACAACCTCAAAAAAAAAGAAAGATCAACTCAGCACTTCATCTGGTCTGCAGACTTGTGTTTAGAAACTCCAGCTTGTTCGTGAATCTCTGTTTTGATTGTACAGAGTTCCCGACTCCCAGTGGAAAAGACTTGAGGCACTGACGTGCATCTCTGCCCTGAGAGCAGGGAAAAGGTAGAGGTTGTCAACTTCAGGTATCTCCTCACAGGGAGAGAGTCGCCACCCAGGCCCCGTCAGAATGTTAGAGTAAATAAGTGCAATCAAACGTGAATGATCAGGGGCCACTTTGTGAGACTCAGTGCTAAGTTATTCTAAGTTTGAGAATATTCAAAAGAGGGAAAGTTGAACCTTTTTGCTGAGATGTTAATTGAGCAACTGTTCCTGGAATTTGCTAATCGTGACACAGAATGCCAGCCCAAATGTGTTGTCCAGACACACTCCTCTGCTGACAAAGGCGGGTGACGGGTTTTATTCTATTTTAGGTTGATCGAAGAGAAGAACACAGAGCAGTCGGCCGAGGAGACTGAGAGCAGGGTGGACAGGGGGAGCTTAGGCAACCTCCGTCGTTGTAAAACGATGAGCTCCCTCAGCCTGTATCCCGGCTCCAGCTCGCCCAGCAGTGGGCGCTCCAAGCCCCAAAGGAGGCGGCACAGCCCGCCGCAGGAAGTAGACAAGCTGGGCATCACGACTGGGGTATGTGTCTGCCTCCTCCCTGCCGCGTCCCTCCCCCAGCACAGTGGTTTTCTTTTGCTTGTTTGTTTTTTCTCTTTTTACCCAGAAGAAAATCAGGTACATTTGCTATGCTCAGAGGTCTAAGATTTTTAAAACTTCCTAGTCTTTAATCATTCCATAATGGCACAGTGACAAATTCAGTTCAGTTCAGTTCTGGACCACTGGCTTAGCACGTCATCGTGAACTCAGCCAGAGCCTGCCTCTGTAACATTGGGCCTGGCCTGTGCTGGGCACAGCAGCTGCAGGGAAGTTTCTGTTCTCAGGGAGCAGACAGCTTCGTGAAAGTTACCATAGGCAGCTCTCATGGCATGTGAAAACCGTGCCGCACATTTTCCACTGGGGATGCCTGGCTGCAGGGTGCAGGGCATGCGGTGGGAAGAAAACCCAAGAATCTAAACTGGTCTGCTTGCTGATGGGCCTGGCCGTGCGCTCAGGCCAGCTCTACGTGTGAAACCGGGTTAAAAGCCGGGGGCCCCAGGGAAGAAGTCGGGCTTCCTCACTCTTCCGAGTCTAAAAACAGGATGACATCCTAGGGCTTTTGGTGACAGAGTGTGTGGCTCTAAAGCACATGTCCCAGCTTGCTTTCATGTTTAGCTTAGGTTTTGTGAGTGCGTTCCTGTTTACCCCATGAAATCACGTGTACAACACTCTGCTTTGTAACTGCACTTGCATTATCACTGTTTCCATTACCACTCATTTCATGTTAGCTATGTTGTTAGTCAGCATATAATTAAATTCACTGTGAATCATTTTAGCGGCATGTGAAGTGGTAACTAGTCCATGTTGTGGTCTTCTGACACGCTGTTTTTATAATTTGCATCATTGACTAAGTAGTTGAAATTTAAAATTCTTTGACGATTTCTCTGTGGTTTCATGCTTGATTTCTTTCCGAGTATTTGTAAAAGAACAGTTCTGTATATGTTTTCCTTGCTGTTGGACTTCTCTGACGGTGTGTCTGCTTTCGTTATTGGTTTTGATTTCCTGTCTCATCCTGCTGTCTGCTTAGTCGTTGTCAGTCAGGCAATGGTCAATCAGTCGTTGTCAATCAGCTGTCGTTTGCCCATCCGTCTCCCCTCCCCCGTCCTCCCACTTGCTCTGGTCATAGCGGTGCTGTGGTCCACAGCGTGAGTCCCCTTAGTCGGGTTTGTGCTTTGTCTTCATGTCTCATTAAATGGTGTTTTTCCCCCATAGCAGTAAGTTTGAATTAGCGTATCACTAAGCAGTTACAGGAGAAGGCAATGGCACCCCCACTCCAGGACTCTCGCCTGGAAAATCCCATGGACGGAGGAGCCTGGTAGGCTTCAGTCCATGGGGTCGCGAAGAGTCGGACACGACTGAGAGACTTCACTTTCCGTTTTCACTTCCATGCATTGGAGAAGGAAATGGCAACCCACTCCAGTGTTCTTGCCTGGAGAATCCCAGGGACGGGGGAGCCTGGTGGGCTGCCATCTATGGGGTCGCACAGAGGGGACACGACGGAAGCGACTTAGCAGCAGCAGCAGCAGCATGCAGTTATAAGCGTAATGTAGATGGATCCTAAACTACATAACGTGTGTAATTCATAAATGAGATGATCCTTACATAAAGAAAAGACCCTCTTAAGTGTAGATTTAATGGATTTTTGACACAATATCCTTTCTGTGTAGGTGCTTGTATTTAAGACT
This sequence comes from Moschus berezovskii, assembly GCF_049115385.1. NCBI lineage: Eukaryota > Metazoa > Chordata > Mammalia > Artiodactyla > Moschidae > Moschus > Moschus berezovskii. Next base: position 108,894,459 of record NC_142470.1, read on the forward strand.
CTCAATCTCATCAGCTTTTGCACAGTTAATGTCTCTCTTAGACTTTAAAAAAGTATCTTCTATGGCTAATAAAATGTAAAGACTGCACCTGCTATTATGCTAGCTTTCATTCTTACATATTTTCACAGGGAACCTGCTTTAATGAATTTATTTTGCGAAGTTTTAAATCAAATTCTTTGTAAGGATTTTACATTAATGTCCAGTAGGTGGTTAGATTTGTTCAATGTTGAAATAGGTATTATGGTAACTTTCTCATCAGTTAAATTACTGATTTAACGTTGAACATGTTTTTTGTTGAGAGAAACTAACTTATAGAGAAGTTTGGCTGAGAATAGACAGCTGTTAAGGCCCTTTATTGTACAGAATGCTGTGCTTTATTAAATCATGATGTTGTAATGGAATTGTATCTTCTGAGTAATAATTGATAGTGTTTCTCTAGTAAATCTTCAATAGCTTATTTAATTTCTGTGGTAAAAAAAAATGTTCTGTTTCCAGTTACATGTTCTCTAAATCTTCATCTCACTTATATGTTTGCAGTCTTTTTTGCTTTACTGTCTTTGCCTATACTGATTCTTGAATTTTTAGCTTCAGAGTCGCAATAAATCTGGTTTCTCTTCATTTCTTTGCATGCATCTATCAACCTAGTGATTTAAGGAAGCATCGTTGAAAGGTAAACTCCTTAGAACTTTAGCATGCGTTTGTTTCTCTGTGAAGTGTTCAATAGTCCTTATCGTTTAACGTGAATGAACACTATGTGGTTATGTACTGGTGAATAATTGATGTTTTAATGGAAGTAATGAAACTCACCCACCACGTAAAACATGCTGATGGTTCTGTTGGAAATAGGTCATTCGTTGGGACAATTGTAACAGTTTGCCTTTCTCCCACTTGTTTGTCTTCTAATCATCTCATGCTTATTTATAATAGACATAGTATCATTGGTTACTTTTTAAATTTTCTTTACTTATTCTTTTGGCCATGCTGCACAGCTTATGGGATCTTAGTTCCGCAACCAGGGATCAGACCAGTGTCCCGGCAGTGAAAGTGCCAAGTCCTAACCTCTGGACCACCGTGGAATTTATGCTCAGTGTTTTCTTAAAAGACGTGACTGTTAGATTTTCTTAAAAGACATAGATGTTAGATTTGCGGGAAGCCAATTTACTGACGGTGGGTAGCAGTGTGCAGGAGACTGTGTGCCGGGCACCGTGTCGAGTGCTTTGCGAGTCTGTCATCTCATCCCGCAGACACCCAGGTGAGGTCCAGGCTGCTGTTATCCCTATTCAGCAGACATGGACACTGAGGCTGAGAGAGGCTGGGCACCGTGCCCAGGCTCACACACACAGCAGTGTGGTGCGGACTGGTCTGATCAGAGCCTGGACGCGTACCCATGGTGCCGTCCAGCCCGCTTTCCTCCTGAGGCTCTCGTGTCCATCACGGCATCCCTGATGGAAGGAGCATCAGGAGGGAGCTCGGTGCCGCTCCCCTCGGGTCACTTGGATGAGCCCCTGTTGTTGGAGTCCAGTGCCCCAAGGGCTGGCCTTCCTTGTCCCTCTCCTGCTCCCAGCCCTCTGACCGAGCACTCCTGGGGCCTTCCTGCAGGACTCGGGCAGCCGCACTCTGGTTCAGGCAGCTCAGTGCCCGGGAGCCCTCCTGCTGGGCACAGCAGGGCAGCGCCGTCACCCTGGGGTTGGTGTCCTGGGTGTGCCGCTCTGTCAAACCTTAACATGGATCAGCCGTAGGCACCCATATGTCCTCTCCCTTTTGAACCTAACTCAAATCTCCCTCCCCATTCCACTGCTCTAGGTTGATACAAGATCATCTCTTAGTGAGACCTAGGGGTGCTTTATGGAAACCACAGTGAGCAAATTACACTCGAACTGTGTGTAAGCACTTCAGGGTGTAGCCCCCAGTCTGTGTGTTCCCGAGAAATACAAGCCAGACCCGTGGTGTTCGCATGGAGGGGTTAGGTACCTTTTCTGTGTTTCTCTGGTCATGATGGGTTCCAGTAACCTGCATCATCACTACAAATGCTCTTGGGTGGTGGCACAAGCGGTGTCCTTTCCTCCTTCAAACAGAAAGGTCTGGACGGCTTTGCTGAGAGGTTTCTTCTTACTCTCGAAACTGGTGCTTCTGAGCAGCGTCTGGCGATGAGCACAGTCCTTTCATCAGGGCAGTTCATGCCATGCAGGGTTCACGGTGCTGGCATTGCTCTGCCCTCCTACCCGGCAGGGCCATCTGGTTGTTGGATTCCAGGGAGGGCAGAGCCCGGCTGCAGGGAGGCTCTGGTCCGGGGTCTCTGCACTCAGTCGGGTGCTCTCGCTGCCCCACAACCCTGCCTCTCTTGAACAAGACAGTCCTTTAAGATGGCATTAAGCTATAACAAGGGTTTATTTTGTACTTGGGGGAAAGCATAGCTAATAGATTTTCAAATAAGTTTCTGGTTATAATGTAAAGCCTGTGAGATTGCCTTTTACGACAGTCTTTTGTTACCCAATTTTACACTTACCTCATTCCCTCAGCCGCCAGCTATCCGGGAAGAGGTAGGAGGCATCGAAGGCAAAACCTCGACCCCTGCCCCACCGCGGTCCCTTCGGCTGGACCAGCTGCACACGGGGTCGCTGCGCACAGCCAGCCACGAGGCCATCAGGGACGCCTGCAAGTAAGGGGCCTGCGCGCCTCGGCATCAGTTTCAGGAGCCCTGCACCTCTTGTCTTGAAAGAGTTGCAAGGATGATTTTACATGAATCCCACTGGGTTCGGTGCCTGGGTTTAGTGGTGGACTTCAGGTGCTGGGGGAGGAGAGCTCAGTGACCTCAGTGATTTTAGGAAACGTCCGTCTCGATGGATTGACTCCTGTGGGAGCTTTCCTCCTGCTCTTGCTAGAGGTCTGCCCGGCCCGGGGCGCGTTCCTGCCGGTGGCGGCCCCTTGCCTCTCGGGTTCACTCTTGAGGGTCCCTCCCTTTTCCTCAAGGGTCTCCTCTCAGGAGACTCTGTCCACTCCCGTGACTGACACTGTCCTCACTCAGACGACCACCTGCTGAACTCCCGTCCTGAGCCAGGCAGCGCTCGATGGAGGGCACGTGTGGTCACCTGACCAGCAGCCCTGCATGGTGACCGTCGCTCTCCTGCCACTGCCAGGGGCAGTCACCATGCGGGAGGCAGGGGGACTGCCCAGAGCGGGGGAGCTCGCCTTCCCTGGGAGTGTCGTCACCTGCCGAGCAGCGACCTTGAGGGAAGGTTGGAGCGCCCTCTGCACCAGCTGGCCTAGAGTCAAGCCCTCCTTGGGCGAGAGCTAGAGGCAGGGAATCGCAGCTTTCCCGGGTGGTTGTCTGTGGCCAGGAGCCTGCATTGCTCGTGTGGAGTGTGCTTGGTGAAGGAGACTCCACGGTCTGCTGTGAGGTTGAGGCGCGGAGGTTGCTGGGTGCCCAGTTCTATCAGTAGGTCCTGTGGACAGGTGTATGTTTGCACGAGGGTGCTGGATAACGGTCGTTTTCTCTCCCTGAAGCTCGACAGGCTCCCAGGACAGCCCCGGGAGCAACCCCAGCAGCAGCAGCAGCCAGGACTCGCCACACAAAGCAGCAAAAAACAAAAGCATCAGGTACTCCATCAGCCGCATATTTCAAAAGAAGTAAAAGGGCCGGCCTGGACACCCCGGCAAGGAGGCATTCGGACCAGGTGGGTGCTTCACCGTTCGGAGTTAGGGGGCCTGCAGGCATGTCCCTTCTGCGTCTCCCCCGTCATCCCCACGAGGCACCTGTCACTCACGCTGGGGGTCCTCCTGGGAGCAGGAGCGGAGGAGGCGTCTATCTTCTCGGTGGGTCTGAGATGATCTGATGAGTTAATGAGTGGTTGGGTGGATGGATGGATGAATTCGTCAGTGGATGGGTGGATAGATTAGTGAGTGGATAGATGGATGAACAGATGGCTGGCTGGATGGGTGGATGAAGGGAGCATGGAATGAATAAAGCAGATGTTTATACTCCAATGCTAGAAACATATTCTCCGAAATTGCTTGAGTAGGAGCTGGGCAATGGTTGTTTCCTCCAGAACAGTGACAGGTGTTTGGAAACGGCTAAGTGCTCATCAGTGAGGGGTGAGGTACAATCTGTGGACAGCCCACAAGGAACAGCCCCCTCCTTCCTGCCACCGTCCCCACCCCCAGGAGCCCGTCAGGGGCTCTGCCCACGGCCCCCGTCCCACCCCACAGCCGCGCAGGTCCTCCTGGGGGCTCCTCAGCACACAGTGTCATCACCAGGCCCCCACCTCACTCGGCGCCATCTCCTGGAGGACAGGGTGTGTTCCTGCCTCTCCAGCCAGATATTTGCTGAGTGTCTTGTTTGTGCTGGGTGTGGGATGTACAGGGGTAAGTAACGCAGATGTGGTCTGGAGCGCAGTTTAGGGACAAGAGGGGAAAAGGAACAGGTTATTACATCTCTCCCTGTTATTCAGAAATACAGCACTGCGAGGGATGCTGCATTGACTGTGTACCAGATGCTGCGCGTGCCCCTCACCAAGCAGGGGCTGCCACCTCCCGATTTACAGAGGAGACATGGCCCCGCGGTTAGGGAGTGGTGAGGCAGGTTCACACCCACGCAGTGGGACCGGGCACTTTGCCGAACCCCAGCCACCTCTCCGGTGGATGCAACAGGAATGAGATGGTTCTATGGCATCACTGATTCAATGGACGAGAGTTTTAGCAAACTCCAGGAAATAGTGAAAAGGACAGGAAAGCCTGGAGTGCTGCCGTCCATGGAGCGGCAAAGAGTCGGGCACAACTGAGCGACTGAACTGAAACCTGAGTGTGTGCTGAACTGCTTCAGTCGTGTCCGACACTCTGCAAGCCCAGGGACTGTAGCCCAGTAGCTCCTCTGTCCAGGGGATTCTCCAGGCAAGAATACTGGAGTGGGTTGTCATGCCCTCCTCCAGGGCATCTTCTTGACCCAGGGATTGAACCCACGTCTCTTGTTATCTCTTGCATTGGCAGGCAGGATCTTTACCACGAGTGCCACCTGGAAAGCCTTAGTGAACGCTGACAACTAGGAAATGCAGAAAATAAGGGCTGCTCCTAAGTTTTTTTTTTTTTTTCACTGACATATTCAATTCTTTATTTTTTTTTTTAATTTCTAAAAAAGAATTTTATTAAAAAAGCACAAATGCAAAGAAATGAACAGAGGAAAATTTATGCGTCGAACCTGGACTGGTCACTTATGATAATATACATGCTACAATTCCATGCTCCTAAGTTAAACCAGAAGAGCAGCAAGCACAGGTTGTAAAGAGGGAAACACAGGATGAGCGACAGCAGTGCTGACGGAAACAAGCAGGGATGCGCTAACCCACATAAAGAGAATACCTGTACCGTTCGGAAGAGGAACCCGTCAGCCCTCGGAGGGACAGTAGAACCAGAACGGAAACCGAGGCCGTGGTCAGCAGTGCCCACCCACACGGCCCAAGTGGAGTAGTGTCACTCACCAGGCTTCCTGCGTCCCCAGAGCTGCCGGCGGTAACATCTCTTGAGCGCTAGGCCGGGCAGCATCCCCGAGTGAGCTAAGACATCACTGTTCTCCTTCCAGTGCTGCTGCGGGGCCCTCTGTGGGCGGCCACGCTCATCCCCTGCCCTGCCACCCTCTGGGGCCTGGCTGTCCCCCGGGATCTTTTCAGCCCTTGATCTTGGGTGTTCCCAGCCCTCTGCCATGCAGGACTGGGACGCAACTCAGGTCTTGGGCTTGAGACATCAAGGAGACCGTGAATCTGGAAGGACACCGCCCTGGGGCCCGTGAGAGAGCAGGAAAGCAAAGCCCCTAGTCCAGCATCAGGCCCTCCCCCACCCTCGGGGAGGATGCAGAGCTGGGGAACGTGCCCTCAGCCACCACTGCCTCCTGCACAAGTGCCTCCTCTTTGCCTGTCCTTGACCTGAAAGAAACCCCAGCTGCTGCTGCTCCGCAGGTGATTCATAAAAATGCACCTCCTGCAAGAGCTATTGTCCTGCTGCACTGGGACTGCCTGAGTGTGCTAAGGAGTGTCAGAAAAGTGGGGATGCCACACCTCATACTGGAGGTGGAGGGCCTGATACTGGGAAGGGTCTGATGCCTGGGGAGGGTCTGAGGGTGGGGGTGGGCCTGATGCTGGACTAGGGTCTCATGCTGGGGGAGGGTCTGTGACGGGGTGTGCCTGACACTGTGGGATGGTCTGATTCTGGAGGAAGGTCTGATTTGGGGAACTTCTGATGCTGAGGGGAACGTCTTATGCAAGACTAGGGTCGGAAGCTGGGGAGGGCCTGTTGCTGGGCGAGTGTCTGATGCTGGACTAGGGTCTGATGCTTGGGGAGGGCCTGCTACTGGAATAGGGCCTGATGCTGGGGGAGGGTTTATGTTGGACTAGGGCCTGATATTTTGGGTAACCTCTGATGCTGGACTAAGGTCTGATGCTGGGGGAGTGCCTGACGCTGGGGCAGGGTCTAATGCCCCGGAAGGTCTGATTCTGGACTAGGTCCTGAAGCTGGGAGGGAAGGTCTGATGCTGGGGGGGGAGGGAGTCTGATGCTGGGGGGGGCTTCTGATGCTGGACTAGGGTCTGATGCTGGGGGAGGGCGTGGTGCTGGACTAGGATCTGATGCTCGGGGAGGGCATGATGTTGGACTAAGGGCTGATGCTGGACTAGGATCTGATGCTGGGGGAGGGTCTGATGTAGGGGGAATGTCAGATGCTGGACTAGGGCCTGATGCTGGGGGATGGCCTGATGCTGGACTAGGGTCTGATGATGGGAGAGGACCTGCCCCCGGCAGATGCTGAAGTGATGGAGCCTCTTGGCTCCGGAGCCAAGGGCATGAACACCCCGTCGGTCGTCCTTTGGGGACACCTATGTCTTCGCCTTCTGGCCTTTCCATTGTATCCATCGACTCCTAACAGAATGCCCGTGTGATGACACGGGCTCCCATTACCAGCTCTGGTCTGTTCTCAGGGAGAGGACAGCTTACCCTCGGCACTCTTGATTGGCAGTGGGAAATTTTGCTTCAGTACTTTATTGAAAGAAAGCAATAAATAATACTGCAATAAAAAAAGTTCAAAAGTAGACTGTTCGTACTTTGTCACATATTCAGGAAGTTCACAAAAGATTAATAGGAAAACAACAGTAAGAATGAATTGTACGAGTAAATTAAAGGCAGAACCCACATGTAAAGAGACATGCTGTTTCTGTCTACCGAGATCCAGCTGCATAATAAATATCACACCGTGATCTGAACGCATCTCTTGCTGGCTTTTTTAATGTGCCGCTGAAAAAGTAAAAGTTACATTTGCTACTTATACAATCCAGAATGGCTATGTCATTGCAATCTAAAAATGTACGCCTAGGTCCATTCTTTAAACATGTTTAGAAACAGATGTAAAAAGATGATTTACATACAAATAAGGCCTTTGTCAGAGCTGCACTACGCTGTCTGTCTGGGAAGTGGCACCTTCGTTGTCCAGCTGGATGGCTCCGCAGCAGGTGCAGGGCATCATGATTGGTCCCCGAAGAGTCTCACCGGAGAGGAGGGATCCGAGTCCAGAGACTAGGTTACCGGAGAGATTTTCATAGTCGTCTTCTAGTCATCCTTTCAGCCCAAATTTCATCAGAAGCTCACATTTAACACCCAGTACTTTTAAATCGCTTCGCGCTGCAGACAAAAAGCATTTCTTGCCAGAAAAAGTACGGTTTAGGTCAGTCGTTAAAATCCAACAACCATTGGTTGGAATTAAGTTTGCTGATTTCAGAGTGATTGTTGGAGAGCTCGATTACATTCTGGAAGGAGAATGCACACCGTGTCATGATGATTTTACAATCGCAGGAAAAGCCTTTCTCTCATGGTTTAACATGTAAAAATTAAACAAGAATAATTACAATAAATGCATCATTTACAAACGCCCTATATTTGTTCATAGGATTGATACAGACAAGCACTACAGTACATTCATTTGAAAGACTAAAATCAGGTATCAGAACACGAATTGATCTGAAAGGATATTTATAGCCTGAATATACAAGTAAGTAATTATATAAATGAAGTCATAAGTTTACATAAACATAAGAAACATGAAATTCTAAAATTATTTTCTCTATGGTATCCATGAGCTTTTCACTAATTAAAAACCCTGTCATAAAGTATCTTCGGGTCCATATAACAAGTATCAACAGATTAAAGATTGCATCGAGTTGAAAATGTAGTCTCTGTCGTATCCTGGACGCTGTCTAATCACCTGTAGAAGTAGTGTGGGTAAACTGGAAACACACAGACGAGTCAGTCCTGGGACGGCGGCTGGTGCCCGAGCCCCTGCCCCTCCAGACACACCCCCCCCCAACCCCATTCAGGGCTTCAGGGGCTTTGAGAATTCAGAGAAACACGGAGGACCAAGCAGATGAAGGAGAGAACTCTGTGGCGGACTTTATTCTGACGTATAGCTAAAAGCTGCTGGTAACAATCCCCAAAACCCAATCCAGCTTTCTAGCTGAGAGAACAGGACAGAGCAGACAGCCTCCTGCCCTCAGAGCGGCTCGAGCAGAGCTGGGCCCCCGGGCCGGCCCCACCAGAGGACCGCCCAGAGCAGCACCTGCAAGGGAGGGTGGCCCCTCAGCGGTGGCCAAGCCCCAGCTGCCGGTGCACCTCCGTGAGAAACGCTGGCAGGGCAGCCTTGAGAACCCTGACGCCCTGGGCCCTGCTCCCTCCGAGACCGTGCACGCAGGGCATGGCCAGCAGCACTGCCGCTGTGGGAGGGACACCCGTGCGCACAGACGCGCGGGAGCCTCAGGCCGAGCTCTGACCAGTCCGGCACCAGCCATGCGCCAAGGTCACGTTCTCTGCTGCTGAGGGCTCTCGCCGGCCGACCTCCGGAGACCCGCTGACCCTCCACTCTCAGGGCGTGGCCTCCGTGCCCCCGCGGGACCAGGCCGGCCAGTACTCACCCCGAAGCTCAGCAGGAGCAAGTCCTGACTGCAGCGGAATCCAGTCTCTGCGTTCCCGCCACGCTGCCCGATCCCAGGAGCGCGGGAGGAAGCGTGCAAACACAGAGTGCGGCTAGCCGTGCAACGTCACACGGGGCACGAGGACACACTCACACCCGCAGCAGCGCCCACTCCTACTGAGGGTCTGGGGAACCTTCTAGAGGGAGGATGAGCCGAGGAGAGCGAGCCTGGCGGCTGCCATCTACAAACCCCTACCACCCGGGGGCGGGCGGTCACACTAGAGCAGCAACGGCACATTCGATGACAGACACGCCAACATGGGGACAGCTACTCCACGTGAGCAGCTGCCACTGTTTCTCCCTGGTCTCTCATCCCCTCCTTTCCCTAATTAACAACTGCCTGAATCTGCCCAATGGAACTCAGGGAAGGTCATGGAGGCTGAATGAAGGCCGTTAATCAAAGAAACGGGGACACAGGAAGCCCTGTGCTCAGGAGCCCCAGGGGGCCCAGCTGCGGTTTGCTCATCCTGTCATCCTATTCTGGGCCGCTCTTCCCTTTTCCATCCCCTGGTACATCTCACTGTCAGGGCACCGACCATGACACCCGTTCTCCGGGTTCAACCACAGCAGGGTCGAAGGGCTGCAGCTTCTCAGCCTCCCCTCTGCTGGCTCCTTCACCACACAGGACAGGGGCTGTGTGCACCCTGCTTGTTTACTACGGCTGGAGACCACAGGTGGTGTGTTTGCTCGTGTGCTCACCCCTTTCGCTTCGGGCCAGGTTTGGGGGGGTACTGGAGGAGCCCACCACAAGGCGCCCTGGAGGTGGGGCATCAAGGCCTGGACAGAAGGATCGGTTCTTCCAAAATTGCTGGGGATGGGGGATGGGGCAATTTCAGGGCCTCCTCCTCCTGACACTTGGGAGTCTGTTCTTGGTTTTACTTTGCGTGTTTGTTGCAGACTTCCCCTTTCTCTGTGAGCACTTTCTGAACCCCCTTCCGCTGTCCCTAGACCCTAGGAGAAAGCCTGGCGAAGGCGGGGACAAACAGATCATTTACTCTCTGTATATCTTTGGTCGAGTTATTAACTCGTCTACACTTCGGTTTCAGAAAAACATCTATTTCTGCTTCATTGACTATGCCAAAGCCTTTGACTATGTGGATCACAATAAACTGTGGAACATTCTGAAAGAGATGGGAATACCAGACCACCTGACCTGCCTCTTGAGAAACCTGTATGCAGGTCAGGAAGCAACAGTTAGAACTGGACATGGAACAACAGACTGGTTCCAAATAGGAAAAGGTGTACATCAAGGTTGTATATTGTCACCTTGCTTATTTAACTTATATGCAGAGTACATCATGAGGAACACTGGGCTGGAAGAAGCACAAGCTGGAATCAAGATTGCTGGGAGAAATATCAATAACCTCAGATATGCAGATGACACTACCCTTATGGCAGAAAGTGAAGAGGAACTCAAAAGCCTCTTGATGAAGGTGAAGGAGGAGAGTGAAAAGGTTGGTTTGAAGCTCAACATTCAGAAAACAAAGATCATGGCATCTGGTCCCATCACTTCATGGGAAATAGATGGAAAAACAGTGGAAACAGTGTCAGACTTTGTTTTTTTGGGCTCCAAAATCACTGCAGATGCTGATTGCAGCCATGAAATTAAAAGACGCTTGCTCCTTGGAAGGAAAGTTATGACCAACCTTGATAGTATATTAAAAAGCAGAGACATTACTTTGCCAACCAAGGTCCGTCTAGTCAAGGCAATGGTTTTTCCCGTGGTCATGTATGGATGTGAGAGTTGGACTGTGAAGAAGGCTGATCGCCGAAGAGTCGATGCTTTTGAACTGTGGTGTTGGAGAAGACTCTTGAGAGTCCCTTATACTGCAAGGAGATCCAACCAGTCCATTCTAGAGGAGATCAATCCTGGATGTTCATTGGAGGGACTGATGCTAAAGCTGAAACTGCAATACTTTGGCCACCTCATGCGACGAGTTGACTCACTGGAAAAGACTCTGATGCTGGGAAAGGTTGGGGGCGGGAGGAGAAGGGGACGACAGAGAATGAGATGGCTGGATGGCATCACCGACTCTGTGGAGATGAGTTTGAGTGAACTCCGGGAGTTGGTGATGGACAGGGAGGCCTGGCGTGCTGTGATTCATGGGGTCGTGGAGAGTCGGACACGACTGAGCGACTGAACTGACTGAACTGACACTTCGGTTTCCTTTCTAGGAACAGGCCAGAAACTCCTAGCTCCTGGGACATCCCAGAGGATGAAAGGAGGCAACCAGTTGACCGCCCATCGCCAATCCTGGCACCAGCACATAAAGAAAGCAATGCCTTCTCTCTGTCCTCCCAAATGTCAGGCCCCAGAGTTTCCTCCCTTATGATACTCGGCCCCCGCCCCTACCCCCGCCCAGGAGAGGTATTCAGCTCAGCTCAGCGTCAGGAGACATGGGGGCAGGCGAGGGAAATTGATGGTGATTTTCCACTAGCTGTTCAGCACTGTGCTGGATATTTTAGGCATTGCTAAATATTTCAGGTGTTATTTCGTTATTAGACAGAAAGCACACAAAAAACGGTAATGACTCAGGCCTGCCTTGAACTTTCCTGCCTTCTGTGTGGCAGATTTCAGAGACTCAGGCCCTGGATTTCTCGTCCTCTGAGCCTGGCCACTGGGTGAGACCTGGTCCCCACTTCCCCTTTCCTGGCTGGCCCTGCAGGCCAGCACACAGACCCCTTTTTCAAAGTTTCACAGACAGACTGACAAAGGATGTAACACAAGTTTCAGAATCTCACAGGGCTCTGTGACTGCGGTCTGGATTCTGCCCCCTTTTAAGAGCTGGTTCTGAGACCCCCTTGACCTCTTGCCTGTTGCAGCCATGCCTGGGGCTGGGGGTCTGCAGTCTCCTGTTTCTTTTCCAACCTGCCCCCAACTCACCCCTGGCCGCAGAGTGTTCAGGCCACAGAGTGTTCAGGCCACAGAAAGAGGGACCTTAGGACCTCCTGAGGCATTCGCGAGGAAATCCCCTTGGGGAATTTTCTCAAAATGGGATTTGGAAATTCTGTACCTTAGTCACTCTGGACAGAGGCAGCTCTGGGCAGTGACAAGATGGGGGGACAGGGATTTAGATCTGGGCTCTGGCCCCAGTTCAGCTCCAGTCCTCTTTGTGAGATGGCGGCAGACCTCTGCCCTTTGAGGCCCTCCATTTCCTCATCTAGGAAGTGGAGGTTTGACAGTATTGTTCCTGAGGCTGTTCTCGGTTGAAAGATACAAAACTAGAGGATTTGTGGTATTCCGGAGGAGAGTTGGGGGTACGTGTGCTATTGCCCCTAAAATCGATTCACATCACTTCTCCTGCAGCTAAGGCTGAGGGGTTATCTTATCATCTCTCCTTCCTTCCCGTCCAAGGGAAGGGATTCACCAAGGCCCGGGACTCACCTTACTCCCTAGCTCATGAAGTCCTTGTGTGGGCAGTACTGGTCGGTCCTTTCACCTCACTCCCTCCGTCACTCCTTCCCTTTCTCCACCCGCTGCCGCCCCCCCCCCCCCCGCCACCTTTCCATTCATTTCTACTTCTGTGACATGTAAAATTCTTCGGGGCTTCCCTGGTGGCTCAGTGGTTAAGAATCCACCTGCCAATGCAGGAAACACGGGTTCGATCCCTGGTCCAGGAAGATCCCACATGCTGTGTGACTACTAAGCCTTTGTGCCACAACTACTGAGCCTGTGCCCTACAGCCCAGGAGCCACAACTACTGAGCCCACGTGCCACAACTATTGAAGCCCACACGCCCTAGGGCCTGTGCTCCACAACAAGGGAAGCCACCGCAATGAGAAGCCTGTGCACTGCACATTGAGGGCAGCTCCCGCCTGTGCAACTAGAGAAAAAAAGCCCTCACGGCAATGAAAATCCAGCACAGCCAAATAGAAATAAAATAATAAAAAATAGAATTCTTTGTTTATTAATGTAGAAAACAACTTAAGCAGGAGGGTATTGTACTGGGGGCGATGCTGAGTAGTTCACAGAGTGGACAGAGCATTGGAGAACCTGACTTGGAAAAAGGGCAAGTGAGAAACCAGGGCATCTGGGCGGCAGTGCTACTGGACAGTCTCATCAGGGTACCACTGTTGAACCAAATATACCCCAGCCATGTTTCCTATCCACGTCTCAATCTATTAAAGATTCATAGTCCTAGAAGAGGGAGGGTAAACAGCCAAGCTGGTGTCACTTGCTTGCTTCTTCGCTGGGAGAGGATAGAACTCTGGGCTTCGCAGTACCCCTGAGACTGTAGAGCCTGGAGGAGAAATAAGTCCACAAAAGGATATCAAGATGATATTTGGAAGGGAGAATGGATACTGTGTAAGGAAGTTAAAAAACAAACACAGAAACATATTAAACCCATACTCCACCCAACCATCTACCCATTCATCTCTCCATCTGTCCATTTATCTATCTATATTTTCGGCCAACCAAGAAACACACTTTAAAAAAAAAGCCAAAACCTTTTATTTTGTATTGGGGTATAGCTGATTAACAATGTTGTAACAGTTTCTGGTGAACGGTGAAGGGACTAGGCATACATATACATGTATCCCTTCTCCCTCAAACTCCCCTCCCATCCAGGCTGCCGCAAAATAGTGAGCAGAGTTCCCTGTGCTAGATCTGTAGGTCCTTGTTGGTTATCTATTTTAAATATAGCAGAAGAAACACACTGAAAAAGCCTTTTTTTTTTTTGGTCTGTGTGGCATGTAGGATCCTAGTTCCCTGACCAGGGATGGAACCTGTGCCCTCTGCATTGGAAGAGTGGAGTCTTAACCACTGGATCACCAGGGAAGTCCCTGAAGAAACATTTTTTATTCAGCACCGCTGGCTCAGTCGGTAATGCGTCTGCCTGCAATGAGGGAGACCCATGTTCGATCCCTGGGTTGGGAAGATCCCCTGGAGAAGGAAATGGCAACCCACTCCAGTACTCTTGCCTGGAAAATTCCACGGACTGAGGAGCCTGGTAGGCTATAGTCCATGGGGTCGCAAAGAGTCGGACACGACTGAGAGACTTCACTTTCCCTTTCGTGTTCCAGAGGCCATACCAGGCACTTGATAGAGTGCAAACGTATCCCTCAGAAATATCCCAAGAGTCTTCTTGGATGTACATACAAAGGATGTATTTATGGAGCTGAAACAAAGAAGAGGACCCAGAGAAAGGAATTCATGTCTATCCACGCACTGGAGGGCCTCTAACAACATTTCTAGGGACAGAGTGACTCGCTTTGCATGCGGGCAGACAAGGGATGGTTTTTGTGGACGTGTATTGCAGGAGATTGCTCACCACAAGTGCACAACAGGGTGTGGCCAGGATTTAACCTCTGAATCCTAGGCTCTGCCTCTAGTCTCTTTACCTCTCTAGCAGTAAGGAAGTCCTAGTTCCTTTTTAACAGCTCTCAAACGGGGACTGTGAATATAAGAATCCCTTCCCGGCAGTGTTCTTGCCTGGAGAATCCCAGGGACGGGGGAGCCTAGTGGGCTTCCGTCTATGGGGTCACACAGAGTCGGACACAACTGAAGTGACTTAGCAGCAGCAGCCCGGTATAACTCAGAGAAGTTCTGTGAAGTGGGGTGAGTTAGTGGGTGTGAGGTACTTTCCAAGTACAAAGACAGAGAACTATTTTTGCCGTGCTTATTTCTGTCTCCAGAATGGCTAATGAGAACACTCCTGGCTCACGTGTCCCTCTCACTTCTTTCCAGTCCTCACTGCCCTCCACCTAGCGGTCACCACGGAGAGAGTCTGGTGACATTTTTGGTTCTTTAGGCTGGTGGATGAATGTCCAGGATAATCACTGCTATTCACCTTGGAACCTTGGATCTGTGAATGGTCAGGGCTCTGTGGGCCCCATCCTGGTTGGAAACAGTCCCTGGGTGAGTGTGTGTGTGTGTGTGTGTGTGATAGATCCCGGTTTCTTGTAGAGGTGAATACAGTGACTCAGAAAGCCCTGAAATACTTGGGTGGCTCAGCTTTCAGTTCACAGTAGAAAGGAGCTGGTTCTCCAAGTTTTTGCTAAGTCAGCGCAAGAGATCAGAGCTGAGATCAGAGGGTGAAACAGATATTGTCTGGAAATTGCCCCATGCTTACAGGACCCAGGCCATGACCCTGGGTGAAGCTTGTCAATTCCCAGTGCCTGTTTTGTCATCTGTAAAACGGGTGGCTTGCCTGTTGGTGGTGTTGCCTGATCTTTGTCACTTGTCCTAGGATGAATATCTGTCCATGCACAGGCCCCCAGCTCAGCTCTTGCAGCTAACAGTCATTCCTCATATGGAAAGCACTCTCTGCGCTGCCTTTCATTGCTGGTGGTCTACACACACTGCCACCTCTCTGGAGGGTTGCTTGGCAAAATTCAGTCGAATTTTTAAAGCGCATACTGTATTTAATAAGCACTAGCAATTCTACTTCTAGGAATTGATCTTACATTCATATGCACACGTGCACAAACTAATATTTACAAAATAGTCATGGTCTGTAACAATGAACGCTGCAGACAGCCTCATTGTCCATCAGGAAGGGGCTGACTGGGGCTTCCCCCATGACTCAGTGGTAAAGAATCTGCCTATTGACATGCAGGAGCTGCAGGAGATGTTTGTTCGATTCCTGGGTCAACAAGAACCCCTGGAAGAGGGCATGGCAATCCACTCCGGTATTCTTGCCTGGAGAATTCCATGGACAGAAGAGCCTGGTGGGCTACAGTCCACAGGGTTGCAAAGAGTTGAAAACAACTGAAGGGCCTGAGCATGCAAGGGGCTGATTAATCTGGTGCTTCCATATAATGGAATTTTAGGCCGCTACTAAAAAGAATGATGTAGTTCTTTATGTGCAGTTATGAAATGATCTCTAAGATACAAGAGGTAAGAAACAGAGTAGCTTTTGAAGTGTGCTTCATGTGTGTGACAAAAGAAAACTCATCCATGCTTGTAAATATACAGATTCTCTTCTGGAGGCTCGTTGGAAACTAGTAATAATTACCTTCCCTTCCTATCAGAAAGGGCAATGCAAAGGAGGCCTGGGGGCATGGGTAAGAGGGGCAGTGCTTTTTTTCTTTTAAGCTTTCAGACACTTAAACCATGAGTTTAGGGACTTCCCTGGCAGTCCAGTGGTTAAGACTCCAAGCTCTTAATGCAGGGGGTACGGGGTTCAATCCATGGTAGGGGAACTAAGACCCTACATACTGCATGGCAGAGCCCAAAAGAAAAAGGTGAGTTTATTTAGGACAAAAGTACACTTTGAAACATTGACATGAGTCCTTCTTTTTTAATTTGTTATTATTATTATTATTTTACTTTTTGGCCACGCTGCACAGCATGTGGGCTCTTAACTCCCTGACCAGGGGTTGAACCCAGGTTCCTGGCATTGGAAACACGGAGTATTAACTACTGGAGCACCAGGGAAGCCCCAACATGTATCATTTTAAACAGTTCAGTTCAGTTCAGTTCAGTCGCTTAGTCGTGTCCGACTCTTTGCGACCCCATGAACCACAGCACGCCAGGCCTCCCTGTCCATCACCAACTCCCGGAGTTCACTCAAACTCATGTCCATCGAGTCAGTGATGCCATCCAGCCATCTCATTCTCTGTCGTCCCCGTCTCCTCCCACCCCCAATCCTTCCTAGCATCAGACTCTTTTCCAGTGAGTCAACTCGTCGCATGAGGTGGCCATAGTACAGTATAACCATTCAAAATTATTATAGTATATATTTTCAGTTTCTGGTAAAAAAGAAATAACCTTTTTTACATGACTCCTTCACCCAACTTGCTTGATCTTTTTTCTAAAATTTTAATTTTATATTGGAGTGCCACTTTGCTGACAAACGTCTGTATAGTCAAAGCGATGGTTTCTCCAGTAGTTATTTATGGATTTGAGAGTTGTACCATAAAGAAGGCTGAATGCCTAAGAATTGATACTTTTGAACTGTGGTGTTGGAGAAGACTCTTGAGAGTCCCTTGGATTGCAGGGAAATCAAACTAGTCAATCCAAACGAAAAGCAGCCCTGAATATTCACTGGAAGGGCTGACGCTGACGCTGAAGCTCCAATCCTTTGGCCACCTGATGCGAAGAACTGACTCATTGGAAAAGACCGTGATGCTGGGAAAGATTGAAGGCAGGAGGAGAAGGGGACGACAGAGGATGAGACGGTTGGATGGCATCAGTGGACATGAGTTTGAGCAAGCTCCAGGACAGAGTGAAGGACAGGGAAGCCTACTGTGCTGCAGTCGCAAAGAGAAGGACATGACTTAGCGACTGAACGACAACAGTTGATTAACAATGTTGTGTTTCATGTGTTCAAGAAAGTGATTCAGTTAAACATATACATGTATCTGTTCTTTTTCAAAATCTTTTCCCATTTAGGTTATTACAGAATATAGAGCGGAGTTCCCTGTCCTTGTTGATTATCTATTTTAAACGTAATAGTGTGTGTATGTCAATCCTGAACTCCCAACTTATTCCTCCCCACCAGAGGGATGCTATTTCTGTATCTTCAGAATTTAGTATCATGTGGATTTTCTGTCAGTTTATAAACAGTCATCTGGCAGGAAGTGCCCAGGAGTCCCTTGGCATTTCAGGCTCGGTCTTAGAGTCTCTTTGATCTCTAAGTCCAGTGAGGGACCCAGGTCTCACGGGGGTGGGACAACTCACCCAGAGGCTCATCCTTGCTGCAGTCTTTCACCCAATCCCTCGTCCCACCAGCTGCATTGGCTTTTGGAATCGTGCTTTGGCCCCAAAAACACAGCCTTCTGTGCCTTCCCCTAGAAGAAGAATGACGTCTGAACCCTGGGAAAGGAGGGACGGATTACTATCCCCTCCAATAGAGGGTGTTGTGTAGTGGAAACTGCACCGGCTTTGCAGCTGCACAAGCTTAGTTTCCAATTCCAGCTTCTGCTGCCGAAGCTGTGAAAGTTCAAGAAACTGCCGTGATCTTGCTAGACGGTCTGCTCATCTGTAAAACGGGCTGACTGCTACTGAGTCCTGGGGCTGGAAAGATGAGAGGAGGTCATTGTGTACAGTGCCTGGCACACAGCAGCTGCTCCGCGAATAGCTGCAGCTGCGCCCATGGTCACTGAAGTTGGGGTGGCCTCTTCTCACGAGGGAGGGAAGAACGGTGGTGGGTGGAATTGAGGGCCCCCTGAGCTTGGCCCCTTGCTGGGTAGAGGTGAAAGGGCATGGTGCCTGCCTGCCAGGAATGCTCGGTGATTAAGTAGTCTGAGAGAACCTCAAGTCTGCAGCCGCCTCTCTGTAGCTCTGACGTCTGGAGATGGTGTGGTCGGCCCCAAGGTGACTGTTTGCAGGACGGGACTTGCCCTGGTGTTCATGGTGGTGACTCTGGTCAAGGAAGAGCCTGACTCAGGAAGAAGCAGGAGTGCTGGAAGCTGCTCTGGGAGGCTGGCATGACCCCGGCATCAGCGGTTCTTATTTCCTGGCTCCACACGTGACTCTGCAGCACACTGGCCTTTCCTGCCACTTGGAAATTGTCTTAAAAATGGGCTTTTCCTCCCAGCTACAGAAACATCCACGCCTTCAAGGCGGGGGCAGTGGTGGAGGGCACAGAGTTTCGAGTAAGGCCCGCCTGGCTTGGAGTCCTTGCCTGGACGTTGATTCACTCATTGGCTGTGTTCTTTAACTTTTCAGAGCCTCAGTTTCCTTGTCTGTGAAATGGGGATAATAATGCTGCCTACTTTTCACTGTGAGGATTCACAGAGATGTGTGAGGCAGTACAAAAATGTTGTCTCAGGAGAGCTGGTTAAAGCTGAGCTGATTGGTCTAAAATGAGGGCAAAAATCTTCTTAGGGAGGGAATTACTGTTGGGTTTGGGGAAAAGGTGCATAATGGGCATGTCTGATTAAAAAGGGGAGACTCCCTGCCTTACCCCACCCTTCCTCTGTTGTCTAGAGAGGGCTAATTTTTCTGCAAAAGAAAGAAACAGGTTTGAGGGTTTTCATGGTCAGTGTGAGAGCTGGTGTGGAGTCGTGAGGGAGAAGAAGGGAGATGCCCAAGGGTCCCAGGGCTCCCCCATCCCTGGCATTCTCCAGGCAAGAACACTGGAGTGGGTTGCCATTTCCTTCTCCAATGCATGAAAGTGGAAAGGGAAAGTAAAGTCGCTCAGTCCTGTCTGACTCTTCGCAACCCCATGTACTGCAGCCTACAGGGCTCCTCCGGCCATGGGATTTTCCAGGCGAGAGTACTGGAGTGGGTTGCCACTGCCTTCTCTGATTTAACTGCTACCCAGAAGCTGGGCTCAAAATGCGAGCGCGCAGCCGAGCGAGCGCAGCGCGCCTGCGCCGTACGTGCGCGCGCATGCTCCCCGCCCCCGCCCGCCCCCGCGCCCTGGCAGTTGGAAAAGCTCGCCGGCGCTTGTCGCTGATACCGCTTACCTGAGGGACCCGCGGCCGCCCCCGGCCGGCGTCGCAGCCTCCCGGGAGCCCGGCCCCGAGGTGTGAGGTGAGCCCCGGGTCGTGCAGGCCCCTTCCCGTCCGGCGTAGCGGGAAAAGGAGTCGGGAGTGGGGACTGAGGAGGTGCCGCCGCGGCTGCCCGCTCCTCGGTCTGACCCTGTGCGGAGTAGGCACCAGCGGCCGCGGCCCCTCCTCCTCAGGGAGCGTTATTCGCGTCGCCGCCGAAACAACAGCCGCGGGCGCCGCGCTGTGGAGGGGTGTCTCGGGGCTTTCTCGGGGCGGGCGGCGGGCCGGCGGGGCGCGGAGGAGCCCGAGTTTGGGGCTGGGCGCCGGGGCGGGCCGATGCCCGCGGACGGGGTTGACCCTCTGGGTCCCGAGCCCGCGCCGAGCAGCCTGTTGGAGGGCGGCCCGCGCTCCCTCCGCGCCGCGCTCCCTGCGCCAGCCCTGGGGCTCGGTCGGCGCCGCGGGGGCGTGTGGCGCTCCCGGGCCGCTGGGGGCTGTGGGGGGAGGCCGCGGCCGCTGGCGGGAGGACAGTGCGCGGAGGGCTGGGCGCGGGGGGCGTCGGGGCTTCCCGGGGCCGGGCGGCGTCGCAGCATCTGGACTGCCTCCTGTTTCTAGTCCTGAATGTTGTCCCCTCTCTTCCCTCCCGTCAGTTTTGCAAAGTCTGCATATTCCTCCTCGAGCTTTCCCCCTCTGCCCCCTTGGACGCTCCGTGTGTTTGCCCTGGGGTAGGGCGGTGAGATTCATCCGTAGCCTCTGAGACTTAGCAGCAGCAGCAGCAAACATGTCAAGGCATTGTAGCATCTTCCTAGAGGCCTTTATCAGAGTTAGGTGCCTTCCTCAATAAGAGAAAAAGGGGTGTGTTTTCTTTCGTTCTTAAAAGAACAAAAGCATATGCCACTAATTTAGGCAGAGGAGCCAACTTGAAGTTGCAGCATATCTAGGAAGGAGGACAAAAGGTCTGGGTTTTGGCCCAGAATAAATGAAATTTTGAATTTTGGTTCCCTTCTGAATGTAGGCAGACAGAACAGCAGAGCAGCTCAGCAGCTATAGAAATAAATGACTGCTCTATAAGGTTGGTCAAGCAAGATATTATTTTATAGAAGTAGTTTGGAGAGACCTGTAATGTTTACTTACGGGAATTGGGTTACTTGGCAAAGCTAATATCGCAGGAGCAAGGAAACAGAGACTTGACAAGGGGGATGTTACCTCCCTCTTGAGCCTTCTTTTAGCCTTTAGTGATGTGCTGACAGTCAAAGGGATAGAGGAATCCATAGTTCTGTTTTTAAGAACCATTTACTCCTCAAGATAATGCTTTCCATCCGTACTTTTTTTTTTCCCCCATCTGTACTTTTAGGCAAATCAATGCCATCTTTTTCCTCCAGAAGAAGAAGGAAAATAACAAAAAAGTGTTTGTTTGAAGTACCAAACCACAACATAGAGGTAATAAGATAGGAAAGTGATGTAAAAGCTTAAGTGGCCTGGCTTCCAAAGATAGAGCTGAAAATAAAAGATAATCGAGATGCAATTCTTCTTACAGTGTTGTTTTTTCTATAGGGGGTTCTTCCTCTACCCCCCTCCCCCCAAATGCTTTGAAACTGTCAGGAAAGTAAGGTAATTAGTAAAGCCTAGTGTCCTACCTTCTCTTTCCTCCTCCTCCGTTATTTATTTTTTTCTCATCCGCTGATATTCCCTGCCTCTCCGTCTGTCCCGAATCTACCAGTGCCCTATTAATAGAAGAAGAAAGGACTGTAGGTTCTTTCATCCCGTTTTCATCTTAGGTACTGTATTCCTCTGAACTTTGTTTTGTGCTTTGAACATTGAGGTGGATTTTTGTAGAGAGATCCCCAGCCATGATTGAGATATTTGAAGTAGGGAGCCTTGCGGGGAAGATAAACAGTAAAGTGCACGTTCTTTCTTTGTATAGCACAGTGCTGTGAGATGGGCAGAGAGAGGGGCTTTTAAATTCCCTGTAAGTCCTCTGTTGCCCACTTCACAGGCAGAGAATCTCTCTCTCCAACTTAAGTTTCGTATGTGTTGGTAAAACTATGAGATTTCATACTGAAAACTTACTCTGAGCTTGTTAGTTTGTTGATGTTAGACTGCTGTTGACTTTATTTTCTTCAGGAGACTTGTGATAGGAAACAGTTCTTACTGCATCTTTACCTTCTTTCACAGGGAAGAGCAGTGTTGGCCTCAAGTGTTTTTTAACCCCTAAATCTCTAGAGTTAGAGACGTTTAAAGCTGCAGTTGGCCACAAAAAGAGCAGTAGTGCAAATGAAAAGCAAGATTTTGAAATATGTACCAGAGGAATTGTTCAGTATAGATTTGTGAGAAGGGTCACAGCGTCTTGAGGAAACAAGGGAAGGTTTTTAATAGTGGCATTTCCGGAAGGTTAGGAATGAATGTTTGAAGAGTAACAACTCCTCCTTGACTAGAAAACAGTTTTAACTGACTGTTGCATCGTAAATGGTGAATCTATCTTTGAGTTACAGTCTTTGAGTTATGCTGAGAACTAGCAACAGTTTTGGTGGATCCAAGGAATGCACTGTTAATGAAGTTTAAGAAAAAACAACTAGGCTAGTAGGCCTAAAAAAATCTTGGTCCCCAAAGTTTATCTCATTAAACTAATTTTATAGTCAAAACATGCAACCATGCTAAAGGGGGGGAAAAATCAGGAGCTTGATATTAGAGCATTTTCTGAACACATTTTAATGAAAAAGGGAAACCAGGCTGGAATTTCAACCTGATTTTTTTTTTTAAAGTCCAGATTCTGGCCATCTTTCAACTTTCCAGTTTTGCTTTTAGTTTTAAAAGAGCTTCTGCTTTCTCTAGTCTTAAAAGTAATGTATAATTTGTAAGATGGACTGGATTTTGATGCCTACTGTTCATTTTAATCTTGAACTTGAATGTTTTCCCTGTATTTTTTTAAGCCCCATCACTCAGCACACTGGAAGATTAGATTATCTTTTGTAATCAGTAGATGACTAGATGGACTTTAAAAATTAGATAAAGTAGCAAAGTGATACCTTGAGATTAGTAAGAATCTAGGCCCTCAGAATTAAATATGGAGCTATATAAACTTTAGCAACCAGAAAACAGTATCCTGAGAGTGAATTTATTTAAAAAAAAAAAAAAAAAAGATATGGAAAACAAAAGGCCAAAACCCACATGAGTTTTAGGAAAAGGAATCTAGCACTTTGAGCAGTGATATGCTCTCAGTGTGTACTTTGCTGTTTTATGTTCCTTGAGAGAAGAAGCTTCAGAGGTAGTGATTGCTAATCCTTATAATGCAGTCTTGGAAAACTCTGAAAGAAGACAAAAGAATATCCTCCTGTTCCCATTGTAGCCAGTGTGTTTGAGGCAACCTTTAATTTCTGAATTGGAAAAGCAAAATGTTACGTACATTTGTAGTGTGTCAAGATAAGTAAATCTAAGCTGAGAAAGATGAAAGGAATCACTTTCTGTACAGGAAGTGTGAATTGGAATAGAATTGCTAACATCTTTTGTTGCAGGGCCTTGCTGACAAGCCCCCAGGGCCCACTTTTGTCATTGTCTCTTCTGGGATTCAGCCTGCTTTCTTTCCTCTTCACAGTTGCCATCTCCTGCTTTTCCCACCTGAGTTCTTTGGGTCTGGCTTTGTAGCCAGCCTCTGAAGACAGTTCCAAGACTGCATCCCCTTTATTGCTGTTCTTCAGGACAAATACTCACCTTATTTTATGGGCTTTTACTTTTTATCTTCAAAAGAGAACTGGTAAATTGGGGAATATCAGATTCCTGATGTTACACATTGATAAAAATTAAAGTGTAGGGTTCAGTGTATCTAGTCCTTTTTGTTTTCTGATGAAATAATCATCAGGTCACTTAATCTGAAATTAGTTTTCCCAGATATCTTGTATTGCTCCGTAAAGAAGTGAATGTCTCTTTTCTCAGGGTTAGGGCATGGAAAACTGTTTACAGGCCCCTCATTTTCTACTGGTCCTTGGCGCCTGAGACTGTTCCCTCCAGTTAATCCAGCAATTCCCTTATTCAGCTGAGATTCTGCAGATTTCTGTAGTCAAAGATATAATATCAAAAAGAATACAAAAAATCTTTTAACCTTTATGTAATCAGTTGCTGTATTTTGTCAGTATTTCTTGGTTTGCTCAATCTTATGTGTCCTGCTGTCTGAAACTTACAGCTTCTTCAAGGATGGTTCTCTTAGGAAAAAGGATTGTTGCTGTCCATACTCACGTGATCCTGATTAGAAGCATTTATTTCATTATATTATTGAAAAACAATTTAGAATATATATCAACTTTTTTTTTTAAATTGTGCATAATATTTGGTTCAGCTGAGAGGTGATCTGATTTTTTTTCAGTAGTGAAAATCAATTTTTGACCCAGTCTGAGTTTATCATCTTTTTTTTTTTTTGCTTTTCTTGCTGCCTGTAGTAGGGCATTTTTGTGTCCCTTGGCTTGTTACTTAATCAACAGTCAGTAAACATTGATTCAAGTAGTAGTATTGTCAGCACACATTTACAGATTTAGCAGACTTAATTTTCCAGTACACAAATAACATGTGACAGATTTAAAAATAACATTTCAGCATTTATAATACTTTACTCCTTTTTTGTTTTGTTTCTGTTTTTTGACCACGCTGTGCAGCTTGTGGCACCTTAATTCTCTGACAAGGGATCAAACTCGAGCCCCCTGAAGTAGAAGTGTGGAGTCCTGGGAAGTCCCTATAATATTGTATTTTTAAACAATTCAGGTAGTTTTATTCTGTTTCATGTATGTATATTTTTGACAAAAGTGGGAGACTCTATGCTGTTTTGTAAACCATTTAAAATTTTATTTTTCACTTACTGTATTGTTACTGTCTTTTCAAGTCAGCATATACAGATCCTGCTCATCATTTTTAGTGAGTGTGTTATGTGTTGGTTGTGCTGTAGTTTAACCAATTCCTTATTGGTAGACTTTCAGATTGTCTCTGGGTTTTTATTTTATAAACAGTGTTGTACTAACATTTCAGTTATACATCATGTGTACTTGTGTTTACTTGCTTAGAATAAATTGTAGAATAGGTCTGCTGAATCAAAGTATATACATTTTAAGAGCTTTTGATGTCCATAGCTATTTTTTTGAAATACCAACTAGTTTACTTTTCCTCCAGTAGTACTTGAAAATGGAGAATTTCCTGGCGGTCTAGTGGTTAGACACTTCACTGCCTTGGTCTGGGTTCAGTCCTTGTTTGGGGAACTAAGACTCTGCAAGCTGTGAAGGAGTGAAGGACAGCCAAAAAAAAAAAAAAGAAAAATGTATCTCCAAGTGTGGGAATGTTGAAGATATTCTTTTTTCTGCACCCTCTCCTATGCTGTGTTCTGTTATTCTTTTTGCTCATCTGATTGGCAAAAATGTTATATATCATGTTTGTATGTTTTTATTAGTAAAGTTGAATATCTTTTCATGTGTTTGTTGGCCATTTGTATTTCTTTTGTAAATGTATGTCCTTTTTCCATTTTTCTGTTAAAGTAGTATTCTTTATCTGCTTTTTAAAAAAATTCATTTTATATATTACTTTTGCTCAGCACATAATTCGGAGGAGGCAATGGCAAGCCACTCCAGTACTCTTGCCTAGAAAATCCCATGGATGGAGGAGCCTGGTAGGCTGCAGTCCGTGGGGTCGCTAAGGGTCGGACACGACTGAGCGACTTCACTTTCACACATTGGAGAAGGAAATGGCAACCCACTCCAGGGTTCTTGCCTGGAGAATCCCAGGGATGGGGGAGCCTGGTGGGCTTCCGTCTATGGAGTCACACAGAGTCGGACACGACTGAAGTGACAGCAGCAGCAGCAGTGTTCCCTTTAGCTTTTATTTTTTAAGTTGCAAGCAGATGAACATGCTGCATAAGCAGCAAACTACAAACATGGAACTTATATGGATGTTTTGATACTGTAGCGAAATAAAGCTTTCAGGGCTTGACATATTTAATGATATGCATAATTGTTACCGTGCTGCATGATAAGCTTCCATATACATGACTGTGTTTAATATCACTTTTCCATAGCCAGACATCACATTTCTGGGCCCAGCTTGAAGGAGGAAACAATACAATGGCAGGCCAAGAAGCTTTAACAAATATTTCTTACTTAGAGATTTCAGTATTAGAGAGATTAGATGTTTGGGGCAGAGGTCGCTTGTAACTTTGGTGTTCCTAATTCCTAAGGTTGTAGACTTTGCTTTTCCCTTCTTCTACTCAAGACCATATGCTTGAGGGAAAAATTGGGAAGATTCAGCCATGGCTTTACTTTCTCCAAATAGTTTTTTCTGCCCAGTAATTAAAGCTTGGGATGCAGAGGTCCCTGTCATTGGTAGTGCACAAAGGACAGTTTCTTTCTCTGCTTTAGCCAAGCCAGTTCAAGTTTTCAAGGTCTAAGCTGTCACGGGCCCTAATATCTATTTGAATTGTCCTGTTAACCTGGGTCTCTGAGAATTTCTGAACCTGACTTTCTCATGTTTTCCCAACTGAGGTTGTGTACTTCAAACAGAAATATTTGCCATCTGTGAAACGAAAATAAAGTAAAAGCAGGCTTAACATCATTACAAAACCAAATGGAAGTATGATAGTTTTAGAATATGCTTTTTTCCTACCAGTCCTGTCTTCCACTCTACCTACCCTTCCAGCCCCCAGAGAGATGCATATTTTTGTCCCTAGAAAAAAAGTGAAAGTTGCATCCAACTTTCTGCGACCCCTTGGACTGTAGCCTGCCGGGCTCCTCTGTCCATGGAGTTCTCCAGGCAAGAATACTGGTGTGGGTTGCCATTTCCTCCTCCAGGAAATCTTCCCAACCCAGGGATCAAACGCATGTCTCCAGCATTGCAGGCGGATCCTTTACCGTCTGAGCCACCAGGGAAGCCCCCAGCAAAGGCAGTGTCAAATCGGACTCTGAAACTTGGTAGAAACTCTTAACTGGAAATCATTCGTATCCCACGCTGTAACTTTCTAGGGTTGACTCTTCTCTGCAGCCTGACTGTGTGTAATGAAGCATTTGTTGGTCAAACGTTTTCTATCTATGTACTGAATTTTTGTACTATCTAAAAGGATGAAGCGTTGTTGGGAAAATGTCCTGATAATACTCTTAGAATCTTCTGTTTGCCAGTTCAGTATTGGTTGATAGAAGTAAGTCTTTGTATCCGCAGTAATTCAGTAATGAAACTACCTAAAGTTTGATGTTGCTTTACCTTTTATAGAGTACATTATTTTATAATTCACTTATGTACCATCTTTGATAGGGAGGTGCAATGTTTAGAAAGGAAAATTCTGAGCTCAGAGAAGTTAAGTGATTCACATAGTTGGGAAGAGGCTTGAATCCATATCTATTGATTTCTTTATATTTTACACCTTTCACAGATACCATCTGCTGAATTTATTTATTTATTTTTAAATGTTAAGATTTTATTTACAAAACTTCTTTGTTGTACAGAAAGTAAAAATGCTGTTACGATCTTGGTGTGACTGGTAGCCACGGACAGTTGACTCACCAATCACAGCTATCCACACTACAGCAAGTCTTACACAAAAACCTAACAACGCTTACAATTTTGTTGGGGTGAAGTCCCCAAGCTTGGTGGTGGATTTCCAAGAGGGACTAAATGGAGGAAGGTGGAATGTCACAGGAACTATTCTTTGGCTCTTTGGGTGGGTGGGTGTCCTGGGGTTTGTATCACAGCTACCTTTTTTTTTTTTTTCTTAAAAAAAAAAAAAAACAAACAAAAAACAGCAGCTACCAGATCCATGTCAGCAGTCCAGCCAATACTGAACAGTTCTTTTTTTGCAGGTTATTGGGGTCTTATTAATCATCTTTTCCTTTGTCATCTGTTTCTCTCTTCCTCTTTTCACCTTTCCCGCTTTCTTCCTCTTCTTCATCCTCATCTTCATCAACTGCTCCATCATGTCCAAATTCTTCTTCCTCCCCACTGACTTCATCTTCATCCTCCTCCCTTCTGCATCTTCATCGTCATCCTCTTCATCATCAAACTCTTCTTCCTCACCATCTTCATCTTCCTCCTTATCCTCATCTTCTCCTTCTTCATCATCCTCTTCTTCATCCACACCATCCACCTCGGCATCTGAATCTGGGGCTTCACGATCCTCTCGGTCATAGCCATCCAGATAGGTCAGCTGGGGCAGGAGCTTGAAGACACTCTCTCGGTAGTCGTTCAGGTTAGTAACCTCACAGTTAAACAGATCCAGGCTCTTCAGACATTCCAACTTTTTCAAAGGTTCCAGGGTGCTGATATCTTTCAGTTTATTTCCACTTAAGTTGAGATGTGTAAGATTTGGAAGTTTTTCTGCTAACATATCCAGACCTCCACAGATTCTGTTGTCACCGAGCTCAAGCTTTTTCAATTTAGGTAGTTTGGGAAGATTTGAAACTGAAATCAAGCCTACATTTATTAAACTGGGGAACTCGTAAGTTCACAAATTCAGCTGTTACGCCCTCAATTTTCCCATCATTTGATTTGCAATTGTCCAGGACAAGTTCTCGAACAGCTGCCGGGGTCCGGTTCCTCAGCTCCAGGTGGATCCTCCTCTTCATGCCCAAGTTTCTCTCTCTTCCCCCCTCTTCAAACTTAACTTTCCGTGGAGAGGGGAGAGGCGTCCCAGCCTGCGCAGCGAGGGCCATCGGAAGGGGTCTGCTCGAGGCAGAGGCCGACGGCACGGTCCTGGGTGGCGGGCGGCGTGCAGGCAGGCGAGCGGAGGCCCTGGAGCCAAGTTACTCGCGGGAGCAGAGAGAAACCCTGGAGGGAAAAGTTGAATCATTTAATGATTAAAACATTTATAATAAAATGTAAATAACTTGTTATTAAGTGTGGCAGATATTTAAATAAAAATTAGGACAACAGCATGCAAGTTTTTCCCAATGGATCAATTATGTCTTGTGACAAATGAAAAACTACCATTATAGATGGGAAATTAAACTGTATGGTATATAAACAACTGAGGGAGGAAACAGTGCCTTTAAATGCTATTTATGGATTCTCTGGTATATCTAGAGCAAGAATGCTAAGGTAGAAAAGCTATAGGATTTGTTTATGAAATACCCATGTGTTTTATCTGTAAGGCAGTATTGTGTCTCTCGGTCAAAGTCTGTGATTGTTGTTGTTGTTTGCCACACGCCCGGCATTTGGAATTTTAGTTCTCCACCAGGGAGTGCACTGGTGCCCCAGGAGTGGATGTGTGCAGCTTTAATCACTGGACCACCGGAAGGTCCCAAAGGCAGTATTTTAAAATTTCTCTTCCTAGAACTGATTGTTAGTGTGTAGAAACGCAACTGATTTTTGTATACTGATTGTGTATCCTGCAACTGTACTGAGCTAATCAAAGTTTTAATATCAAGCCTGTAATATTTCAAGAGGAAATTGCTAATTTCTCCCATTTTTAAAAAACAATTATTTTTCAGATAGTTCAGCCAAAGGCAGAAAGAATTCTTCTCCTAAGATGGAGTCTGTTGTTTGGGAATGTGGTTGATCCACTTGACACGTTGGCCAGATGGTGCCCAATGTAATAAAATGAAAACAAGAGGCAAGATGATGTCATTTTCCCATATTGTGAAACCAAAAACAAATGCCTTTCATGAGACCAAGCTAACAAACCTCTGATGGTGCAAAGAATAACTCTGTTTGAAGAACTTAACAGCAAGATAGAAGAAGTACTTTCAAGCTGAGGTGTACAAAGATCTAAAATACATATTGAGTAGGCCTGATCATCTGAATCTCATTCAGTCGAGAAAGCATGGCTGTGAGTTGGATCGTCTTCTGTCTGTGGCCCTTGACTATGTTTGTGGGCTGTATAGATGGGCACAGTTTGTTTTCTTTGAGCCTATTACCTTGAGGATGTGCCAAGATTTGCCTTGTAACACTGCCCTCATGCCCAGTCTTCTGAATCATTATGACCAACAGACGGCAGCTTTAGCAATGGAGGTAAGACTTCATCTATTATTTGGCATGTCGTAGAAAATTGTTCTTGTATTGCCCTTTTAATCAGTCTAATGAATGTATTTGATAAACAACAGGAAAAACTAATATGTTATTTTGAACTGCATCTTGTACATTAAAAAGTTATGTATTTAGGTTCAGACTCTGATCGACTGAAGATTTCAGGTTTGGGGAATGTTACTCATCTTAGTTTTCAGATATTATTGTTTTATGAAGAAATTTGGAAGTTTGGAACTGGGGAAGTAATAGCCTTTCAGAAGTTTAAATTGTCCAAGTTATGGTTACATCTTTTCTGCTATTTGATAATAAGACTTTAAAGAGCAGACTATAATAATAATAATATTCATGATTCACTTAGTAAATATTGAAGGTAACATGATTTTGAAAATGGGTTCTTTGGTTCAGCCTTCAGGCTGGTGGGTTTACAGTATTTACATTGTCTTAAATAATTAAGATGGTATCCTGGTCTTACTATCTTCACATCGATTTAAGAACAGCAACTCCCAAGCAGTGATAAAGGTTTTGTTGTGTGAATTATCTGTTCTTGACCTCAGGGCTTCATGAAAATCTGTTGCCTTACTTGAATTTTTCTAATGGTAATTCTTTAGGCACTTTTTAATTCTTTTACTTTAGAAGCTATGACCAGTTAATGGATATAGTTAATAATAGGTTTAAATAATTTCGTATGTGTTTCAATAATGGTTTTAGAATTGTGGACAAAGATATGTTGACCAGATAGGAATTAGGGGGCAGTAAACTGTGACAGTAAGAGGTAAAAGCTTTGGAGTTGTATAAACTGCAGCAGCAGCTACCACTTTCTATCTGTATTACTTTGGGCAAGTTACTTGAGTTTTCTTACCATTGTCACTTTGCTTGTAAACTAGAGTTAACACTTTGGAAGATACAAAATGAAGTGTTTCTAAAGTACTTGGCACAGTACTTTTGGAGTAAGTTCTCTGAAAGTGATAGCTTTTACCATTTTCCCATATTCTAATATTAATGTAGCTACATAGTACATAGAATTTAAAGTTTTTTTTTTTTTAATTTTAGTCTTTAATCCTTTGTTACAGTGCTTTCAGCAAATTGAATACTACGTGGTTTAGAATCTTCATTTTATAGTAAAATTCAAAGGTTTAGTACTTCCAAGTAAACGAACATAAATCTGGGAAAGATTATTATTCATAGATTTTGAAATGCAGAGGGCAACTTGTATAGTCCAAATACTTGAAAATATTTTAGAGGTTGAATGAAATATTTCTGCTCTTCCACTGGCTACACACAGTCTAACTGGTAAGGAGAGATTTGGTATAGACTGTGAGATTGAGTATATGAAAATGGGTATTGGTTTCATATAGGAATTTGGTTCGGGCATGGTAGTCCCTGCCGGGTATTAAAACTACCCAGTTCTCTCACCAAGAAAATGAAGGAGGAATATCTTTGGTTCTGGTGTCATTTTAAGTCAGTGTAACTCCTTTGGACAGCAAATAGAGTTGTAAGAAATAAGTCATAAAGATTTATGTACTGATTTGGGTTTAACTTTTGCCTCTTTCACGTAGTAGCTTTCAGACTTTGAAATTAAGTCACCTAACATCTCTGTGATCTGGAGAAGGAAATGGCAACCCACTTCCAGTACTCTTGCCTGGAAAATCCCATGGACGGAGGAGCCCGGTAGGCTACAGTCTATGGGGTCGCAAAGAGTGGGACACGACTGAGTCACTTGACTTCACTTCAGCATCTTTGTGAAAATCATTTGTGAAAAGGTACTGATAACAAAAATACTTTGAACGGCTATTAGGATTAAATGAGAGATTTAAGTAGCTAGCACAGTGCATGACGCAGACTAGATGACCCACCAGTGTTACTTCTATTCCAAATGTCATTTCTAAGTGACACTAGAGCAAAAGTGCGAGAAGGACGATGTATTCGTTTCAGATGAGTTTGCATCTCTCATTGTGGGCTCCGGGGGCTTTCATGATGGTGGCATGGTGGGCTGTCTGTCCTCTCTTCAAACATGCCCATATAGGCTAGACATTTTGCTGGCAGTGAGACTGCATCTTTTTGAATTTCACTCATTCTAGGGAGAGCAACTAGATGAGAAAGAGAAAGCTTTGGTGATGTGAAGTGATGTCGGGGATAGTTGGCTTGGTTGTCATATCAGGATAGTGATGCCACTGACAGTCTCCTGACAGTCTGAGAGTGTAAAGTTTCTATAATAGCGAAGGATATGGAATCTCAGCAATCAACACAGCACACTTGCAAATAGAAGTAAGGATTCTTAGATCCTTACAAGGACTTGTCTGCTGATGACACGCTCCTTTCTCTGACCCAGGACCTTTGGATCAACTTGTCAGATTTTAGTGGGAGCAAATAATTGGAGCAGGTAACCCCAGCACATTCTTGAGTGTTCTTTGTGGGACTGGATGAGTTGAAAGACATTTCCTAGGTAATAGCATCGTTCAGCAGACTCAGGCTTCAAGCCTACCTCAGGTTCATTCCTGTACTGATGTTTGGTGAAATCAAAATGAGTGCTTCGAATGAAATAATATATGGTATTGAGCTAAGGGTGCCAGGAGAGAAATTGCAGAATGTGGGTTATTTCAACTTTGCTTATTATTGTTCACAGTCAACAAGTTGGGTGTTCTTTCATTGTATATTGAGAATTCCTCCTCAATACTTCGATTGAAATTGGAACATGTTCAAATAAATGGGGTGAATGTCCACTTATTAAATTGGAGAAAAGATCCTTGTTAGTTTGTTAGTATGTATATTTTTCTTACTTTACAAAAAGTGCGTTTCTACATAAACACATACATTAAATGTTTCTTAAGTTCTTAACTTGATGTCTGTCTTTTCCCCGAGTATTGTGGCTTTTGATAGAAACAAGATTGCTCATTCCTCAGTTTCCCACACCATTTTGAACTGTCTAAATTGCCAAGTACAGGATGCAGTGCAGTTGTCTCCAATGTACAGCTGACATTGTACAGGAGACAGGAATCAAGACCATCCCCAAGAAAAGAAATGCAAAAAAGCAAAATGGCTATCTGAGAAGGCCTTACGAATAGCTGTGAAAAGACTGGAAGCGAAAAGCAAAGGAGAAAAGGAAAGATACACCCATTTGAATGCAGAGGTCCAAACAATAGCAAGGAGAGATAAGAAAGCCTTCCTCAGCTATCAGTGCAAAGAAATAGAGGAAAACAATAGAATGGAAAGACTAGAGATCTCTTTGGAGACGGGAATGGCGGCCCACTGCAGTACGCTTGCCTGGAGAATCCCATGGGAGGAGCCTGGTAGGCTGCAGTCCATGGGGTCGCTTGGAGTCGGACACGACTGAACGGCTTCACTTTCACTTTTCACTTTCTTGCATCGGAGAAGGAAATGGCAACCCACTCCAGTGTTCTTGCCAGGAGAATCCCAGGGACGGGGGAGCCTGGTGGGCTGCCGTCTATGGGGTCACACAGAGTCGGACATGACTGAAGTGACTTAGCAGCAGCAGCAGAGATCTCTTCAAGAAAATTAGAGATACCAAGG
Organism: Moschus berezovskii; assembly: GCF_049115385.1. Lineage (NCBI taxonomy): Eukaryota > Metazoa > Chordata > Mammalia > Artiodactyla > Moschidae > Moschus > Moschus berezovskii. The sequence goes on from NC_142470.1 coordinate 108,927,342, forward strand.
GAACATTTCTTGCAAAGATGGGCTCAATAAAGGACAGAAATGGTAGGGACCTAACAGAAGCAGAGGATGTTATGAAGAGGTGGCAAGAATACACAGAAGAACTGTACAAAAAAGATCTTCACGACCCAGATAATCACGATGGTATGATCACTCACCTAGAGCCAGACATCCTGGAATGTGAAGTCAAGTGGGCCTTAGGAAGCATCATTACGAACAAAGCTAGTGGAGGTGATGGAATTCCAGTTGAGCTATTTCAAATCCTGAAAGAAGACACTGTGAAAGTGCTGCACTCAGTAGGCCAGCAAATATGGAAAACTCAGCAGTGGCCACAGGACCAGAAAAGGTCAGTCTTCATTCCAATCCCAAAGAGAGGCAATGCCAAAGAATGCTCAGACTACCGCACAATTGCACTCATCTCACACGCTAGTAAAGTAATGCTTAAAATTCTCCAAGCCAGGCTTCAGCAATGCTTGAACTGTGAGCTTCCAGATGTTCAAGCTGGTTTTAGACAAAGCAGAGCAACCAGAGATCAAATTGCCAACATCCGCTGGATCATGGAAAAAGCAAGAGAGTTCCAGAAAAACTTCTATTTCTGCTTTATTGCTATGCCAAAGCCTTTGACTGTGGGGACCACAGTAAACTGTGGAAAATTCTGAAAGAGACAGGAATACCAGACCCCCGACCTGCCTCTTGAGAAACCTGTGTGCAGGTCAGGAAGCAACAGTTAGAACTGGACATGGAACAACAGACTGCTTCCAAATAGGAAAAGGAGTACATCAAGGCTGTATATTGTCACCCTGCTTATTTAACTTCTATGCAGAGGACATCATGAGAAACGCTGGGCTGGAGGAAGCACAAGCTGGAATCAAGATTGCCGGGAGAAATGTCAATAACCTTAGATATGCAGATGATACCACCCTTATGGCAGAAAGTGAAGAGGAACTCTAGAGCCTCTTGATGAAAGTGAAAGAGGAGAGTGAAAAAGTTGACTTGAAGCTGAGCATTCAGAAACCTAAGATCATGGCATCTGGTCCCATCACGTCATGGCAAAAAGATGGAGAAACAGTGGAAACAGTGGCTGACTTTATTTTTCTGGGCTCCAAAATCACTGCAGATGGTGACTGCAGCCTTGAAAGTAAACGACGTTTAGTCCTTGGAAGGAAAGTTATGACCAACCTCGACAGCATATTAAAAAGCAAGAGACATTACTTTGCCAACAAAGGTCCATCTAGTCAAGGTTGTGGCTTTTCCAGTGGTCATGTATGGATGTGAGAGTTGGACTGTGAAGAAAGCTGAGCGCAGAAGAATTGATGCTTTTGACCTGTGGTGTTGGAGAAGGCTCTTGAGAGTCCCTTGGACTGCAAGGAGATCGAACCAGTCCGTCCTAAAGGAGATCTGTCGTGGGTGTTCACTGGACGGACTGATGTTGTAGCTGGAACTCCAGTACTTTGGCCAGCTGATGCGAAGAGATGACTCATTGGAAAAGACCCTGATGCTGGGAAAGATTGAGGGCAGGAGGAGAAGGGGACGACAGAGGATGAGACGGTTGGATGACATCCTCGACTTGATGGACATGGATTTGGGTGGACTCCGGGAGTTGGTGATGTACAGGGAGGCCTGACCTGCTGCGGTTCCTGATGTCGCACAGAGTGGCACACGACTGACGCGACTTAGCAGCAGCAGCAAAATGGTGATATTCTGTCATTCTTCATTTCTCAGCTAGAATACTTTAAACAGAAACTTGCTCATTTTGATTATTGGACTGTTGAATTACTCTTATGTTCAGTTTATGTAAAAAAAAGACAGCAAATATGCAACTGTTCTCCTTTGTTAGTTTTTAGGATAATAAATTGATTCACAAGAATCTTTGAAAAGTGACTAATGAGATCTTTCTCCTTTCAAATATCATTGTTCCCCTTTCAAGTATCATTGTGAACTCATGGATTTTTACCATATTTTATGCGTTTGAGTCCACTGCAGTTGTTATTTTGTTGTGGCTGAGTCTGTTCTGTTTTTGGTAGTGAGCACCTCTTCAAGATAGCTCCTAAGTGTTTTTGATACTACCCTAGTGGTTTCTGATAGCTTCCTTGCTTTCTGGTATGATCCAACCTTATTTCATAAAATTCTGCCTCAGAACTTGAATTATCACTTTCTTTAGGGAGTGCTGGTTCCTTTTAGTTGGAGAGAATTTTCACGGATTTTTGCAGACTGCTATCTGGGTGCTATGCTTATTGATACTAGGTTAGTAATTTATAGGTCTCGTCAAAGGTGGAGCTAGGAAATAACTTTTTTTAAAAAAAGACAGTGCAGCATGAGTTTTTACTGATAACTTGTAATTAAATAATATTGGAGAGTTTTTATTTAATATTTTAGAATTTTTGTTTCTTCTCGTGCCGAAAGCTTATGATATATAGACAGTACTTAATTTCAGAATCATATCAGTATCGTTACTGAGAGCCCTGTAAGGTTTCTTTGTATTTCTTATGTCCTTAGGATGTATTTCACCAAGGATGTGCAGTCAGATTACTGTGTTTTAGAGTTAAGTACTCCTCTGTTTGGTTTAACTCAATACACAGTTTAGGTGTGTGTTTCATTTTGATTTTGAGAAACGACTTAAAATTTTTTTTGTTTGAATTTATTTTATAATCGTGTTTAAAAACTTGATATATACGACAAGGTACATTCAGAGGAGTCTAGTTTCTGGACTGTGTTTGTGCTCAGTCACTCATCGTGTCTGGCTCTTTGAGACCCAATGGACTGTAGCCTGTTAGGCTCCTCTGTCCATGGGGATTCTCCAGGCAAGAATACTGGAGTGGGTAGTCATGCCCTCCTTCAAGGGATCTTCCCAACCTAGGGATCGAACTCAGGTCTCCCGAATTTCAGGCAAATTATTTACCATCTGAGCCACCAGGGAAGCCCACGAATACCGAGTGGATAGCCTATCCTTTTTCCAAGGGATCTTCCCGACCCAGGAACTGAACCGGAGTCTGCAGGTGGATTCTTTACCAGCTGAATCCTAACCTTATTCTTTCCTTCCCTTGGGGGTAGTTGTTTTTTTTAAAGCTTTTTGTTTATCCTTCCGTTAAAAATTATAGTAATTATAGAAAGCGTCTGTATAATATTTCTATATAGCTATATATTGTTTCACGCTCTTTTGATATAGTGTCATACTGTTTCTCTACCTTGTTTTTTTACTTAACAGTATATCCTGGTTATTTCATAGTAGCACTTATAGATAATGTTCCTCAGCATTTTTTTTTAATTGTGGCAAAATATACATGTTGCACTAGTGGTAAAGAAACCGCCTGCCAATGCAAGAGGTGTGGGTTCAATCCTAGGGTGGGGGAGATCCCCTGGAGGAGGACATGGCTTCCCAATCAAGTATTCTTGCCTGGAGAATCCAATGGACAGAGGAGTGTGACAGGCTACAATCCATAGTGTTGCAAAGAGTTGGAGATGACCGAAGTGACTTAGCATGCATGTACGCAAAATATATATAACATAAAATTTACCACTGGAATCTTTTCTTGTTTGTTTTTTGGCATACCGTGCAGCTTGTGGTATCTTAATTCCTCGACCAGGGATTGAACCCAGTTCCCGGCACTGAAAGTTCGGAGTCCTAACCATGAGACCACCAAGGAATTCCCCCATTCCAATCATTTTTAAGTGTGCAGTTCAGTGGAGTTAAATACAGTCACCTTGGTATGTCATTACCACTATCCTTCTTGAGCACTTTTTCAGCCTCTGCAACTGAAACACTATACGTGCTAAACAATAATTCCCTGTTCTCCCCTCCCCTCAACCTTTGGCGGCCACCGTTCTACTTTTTTTCTTTCTCTCTGAATTTGATGACTCCAGTACCTCGTTTAAGTGAAATCATAAAATATTTGTCCATTTGTGATTGGCTTATTTCACTTAGCACACTGTCTTCACGATTCATCCATGTTGTAACAAGTGTCGGAATTCCCTTCCTTTTTAAGGCTGAATAATATTTCTTTGTATATTTATGCCCAACGTTTAGTTTAATCATTCATTCATCAGACTCTTGAGTTCCTTCCACCTTTTGGCTATTATGAATATAGCTGCTCTGAGTACAGATATATAAATATTTGTTCCAGTCTTTGATTTAAGTGTTTTTTGGGTCTTCCCAGAAGTGAAATTTTAGGATAGCATGATAATCCTGTTTAATTTTTTGAGGAGCCACTGAACTGTTTTGTATAGCAGCTGCTCCATTTTACATTTTTGCTAGCGATGCACAAGGGTTCCAGTATCTCTACATCCTCACCAACACTAGTTATTTTCTGGGTTTTTGTTTTGGAATGATAGCCGCTGTATTGGGTACCAACTTGTCCTCATTTTTTAGTTCAGGTCCTGCTGAAGGACATTTGCTTTTGAAAGCAGAACTTGCTGTTGAGGTCCTTATTCATCTTTGTAGGGCCAGCAGCTACCATGGTACCTCACACATAATAGCTGCTGAATAAATGTCTGAGTGAGTTAATGAACTTCATAAACTGAATTCCGGAAGGGGCGGTAGTCAGTCGTGGTTGTGTTACAGAGGTGTACTCAGCACGTGATCTCCTGGAATTGTCAGTAGTTGTGGGTTTGTTGGGGTTAGTAATGGTAGTCCTGACAGGAGTACCAAAGATACCACTTTCCTGTGAACACCAGTGTTTGCCTTTGCCCTTTTTTTTTTGGAGCGGGAAAAGGTCAAAGCGACCTGAAGCTTTCAACATTATGTATTTACACTTGTAAGTAGTATAGTAAAGTAAAGGAACAAAACTGACCAGCTTTCTTATTTCTAGACCTCTCATTCTCTTTCTGCCTAAATAATCTCATCTCCATCTTTACCTGTCAAATTCTAATGGTTGTACTTGATGTATCCCTCCAGGCTTCTCTGTCCATGGGATTTCCCAGGCAAGAATACTGGAGTGGGTTTGCCATTTCCTCCTCGAGGGAACCTCCCCGACCCAGGGATTGAACCAGCGTCTCCTACTTGGCAGGTGGATTCTTTACTACTGAGCCACCAGGGAAGCCAAATTTGATACATTAATTAATAGGAAAAAATAGGAATAGATAATAAAATAATGTATGTGGTATCATCCTGTTTTTGTTGAAGAAAAGAAGTGTATTCATGTTCATGTAGAGTAAGTGATCTGGAAAGATTTTTGTCAAGACCAGCAGTGATTGTTCTTGAATTAACACGATTTATTTGTGTTTTCTGTGTTTTTCATTTAATGTTTGTGTTTTCTGATTTTTTTGGTAAGAAACAAAATAGTAAAATTAGTAAGGAAACTTTATTTTTAAAAATCCCAGCTGTCCTTTTTTGTCTAGCTCCCAGTTTCAGTGTCTCAGTATTTATTAAATATGTTTTTATCCGAATGACTGAAACTTAAGGAAGAACTTGGTAAATGCCATAAATAGGCATATAGTGCTCAGAGGATTCAAAAGAGAAAGGATCATGTGTGGAAAGGATCAGTTGCAGATGTTTGAATTGACCTTGAAAGGCAGGGTTTTGTTTTGTTTTTGTTTTTTTTTTTCAAGAGGATACTATAATTTAATACCCCTTTGTACCAGTGATTAACATTTTGTGGATAGGCATTTGAGGAAATGAAATTTCTTTGATTGTATTTATTCTTTAAATTCATGGCTTATATTTTTAGGATATATGCATTATCAGTCAGACTGACTTATTATCTTCTATTTAGGTTAGTATTAATAAGGTGGTTTTCCCTAAGCAAACAACAGCCTGGTGAAGTGGATTGAAGAGCCTATCATGTGACAGGGAAATGAGCCAGGAACTAGGAAACTTCTAAATTGAAAAAGGTGAAAAATACACACGTAGTGGAGAATTAATTGCATTTAGTTATTTCTGACTTTAGGAAAAAAATAAACTTTTTGACAGTTTGATTTTCTTGCATTTTAGATCACTACACCCGGGGCAGATTCATGTCAATGTATGGCAAAACCAATACAATAATGTAAAGTAATTAGCTTCCAATTGAAATAAATAAAAGAAAAAAAAGAATGGCTTAAAATGCTTATTTTAAATTAAAGTATTAATTCTGATGAGTTTGGTTTGTAAAGTTTTATCTTTTGAGACAGACTATAATTCATAACCATTCATGATACTTGAAATGCTAAAAGTTTACTTCCTGAAGAAAAGTCAAATTTTATGGGCTGCTTTAGGAGCTCCCCTTTGACTTAAGATAAATATACTCCTGTGATAAAGTCATATTTCTGCAAACTAGCTCACTGAACTAATATTGGGAAATATTTAATATGCTGTCATAAGACATTAACAAAATAAATTTGTAAAAGAAAAGCAAATCTATGGGACTAAAGGTATTTTACAAACGTAGAATTATATATATATATATATATATATATAATATAAAGTAATTCTTAAAGTTTTAGACCTTTTCTCTTTAGAATTTTATTCTTAGAAAAAAGTTATTAAAGATCTTCTTTTACATCACTTAAAATTATTCTATTTAAAAATAATTTCTTACTCTAATTTGGATCTAAAATGGAATGAATACCATTTTTGAATTTTCAAGGCCGTTCCACATTTAGTGAATTTAGTCATAATATTCCCAAACCCAGTAGGATACAGTTTCTACGGTTATCAGACCCTTTGTAGAGTGACAGAGATTGGCATTCTGATTCTCGTGAATCAAATTTTAGCCTTTAACTCTGTTCCCCTTTCACACTCCTTGCTAAGCTTGGGCTGTTGCTGTGCTTGAAGGCTTGGAAATTTCAAAGAAGAAAGAGAATTGGAGCACAAAGGCTTGGTTGATTTGAATTTGAACAAAGAATAGAAGGTTCCCTGTCTTGCACCTTTGTTGAAGAAGCCAGAAATTTAATTTTAGAAAGTTATTTTTCAGTTTGTAAACTTCGTATACCCTGGTCTTAATTTAGTGAATAAAAGTACTGCAGCTTAAGGGAGTACTCAGTAAGAATCTTTTAAAAATTTTATCAGCTGAAGATTCTTTTTTCCTCCTTTATAGAGCTTTGATAGTCTGTGTTCCTTATATATATTCTCAACTTGGCAGTATGCTGGCTAACTCATTTAACTTTTACTTTGCTGAAGTTAAAACTTGTTAGAGTTATAATCAGGGCAGTTTGCTTATTTGGAAAAGATGAATGCTTTTTGTTTTTGCATAACTCTGTTGAGGTATGATTTGTATACAGTTAACTGTACCCATTTAACAGTGTTCAGCTTGAGTTCTGACAGAAGTATATATCTGTGAAACCATCATCACTATCAAGATATCATACATGTCCATCACCTCAAAAGCTTCCTGGGGATCGTCCCTGTGGCTCAGACAGAATCGAACCCAGGTTCGATCCCTGGATCGGGAAGATCCTCTGGAGAAGGGAGTGGCAATCCACTCCAGTATTGTTGCGTGGAGAATCCCGTGGACAGAGCCTGGTGGGCCACAGTCCGTGGGGTCGCACAGAGTTTGACACGACTGAGCGAGTAACAGTATTACACTACAAAAGCTTCCCTGTGCCCATTGTAGTCCACCCCTCTGAGTTGACTCCCTGCTGTAAGCAACCACTGATCTGCTTTCTGTCACTGTGGGTTAGTGTTCATTTTCTAGAGTTTTATATGAATGTACCTGTAGTATCTACTTTTTTATGTCTGGTTTCTTTCACCCAGAGTCGTGATGTAGAGATTAATGCATGTTTTCTTTTGCTTTTTTAAAAACACCATTCCAGTTGACAGTTGACTTTTTCACTTGGTAGTTGAGCACAGGCAATTGAGCAGGGTTCCTCGTGCCCATCAAATAGGCCTTCTGCAGCTTTATTAATTTGTACCTCTTTCCTAATCTCTTTTTAAGCTGTCATTTACTAGGTGCTGTATCCTATTTTATATATTCTTATTTGTCTATATTGTTGTTGTTTGGTCGCTAAGTTGTGTCCGACTCTTTGCAACCCCACGGACTGCAGCATGCTAGGCTTCCCTGTCCTTCGCCATCTCCTGGAATTTGCTTAAACTCATCTCCATTGAGTCTATGATGCCATCCAATCGTCTCATCCTCTGTCATCTCCTTCTCCTCCTCCCCTCAGTCTTTCCCAGCATCAGGGTCTTTTCCAGTGAGTCGGCTCTTCACATCAGGTGGCCAGAGTGTTGGAGCTTCAGCTTCAGCATCAGTCCTTGTGGTGAATATTCAGGGTTGATTCCCTTTAGGATGGACTGGACTGGTTTGATCTCCTTAATGCATCTATATATATTAACACCATTTTATAGAGGAAAAGCTGAAATTTAGAGAGGTTACAGAGAACAAACTGGTTAATGAGCTCAAGGGCTCTGGATAAGAATGCCACGGTTTAACTCTTGGGACTGTCTTTGTAACTATGTGATCTTTGGCAAGGTACTTAACTTTCTATGTCTTCTTTTCTTCACATTTATTATAAAATGGTGTGACTGATTATAGTACCTCCCTTATGGGATTGTTGAGAAGATTAAGTTAGGTGTGTGAAGCACTTACAACACTGCCCAGCCTGTAGTAAGTGTCCATAAATGCTAGCTGAGATACAGCACAAGATACTTCTAGCTAGTGAGTGACAGAAGCATAAACTTAAAGCCTTATACTCAGTGCTGGCAGCACAAAATAGTGATTCAGGTCAATTTTAAAATTCATAATGGTGCTCACAAATGGAGGTTTTACTACCATGGTGACATGTCAGTATCAGCTTAGTTGGTGTTGTATGGTTGGGGACTGAGCGGGTCTGAGGCTGCCTTAGGGCATGCACATGCTTGCATGCATGATGTCTACACACATATCAGCTGTGAATATAATGCAGTTTTCAGCTTTGAAGTTCTTTTTTTTTTTTTTTTGGTGGCACTGGGTCTTCGTTGCTGTGCACAGTCTTTCTCAAGTTGTGGTTTAAGAGCTTCTCCGATGCAGTGGCTTCTCTTGTTTCAGGGCACAGGCTCTAAAGTGCATAGGCTTCAGTAGTCGTGGAGCGTGGGCTTAATAGTTGCAACTTGCAGTCTCCAGAGCTCAGGCTCATTAGTTGTGGCCCACTGGCTCAGTAGCCCTGTGGCATGTGGGATCTTCCCAGACCAGGGATTGAACTGGTGTCCCTTGCATTTTAAGGTGGATTCTTAACCACTGGACCACCAGGGAATCCCTAAACTTTAAAATAGTTATAGACTCACAGGGAGAAGGCAATGGCAACCCATTCCAGTACTCTTGCCTGGAAAATCCCATGGATGGAGGAGCCTGGTAGGCTGCAGGCCATGGGGTGGCTAAGAGTCAGACACGACTGAGTGACTTCACTTTCCCTTTTCACTTTCATGCATTGGAGAAGGAAATGGCAACCCACTCCAGTGTTCTTGCCTGGAGAATCCCAGGGACGGGGGAGTCTGGTGGGCTGCCATCTATGGGGTTGCACAGGGTCGGACACGACTGAAGCAACTTAGCAGCAGCAGCAGCTCAGGAAGTTAAAGTAGTGTAGGAATTCTATATACTGTAGCTAGTTTCACCAGGGGCTTGGAGGGGGCAGTGTCTTGCTATCTTATGTAGCTATTAGTATCAAAACTGGGTCATTGGACTTCCCTAGTGGTCAAGTGGTTAAGAATCCTCTTGCCAGTACAGGGGACACCAGTTTGATCCCTGATCCAGGACGATCCCACATGCCTCGGGACAGCTAAGCCCATGTACCACAACTACTGAAGCTTCTATGCCCTAGAGCCTGTGTTCTGCAACAAGAGAAGCCACTGCGATGAGAAGCCTGCACAATGCAACTAGAGAGTAGCCCCCACTCCCTGCAGCTAGAGAAAGCCTGTACTCAGCAATGAAGACCCAGCACAGCCAAATAAATAAATAAAAAAATTTAAAGGCACAGGTGATCTAAAAAAAAAAAAAAGGAAAGTTATCATTGGTATACTCTTTAGCCCTTTATCACATTTCACCAGTTTTTACATGTACTCATTTTTGTGTCTGTATATGCACATGTACATGTATTTTTATTGTCTGTGCATTTTTATCACATGTATATGTTCATGTAGCCATCACTTTGGTTAAGATACTGTGGAAATTCCCTGGCAGTCCAGTGGTTAGGATACTGTGCTTCCACTGCAGGGGGCAGGAGTTCAGATCCCTCGTCGGGGAACTGAGATCCCACAAGACCCGCAGTGTGGCAAAAAGAAAACAAAACACCAAAAACGATACAGAACTGTTTTTATCACCACATCTTTCTTGTGCTTCCTTTCTCCCTACCACCCTTTCCTATTCCCAGGCAACGACTAATTTGTTCTCTGTCCCTATAATTTTGTCATTTCAAGAATGTTATATAAATAGAATCATACAGTGTATAATCTTTTGAGATTGACTGTTTTCATTTAGCATAATACCCTTGAGATCCATCCAGGTTGTTTCATGTACCAGTCGTGACTGTTTTTAATTGCTGAGTACTATTCCGGTATAGAGATGTTCCGCCGTTTGTTTAATCATCCACTGAAGGATACTGAGTTGTTTCCAGCTTTTTGCTATTACAAGTACAGCTGCTATGAACAATCATATACAGGCTTTTGTGCAGACATAAATTTTCCTTTTGGGTAAATAAATGCCCAGGAGTGTGATTGCTGCCTTATATGATAAGCATGTGTTTGAATTTTTAAGAAACTACTCAATTATTTTTCATAGAAGTTCTACCGTTTTACATTCTACCAGCAGTGTATGAGAGACGTACGTTCTCAGCATTCTTACCACCATTTGGTATTTGCACTTTTTTATTCAGCTTTTCTCAGATGATGTGGTATCTTACGTGATTTCAATTTGCATTTCCCTTATGGCTAATAATATTGGACATCTTTTCATGTGCCATTCATATATCTTCTTTGATCAAATGTCTGTTCATGTCTGTTGTTCATTTTCAGTTGAATTGTTTTTGACTTCTGAGCTTTGAGAGTTCTTTATATATTCTAGATACAAATCCTTTGTTGGAAATGTAGTTTGTAAATAGCTTATTCTCGTCTATAGCTTGCTTTTTCATTCTTTTAACAAAGTCTAGGAGAATAGAAGTCTTAAATTTTAACAAAGTCCAGTTTACCAAGTTTTTTTCCTTTTAGAGACTGCGTGTTTGGTGTCATTTATAAGAACTCTTCAGTTGGTCTGCAAATTCTCTGAAGTTTTATACCTTTATGTCTTACATCTAAATCTATGATCAATTTTGAGTTAATCTGTATAAAGTAAGTTTTATTTTTTTGCCACTAGCTTCAGCGCTATTTGTTGGAAAGGCTCTCTGTCCTTACACTATTGAACTGCTTTTCCTTCTTCCTCAAAAATCCGTTATCTGCCCTTGTATAGATTTATATTTCGGTTCTCTATTCTGTCCTGTTGATCTTTGCGTCTATTTCACCACCAGTACCACAGTGTCTTGATTTTTGTTAGCTATATAGTAAATCTTAAAACTGGATAGTAAGATTTTTCCCACTTTTTTTTTTCCAAAATTGTTTCATTTATTTTACTTTTTTTTTCATATAAAATCTCGAATAAGCTTGTCTTTAACTACTAAAAGTGTTACTGGATTGTGACAGAAATGTTACTAAATCTAGAGGTCAGATGTTGAATTTCCAATCCATAAACAGTGTTGCTGTGGATTGACTTGAGTCCCCCTGAAAAGTGAAAGTGTTAGTCGTGTCTGACTCTCTGTGACCCCATGGACTGTATAGCCCGTCAGGCTTCTCTCTCCATGGAATTCTCTCCAGGGAAGAATACTGGAGTGGGTAACCATTCCCTTGTCCAAGGGATCTTCCTGATCCAGGGATTGCACCTGGGTCTCCCGCATTGCAGGCAGATCCTTTACTGTCTGAGCCATCAGCGGAGTCCCTTGAGTGCCTCTAATAAACCCTAACCTCCAGTACCTCAGAATGTGACCTTATCTGAAAATAGGGTCATTCTCAATGTTATTAGTTAAGACAGATGTATACTGAAGTAGTGAGGGACTCCTGTTCCAATATGACAGGTGTCCTTAGAAAAGGCCATTTTAGACACAGGTGCGCATAGAGGGTCGATGCGTGTAGAAGCATGGAGAGGATGCTGTGTGAAGCTAGGCGTGTGCTGCCACGAGCCAAGGAGCAGCTAGAAGCTGAGAAAGATACCTGGAACATATCTTTCCCTATCACCCTTAGAGGGAGTGTGGCTCTGCTAGCACCTTGGTCTCGGACTTTTAGCTTCCAGAAATGTGACACAATCAATTTCTGTTGTTTAAGCCACTCAGTTTGAGGGACTTTGTTACAGCAGCCCTAGCAGACTAATAAAACATATATCTGTTCATTTATTTATATCTTCCTTTCAGCACACAAGCCGTATGTGTTTTGTTAAGTATATACCCAGGTGTTTCTTTTTTAAAAAATAAATGGGATTATAAATGTGTTGTTTTAATTTTGTTTCTGCATGTTCAATATATATAAAAGCACAATTGTATACAGAAATTCATTTTTTAGGTATGTTTTTCTTGTATTCTGCAATCTTGTTGAACTTATTCTAGGACTAATAAATTTTACTAGTTTTTTGTTGTTGTTACTAATTTAAAAATGTTTTTTTGAGATTCTTTGGGATGTTCTATGTAGACAGTAATGTCACATGCAAATACGGACAGTTTTCTTTTTCCAGTCTCTACACTTTCTGTTTCCTTTTCTTGTTTTGTGCTGATGGGACTTCTAGGACTCTCCTGAATATGAGTGGTGGGACTAGGCATTCTTCCCTTGTTTCCAGTGTTGAATATAGAAATCCAGTGTTTCACCACAAAGTATGATGTTTACCATAGGGTTTTTGTATATATACTTTGTCAAGGTGAAGAAGTTACTTTCTATATCTAGTCTGCTGAAAACTTTTAAAATCATGAATGCTTTTTTGGCATCATTTGGTATGATCGTGTGATTTTTCTCTTTGTTATGTTAGCCTGTTGATTTGGTGGATTACATTGATGTTGGAATATTGAACCAGTTTTGGATTTCTGGAACAAATCCTACTAAGTTACGGTGTTGTATAATGGTTTTCATGTATTTTTGGACTTGATTTCCTACTATTTTATGAAGGATTTTTGCATTTTTTAAGGGGGTGGTATTAGTCTACAGTTTTCATCTTTTGTATTATCTTTGTTGGGCTTCCTTGGTGACTCAGAAAGTAAAGACTCTGCCTGCAATGCAGGAGACACAGGTTCAATTCCTGGGTCAGGAAGATCCCCTGGAGAAGGGAATGGCATCCCACTCCAGTATTCTTGCCTGGAGCTTTCCATGGACAGAGGAGACTGTTGGGCTGCAGTCCATGAGATCTCAAAGAGTCAGATATGACTGAGCGACTGACACACTTGTTTTGCTTTAATATTAAAGAATTCTTCTGTGTATTCTTGCCACCTCTTCTTAATATCTTCTGCTTCTGTTAGGTCCGTACCATTTCCGTGCTTTATTGAGCCCATCTTTGGATGAAATGTTCCCTTGGTATCTCCAGTTTTCTTGAAGAGATCTCTAGTCTTTCCCATTCTAATGTTTTCCTCTATTTCTTTGCACTGATCACTGAGGAAGTGATCTCTTATCTCTCCTTGCTGTTCTTTGGTATAGCAAGATTGTTTGGCTCCATAGCAAGATTGTTTGGCCACCTGATGGGAAGAAGTGACTCATTGGGAAAGACCCTAATACTGGGAAAGATCAAAGGTGGGAGGAGAAGGGGACGACAGAGGATGAGATGGTTGGATGGCATCACCAACTCAGTGGACATGAGTTTAAGTAAACTCTGGGAGTTGGTGATGGACAGGGATACCTGGCTTGCTGCAGTCTACGGGGTCTCAAAGAGTTGGACACAACTGAGCAACTGAACTGAACTGAATATCAAATAATCCGAAGTTCACAGAATTTGTTCGCATTAGTTCTCTGCTGTTTTCTGGAAGAGATTGTGTAGAATTGGTATTCTTTTAAAATTGTTAGATTTTTACCAGTGAAAGCATCAGGCCTGAATATCTTTTTTCAGGAGATTTTAAACTACAAATTCAATTTGTCGAATAGTTATAGGACTGTTCAGATTATCAGTTTCATCTTGGGTGAGTTTTGGTAGTTTGACTTATGAAGAATTGGTCTACTTCATCTGAATTGTCTGGTTTATATTCATAGAGTTGTTTGTAATATTACTTATATATTTTTAGCATTTTTATTGGAAAGTGAAAGTTAGTTTTGGCTGTGCCAGGTTGTCATTGCTGCGTGCAGTCTTTCCCTAGTTGCAGAGTGTCGGGGCTACTCTTTCTTTGAGGCTTTTCATTGTGCTGGCTTCTCTTGTTGGAGAGCCTGGGCTTTAGAGTGTGGGCTTCAGTAGTTGTGGCACATGGGCATGCCACTCTGAAGCATGAGGGATCTTCCTGGACCAGGGATCGAACCTGTGTCCCCTGCATTGGCAGGCGGATTCTTCGCCACTGGGCCACTAGGAAAGTCCTTCCTTATTATATTTTTAATGTCGGTACAGTCTCTAGTGATACCCTCTTTTTCATTCTTGAAATTGGTTAAGTTGTGTTTCTCTGTCTTTTTAAGTCATTCGTACTAGAACCTTATCAATTGTACTAAAGTTTTCAAAGAACCATCTCTTGGGTTGAGTGATATTTTTAAAAAAATTGATTTTCTGATTTTAGTGTCATTGACTTCTCTTCTTTATTATTTCCTTTCCTTTGCTTGCTTTTGCTTTATTTTGCTCTTTTTGGTAATTATGAATAACACTACTCTGTTATGAACATTCATACGCACATTTTTGCTTCAGTTCAGGTCAGTCGCTCAGTCGTGTCCAACTCTTTGCAACCCCATGGACTGTAGCGTGCCAGGCCTCCCTGTCCATCACCAACTCCCAGAGCTTGCTCAAACTCCTGTGCATTTAGTCGGTGATGCCATCCAACCATCTCATCCTCTGTCGTCCCCTTCTCCTCCTGCCTTCAGTCTTTCCCAGCATCAGGATCTTTCCCAATGAGTCAGTTCTTCCCATTAGGTGGCCAAAGTATTGGAGTTTCAGCTTCAGTATCAGTCCTTCCAATGAGTATTCAGGATGGATTTCCTTTATGATAGAGTGGTTTGATCTCCTTTCTGTCCAAGGGACTCTCAAGAGTCTTCTCCAACACCACAGTTCAAAAGCGTCAATTCTTCGCTACTCAGCTTTCTTTATAGTTCAACTCTCGCATCCATACATGACTACCTGAAAACCGATAGCTTTGACTAGACGGACCTTTGTTGGCAAGTGATGTCTCTGCTTTTTAATATGCCATCTAGGATGGTCATAACTTTTCTTCCAAGGAGCAAGTGATCTTAATTTCATGGCTGCAGTAACCATCTGCAGTGATTTGGGAGCCCCCCAAAATAGTCTCTCACGGTTTCCAATGTTTCCCTGTCTACTTGCCATGAAGTGATGGGACTAGATGTCGTGGTCTTAGTTTTCTGAATGTTATGTTTTAAGCCAAGATTTTTTGTTGTTGTTGTTTTGTTTTTTTACAGTCCAGGTCTTTATTTTTACACCCATCAGGCCATGAATTCATAGGGAATGGGCTCCAACATTTCGGGTTCCTTTCCATTGGTCCTCACAAAGTGTGCTTCTCTGGGTGGAGCAGGCTGGCGCTTCAGCTGAACCCAAGTCCCTTTCTCTTTGGCTTCCTTCTTTTTCTGATCGTTTTCCTTCACACGTTTCAGAAAGCTATCTCGGCTCTTAGAGTGCTTAATATGCTCGATACGCACATTAATTCTCTTGGCAAGAATCTTGCCCTTAACTTGTTTGTTTACAGTGATGCCAACAGCATGCTGGGTGATTGTAAACTCTCCCAGTTTTGCCATGGTAACATTTGTGGGGCATTCCTTGTTGAACAGTACCCATTCCCTTGATATCTACAATATGCCCCTTCTTGTAGATTCGCACGTCTGTGGCCAAAGGAACAACTCCGTGTTTTCTAAAAGGCCTAGAGAACATGTAGCGGGTGCCCCTCCTCTTTCCCTTTGTGTTGGTCGTTTTGGCGAATTAGCCTGAGGGGCCGGGGGAGAGAGAGAAGACGGCGGGATAAGCTGACTTTTTCACTTTGCTCTTTCACTGTCATCCAGAGGCTCTTTGGTTCTTTGCTTTCTGCCATAAGGGTCTTGTCATCTGCGCATCCGAGGTTATTGATATTTCTCCTGGCAGTCTTGAGTCCGGCTTGTGCTTTGTTGAGTCTGGCATTTTGCATGATGTACTCTGCATAGAAGTTAAATAAGCAGGGTTATTTTTGCTTAGACATGATTTAAAGTTATTTGGGGTAATTCCTAGGAGTGGAATTGCAGGGTCATGTGAAAGTTTTATGTTTAACTGCTTGGATAGTCGCCAAATTGTTTTCCATAGTGGTTGCCTCATTTTGCATTCCTGTCAGCAAACTTTTTTTGTACCTAGTCCAGCAATCTTCCTCTCTTATGGAGTCGGTAGTTCATTTATATATAATGCAGTTGGTGAGGTACTTGGGTTAAATCCGCCATCTTGTCATTCGATTTCAGTGTTTCCAAACTCTTTTTCTTTTTCTCTCTCCTGTCTTGACTTCTTTTGTATTACTGTGTTTCTCTCTCTGATTACCTAGTTAGTTGTGCATTCTTGTATTGCTTACCCCAGAAATTAGGATATGTAGTCTTGACTTACAATATTCTAATAAAAATAATAAATTTGGTCACTCTCCCATTAGTGTTCCTCTGACCCCTGTCTTTATCATTTTGTTATTACACATAATTATTTTGTATTCTATATGTCTTTAAGGCATTGTGTTTTGTCTTTAAGAGAATCCGTTCCGTCGCTCAGTCGTGTCCGACTCTTTGCGACCCCGTGGACTGTAGCCTACCAGGCTTCTCCGTGCATGGGATTCTCCAGGCAAGAATACTGGAGTGGGTTACCGTTTCCTTCTCCAGGGGATCTTCCCGACCCAGGGATTGAACCCGGGTCTCCCGCATTAGAGGCAGACGCTTTAACCTCTGAGCCACGAGGGAAGCCCTTACAGAGAATATTCATTTCTATTTTCCCACACATTCACCTATTTGTGGCTTTTAATTCCTTTAGAATTTTCATCTTGGATTACTTTTATCTTTTAGTGTAGGTTTGGGCCAGTAATTTTTCTGTTTTTGCCTATCCAGAAATGTCTTTACTTTGCCTTCACTTATTAAAGGGTATTTCTGCTGACCATAGTATTATGGTGAGCAGTTGTTTTCTCTTAGTTCTTTGAATAAGTCATTCTGTTGTTTTCTAGCATTCCAAAGTCCAGCAGTAGTTGTTCTGTTGAAGGTAAGGTATGTTTTTCCCCCCCACCGGTTGTTTTTCCGATATTTTTCGTTGGTTTTCCACAGTTTAAATGTGATATGTTTAGGTGTGTTTTTTGTATATATTCTTCTGGGGATTTGCATAACTTTTTGAATCTATAAAAAAGTGAAAGTGAAGTCGTTCAGTCGTGTCCGACTCATTGTGACCCCATGGACTGTAGCCTACCAGGCTCCTCTGTCCATAGGATTTTCCAGGCAAGAGTACTGGAGCCGGTTTCCAGATCTATGGGTTGTCTTTTAATCAGTTTTGACAAATTCTTGACCATCATCTTGTTATATATTGCCTCTGTTCCTTCTTTCTTACCTCTTTTGAGGTTCCAGTTATGTATATCCTAAACATTATCGTGTGTTTTACACATCTACTATGTCTTTTTCTGTATTTTTCAGTAGGTTTTGGTCTGTGTGCTTCTGGTTTGGATATTTTCTATTGCCTTGTTTTCCATTTTGTCTGTTCTTTCTTCTGGTATATCTAATGAGCTCTTTACAGCATCATTTATGTATTTCACTTACAGAATTTCCATTTGGTCCTTCTTATGATCGATTCCAATTTTCTGGAATCCTTCATCTTTTATTTTCTCAAACATATTTCTCATGTACCGTCTTGGGACTGAGCTGAGTTGAGGCTGGGTTTCAGTTTTGACCGGCCTCTGCCTCCCTGTCATTTGCCCCCACTGCTGACATGTGGTCACTCAGGGGAGGGGCTTCCAGCTGCGAGTGAGTTATGCCCATTTCCCCTAGCTGGACTTGAGCCTCTAATTTATGTTTCCTCATACTGATAACACTGCCAAAATCTCCACTCTGCTTTTCAGAGGCATTGTGCTTAGCTTCCTAACCTCCTGCCCTATGCATTTCCAGACTTTTTAAATATCTTGAAGGGAAAATTAGCTCTGTGTCAGGCCCAAACCTCGGAACTTCCCTGTTCACCCATTTGTCCCTTTTGTTTTGAATTTTGTCTGTAGTCTTTTTTTTCCTTCTACTTTTTATTTTATATTGGAGCATCATCGATACAGTGTTGTGTTAGTTTCAGGGGGTACAGCAAGGTGATTCAGTTATATATATACATGTACTGTCTACGGTCTTGCACGACTACCAGAGCCCTGCTGGTTTCTTGGTTCTCTAGCATCAGCCTGGGCAAAAGTTGCATCTCAGTCTCTTGCCTTACACCCAGGTTCAGCAGATACCTCCTTGGAGAAGTGGCCTCGCTTATCGGGCCACCTCTGCCTGCTTTCCTGCTCTCTGATTCCTGGTCTGTCTAGTTCTTTTCCTTCAGTAGTTCTCTGGTAGCCTTCAAGAGTTACTTTAAAACTTTTCCTATATTTTGAAGTTGTTCTTGATGGGAACATTGATTTAATTTAAAGTTATTCATTTAAAATGATTTCTTCATGCTTGGAAGTGCTGGTTGCATATAGTTTGTTATATGTTATTATATATAAATATATGTTATATTCTTATATATAGTGTATATATATACTATTATATGTAGTGTTATTTTATATATTACTATATACTATGTAGTAATAGTGATAATAAGTGGTAAAGTGATTGTCCCATATAGTTATGTATCATTTATCACATCTCTTACACAGTTAACTTCTTTGAACACAAGTTTCTCTAAGTGACGCTCGGTTTTGTGACGGCGTTGTGTATAGAAGGCTTCTGGAAAATGTTTTATATCAATGTAGAAATAAATTGAGTCTTAGTGGAAAGGCCTTGTGGTGAGAATATGTTACGAGGTAAAAGTCAGCAATGACTCTGAAACTGATTATATAAACATGTGAAAAAAATATTTGGTAGTCAAAAGCCCAGATGTACATTTCTTGGGATAATTGATGATTTTAGTATGGTTTTATGTTTGGGGCCACTATTTTTTCTTTTTGTTTCCTTAATATCAGCTTACAGTGTTAGCTCTGTTTACATCATGTGATTTCAGAGTTCAAAGAACTCTAATGTGTGTTTTTAAATTTTGCTTTTAATGTAAAAAGAACAGGAAAATATGAGACCAAAGTGATATCTCTTCCTTTACCTGCCACCTCAAAATGTGTCCCACTGTGTATAACGACTGCTCTTCCTCTCCTACCCTCTCCTTTCATTTTTTGTCCTCCTTTCCTATTGATACATGTTAGTTGGCAAAAATACAGAAATTGAAGTACTTAAGAAAAACAAATTTGAAATCTCTTGTAATCCCATTACCAAGCAGTAATCAGGTTTCTGAGCATTTGACACGTATCTTTTGTGGGGTTTTCTATGTAAAATGGACTGTATGTATTGTTATTTGTCGTTCTCAGCCAGGCCTTTTCATTAATATCACCTGTAATAATTAAAATATCCGTATAGATTCTGCAATACACCTCATACTTAACCAAATCAGAATCTCTAGGGGTAGGGTGAAGAGGGTTTTGTTGAGAAAAACAAAAACTTCCCTTCAGAAAATTTTAATTGCCTTCAGAAATCTTCTAAAACAGAAAAAACCAAGAATATTGCCATATTATATGTGAAGAAAACTTTGACTTGTATACAACTCTCCATCTAATGATTTGGTTTGGACTTTTTCCCAGCCATTCCGCCCTGGGGTGAATTTGGACTTCTGTCGGGATTTCCGCCATCTCTCTGTGCGCTCTGTTATTCTATCTGTGTGGAGTACGGACGTGTCACACTTCCCTGCCGCAGGCTCTGTCAGTGGGCTCACAGTGAGTGCTCGAGGCTCATGGAGCTGTTTGGTGTTCCTTGGCCTGAAGATATGGAATGCAGTAGGTGCGAAAATCATAGATTTTTCATGGACCATTGCTTCTTTTGCAGCATATTTAAAATTATTTGTCTTCTAGTTCATCAGTTTTTAAGAACTTTTCGAAGTGTGTATATTACTTATAATTTTGAACAGAAGTTTCATGCCTCAGAGCTGTTCATTTCCTTAGGAATTTGGAATAAAATGAAAAAGGTGGAAAAAGAAAAACATTTCAGTGAAGAAAATTTTAAAGTAATTAAGAAAAACATAAGATATTGATTGTTTGATATCTTTCCCTTAGTTTTTTTTTTTTTCTGGTTATAAAAGTAATGCCATTTATAAAGCATTAGAAGATATAGAGAACATAATCATTTGTTGCCTCATTATTAAATATCTCTAATGACTTAATGGGACTCAAATATCTTTATGATTTCGGTGTTATTGACTACAGTAGTTCTGTCATTTCTGTTTTTCTTCCTTTTTTTCAATGTTGGTTTTTTGATCATGCAACGTGGGATCTTAGTTCCCTGATCAGAGATAGAACCCGTGGCCTCTGCACTGGAAGCACGGAGTCAACCACTGGACTGCCAGGGAAGTCCCTTTGTTCTGTTTTACTATCATGTATTACCATACCCAGACCCAGAAAATGTCAGATACTTTTCAAATCACTTCCAATATATAGATTGTAAGCATTTCCTAAAGGTTTGAGGACATTTACCTGACAGTCTTATAGATTTGTTTAAGAGAACATAATTGTTAGTAATAACGTGTATGGTAGTAATACTGCATTTTTTTATACTATAATGTTGTGCCTTTTCGTGTTCTTAAATGTTTCAAGGATAAAGCATAGATGAATACCTATAAAGCTCTTACTGTCTAGCTTTGTCCAATAATATTTTGCAGTGTTTGCTTCAGACTTTTTTTTGGCCACACCCAAGATCCCACATGGCTTGCAGGATCTTAGTTCCCCCAACTAAGGATGGAACCTGGGGCCCAGACAATGAGAATACCAAGTCCTAACCATTGGACCACCAGGGAATGCCCCAGATTTCTTTTTTAAAGAAATAAAACAGTACAGGTAGAGTTGAAGATTCCTTCGTTAGTATTCATCTTGATTTCATTTCCTTCTTTTCTCCCCAGAGATGAGATCATCAGTGTTGAATCTGTCGTTAATTCTTCTTGTGTTTGTTTTTACACTCTTAGTGTACATCACAAGCATATCCATAAGCAACATTCTATGCTTTTTTACGTTCCATATATATATATAAATATATAATGTTGTACATGTATCTGTGTTTATATCTGTATCTGTTGTTTATATTTGTTAGCCTGGTTCTTTCCTCTTAATTGCTGTGTAATGGCCAATTGTGTTAATACTACTATCTGTAGTTACTTAGCCATCTTCTACTGATGGTCATTTAAGTTATTTCCAAGGGTTTGCTATTATGGGCAGTGCTGCACAGAACACTTAATTCTCCTTCATGTTTAAAATCAATTTTATTTATCATCTGTCAATAGCCCTTGGAGATAGGTAAAAAGCCCACGTTGTCACTGTCATTTGATAGATGGAGAAACTTAAAACATGTGTTAGTTACTTGTAGTCAGTTCACTGACAGCTGGCTTTCTTTGTCTACTCTGTTTTTCACCTGTTTGACATACTCTCTTGTCTAGACCCATCAAACCATTCATCCACTGTCTCCCCAAAACCTTATAGTATTTATCGTTCCTCTTTTAGAAATCTAAATTTATTGGTATTTATAACAACAGTTATGAATTACCTTGGCAGGAATCCTATTTTAAGTTTTGTGTCTAACTACAATTGTTTAGTGGTCTTTTTATTTTAATAGATTATGTACAGTTATAGAAATGTCATTATGATCTCTGTTTTGTTAGTATTAAATCTGTTTTATGTCCTCAGTATTTTGCCTGGAGTTGCCTAACTCTGAATTCTTCCTTAACTTCTGACAAACTGATCTCTCATAATAACCTTTCATTCTTCCAAATCTCTCATATCCTTGTTCATACTGTACCTCTTCTTCAGTTTTATGGATACCCCAAAGTTATGGGGTTTGACCTCAGCTTTCCTAATAGCTCCCTTCCTGATCTCATTTCTTTTCTTACTTAGGTTAAACTTTGTTGTCTGTCACATAAAATAGTACTTTTGCTAACAATTTCAACTTATTCCATCTACTGTGCTTGTTCAGATCTCTAGCTGGACCAATTCAACTAATTTATTACAAGTTAATTATGCTGCATATTTAATTATTTAAATCATAGCAACACCTTTTTTTTTATTACAGTCCAAATTCTATCATTGTTTTATTATATTTGCTTTATCACATCTGTCCATCCCTCTACTGATCTACTAATCTACATTACTCTTTGAGTGTATTTAAAAATAAAAGAGAGACAACAGTTACTGTCCTCACAAATATTTTATTAGGTCCTTCACCAAACATTTGTCTGTAGTGTTTTTTTTTTTCTTCCGTTTAAAACTTTACAAGGAAATGCACAGATCTAAAGACAGCACCTGAGTTTTGATTAAAAACCTGCAGCTTAGAAAGCCAAATCCTTAGAAGGGTGTAGAACCTGATCATTACCATTGCCTCACGCTCTCATGCTCCTTGCTAGTCAGCCCATGTCTGTGCCATCCTCTGGAGGCAACTGCTGTTTAGTATCCTTCCTAGATGGTCACTGTGTGTATTCTAGAGCTTCATACAAATGAAGCCATACGTGTATAACTCATTGTGCTTGAGTGAAGAGTGCTCTTCTTTGCTCTGTTTTCAAGACTCATTAATGGTTTTGTGTTCATTAATAGTTCTTTCCTTTTTCTTGTCTTCCATTGTATAGATTACTATATTTGGCTTATCCATTCTCCTGTTGCTAGACAGTTTAAACCATAGCTGCTCTGTTTGCTCTTTGTCTTTAGTCAGTTTTCAGTGTGGTCAACGGGAAAGTTTCTATTCATTCTCCCCAGCACTTATGCCAAATCTACGTCACTCACTTCATACCTATATTTCATTTCACAGTCATTCCTTATGTGACCCTTACTCCCCTCAACCTCAGTCTGTCCTCCTTCCCTGAAAATCACTTCAGCATTTTGTGCACACTATTGTGGTCTGCTAGTCTGCTACATGTCACTCAGTCCAGTCCTTCTCAATTTCCTTTCTTGCATCTTCTTCTTCCTGGTGCTTCTTAGCAATCTGTTTCTGTTCTTTTTGATTCTACATGTTTCCTCTGGATAATTTCATCTCACTGATTTTAACCATTCCCCACACGCTGATGCCTCCTAAATCCAAATCTATACCCTTGTCATCTTTCTGGTAAGTTCCAAATCTGCCTAACAAGCAGCCATTGGATATCCTAACCTGAATTTGTCTCAAGTACCTCAACTTCAACATGTCTAAAATTGATTTTACTTCTTGCTCATTTTATTTTTTTTAATTCCTAGAAGGCATATTCCTCCTTCATTGACCCAAGCTCCCACATCCAGTCAGTTGTAGATTCTGTTGCTTTTATTTAACTAATTTCACAGCTGTCTCATTCTCACTGCCTGATCTGGTTTTAGTTATGGCTCATCGGATATCTCTGCTCTCAATTTTGTACAGCTCAAATGTCTTCCATACTCCTTCTAGTCATCTTTCTAATTAACTTGTATGTGGGGTGAGCGCTCAGTCATGTAGAACTTTTTGAGACCCCGTGGACTATATATATAGCCCACCAGACTCCTCTGTCCATGCATGAAATTTTCCAGGCAAGAATATTGGAGTGGGTTGCCATTTCCTTTTCCAGGGAATCTTTCCGACCCCAGGATCGAACCCACGTCTCTTGTGTCTCCTGCAGTAGCAGGCAGGTTCTTTACCAGTTGAGCCACCAGGGAAGCTGTTAAGTTGGGTAAGGGCCATATGAATATATTTAGTCAACAGTCATCCATTCAGCAAATATCAATTGGATGTCTTCCATGTGCTTGACCGGAGAAGGCAGTGGCAACCCACTCCAGTACTCTTGCCTGGAAAATCCCATGGGCGGAGGAGCCTGGTGGGCTGCAGTCCATGGGGTCACTAAGAGTCGGACACAGCTGAGCGACTTCATTTTCACTTTTCACTTTCATGCATTGGAGAAGGAAATGGCAACCCACTCCAGAGTTCTTGCCTGGAGAATCCCAGGGACGGGGTGACCCTAGTGGGCTGCCGTCTGTGGGGTCACACAGAGTGTGACGTGACTGAAGTGATTGAGCAGCAGCAGCAGCATGTGCTAGACACTACTCCAGATAGTGGAGATGAGTAGTGAACAAAACCTGGTCTGTTCTAATGGAGCTACAGTTCAAGTGATGGCTGTAATGGTAGAATATAGATAAGCAGATAATGTCAGATAGCAGTGACTGCCAATAAGAAAGAATAGAGTTAGGTGACATTAGGGAAGTCCTTTTTTAATAAGGAGACAGTGTGACAGGGACGTGAATGAAATGAGAGAACAAATGATACAGATATCTAGGGAAGATCGGTCCAGGCAGAGGAAGCAGAGCAACAAGTGCAGAGGCTCTGAAGTGGAAGCGTGCTGGTTATATTCACAGAACAACGGGGACACCACAGAGGCTCGAGCCGTGTGAGTAAGGGAGAAGGGAAGGAAATTCAATCAGAAAGCACTGGGGTTGGGAGGTGTCTTTAGAGCTCCTTTATGGAATTTGGATTTGATTCTGAGTGAGTCAGAAGATGTTGAGCAGAAGAGACATGATCATGAGCACAGGGGTGGCATGTCTTTAAAGAATCACCCTGGTTCTTGTGTACAAATGGAGATGAAGTGGAAGCCACTCCAGAAATCCAAGGATGAGGTACTAATCGCTCAAACTGGGTGGATGCTGTGGAGGATGTGGAAAGTGGTCAGATTCTAGATACGTTGCGAAATCGAATGACAAGAAGTGCTGGTAGGTTGTGAGGTGGATACTCAGAAGCAGTTTCAAGGAGAACCCCAAGGGTTTCGGCCTGAGCAACTAGAAGAGTGGGATTACCATTTGTGAAAATGGAGAAACTAAGGAGTGGAAATCAAGAGTTTGGTTTTGGAAGGATTAGAAAGTAAGGAGTGTGTCTGTGATGAGTTGGTGGTTGGATGTAGAGATGTGTCCATTGATATGTTTGTCAGTGTTTACACACACACGCATACACATGTTTCTGAAAGTGCTTACCTCTTGTGCTTACAGTTCATGCGCTCTTCGTGCCCCAGCAACACTACACACACCCTGTTTGAACCTCTGTGCCTTTGCTCGCATTTTTTGTTAGAATACTGATTGCCATACTGCCAGTACAGGCAAATACTGATTCAAAAATCCTGTGTTGAGGGACTGACATGAAGTCTTTCATAATTTTGATTGCTTCATATGTCATGCTGCTGTATCTTGTATTGTGTTTACAAGTTTGTGCCTTCTTTTGAACTCAAGGATAGAGTGTTTTTTAGGTGTTTTTCTCTTAAAGCCCTGGCTTACTGCAGAGTTCTAATAAATGCCTCTGTGCAGTGAGTTTCTGTCATTTCTCTTTATAATCCAAGCCTTGTGAAGAAAACGGTTTGTATTAATCAGCTTCAGTATAAGCTTATACATGTATTTGGCAAACTTAATATCAGTGACAGTTTCTTGGAAACGATTTGATCCATGCAACTACTGAATATCTAGTTGATGGGAGTCTGAAGGCTTAGAAACTGGTGCTGCCAAGAAAACTGAAAATGCAGGAAGTTCATGAGAACAGTACTTGCGATCATGTGAGAATGTCTGCAGCACGTCCCTGATTTTTTCTGTACTGTGCGTGTGATGCTTTCTCAAGTCTGGAAAACTGTCAAAATGCAGATTTCTTGGGCCCTAACATAGGCATAATGAAATAGAATTTGAGGTGGTGAAGAATGTCTCATCCTCTCCTACCCTCTCCCCATGTCCATAAGTGTCTTCTCCATGTCTGTTTCTCCGTTGTTGCCCTATAAATAGATTCTTCAGTAGTGCTTTTCTAGATTCCATATATATGCATTCGAATACAATATTTGTCTTTGTCTTTCTTACTCACTTCACTCTGTGTGATAGCTTCTAGGTTCATCCACCTCATTAGAACTGACTCAGATGCCTTCCTTTTGATGGCTGAGTCATATTCCATTGTGCATATGTACCACAATTTCTTTATCCATTCATCTATCAGTGGACAACTAGGTTGCTGCAGTGAACAATGGGATACATGGGTCTCTTTCAACTTTGGTTTCCTCAGGGTATATGCCTAGGAGTGGGATTGCTGGGTCATATGGCGGTTTTATTCCTAATTTTTTAAGGAGTCTCCATACCGTCTTCCATAGTGGCTGTATCAATTTACATTCCCATCAACAGTGCAAGAGTGTTCCCTTTCCTCCACACACTCTCGGCATTTATTGTTTGTAGATGTTTTTGATGATGGCCGTTCTGGCCGCTGTGAGGTGATATCTCATTGTAATTTTGATTTGCATTTCTCTAATAATGAGCAGTGTTGAGCATCTTTTCATGTGTTTGTTATCCATCTGTATGTCTTCTTTGGAGAAATGTCTGTTTAGGTCTTTTTCCCACGTTTTGTTTGGGTTGTTTGTTTTTCTGGCATTGAGTTGTAGGAGCTGCTTGTATATTTTGGAAATTAATCCTTTGTCAGTTATTTCATTTGCTATTGTTTTCTCCCATTCTGAGGGCTGTCTTTTCACCTTGCTTATCGTTTCCTTTGCTGTGCAAAGGATTTCAAGTTTAATCAGTTTCCACTTGTTCACTTTTGTTTTTATTTCCATTACTCTAGGAGGTGGGTCATAGAGTATCTTGCTTTGATTTACGTCATTGAGTGTTCTGCCTATGTTTTCTTCTAAGAGTTTTATAGTTTCTGATCTTACATTTAGGTCTTTAATCCATTTTGAGTTTATCTTTTTGTAGGTGTTAGAAGTGTTCTAATTTCATTATTTTACATGTAGCTGTCCAGTTTTCCCAGCCCCGTTTATTGAAGAGCCCGTCTTTGCCCCATCGTAAATTCTTGCCTCCTTTGTCAAAAATAAGGTACCCATAGGTGCTTGGGTTTATTTCGGGCTTTCTCTCTTGTTCCATCAGTCTATATTTCTATTTTTGTGCCAGTACCATACTATCTTGATGACTGTAGCTTTGTAGTATAATCTGAAGTCAGGAAGGTTGATTCCTCCAACTCCATTCTTTGTCAGGACTGCTTTGGCTGTTTGGGATCTTTTGTGTTTCCATATGAATTGTGCAGTTTTTTGTGCTAGTTCTGTGAAAAATGCCATTGGTAATTTGATAGGGATCACGTTGAGTCTGTAGATTGTGTTTGGTAGTATAGTCATTTTCACAGTATTGACTCTTCCTACCCAGAAACATGGAATATCTCTCCATCTGTTTGTGTCATCTTTGATTTCTTTCACCAGTGTCTTATACTTTTCTGTGTACAGTTCTTTTGTCTGCTTAGGTAAGTTTATTCCTAGATATTTAATTGTTTTTGTTGCGGTGGTGAATGGGATTGATTCCTTAGTTTCTCTTTCTGATTTTTCATTGTTAGTATATAGAAATGCAAGTGATTTCTGTGTATTGATTTTGTGTCCTGCAACTTTGCTAAATTCACTGATTAGCTCTAGTCATTTTCTGATACTGTCTTTAGGGTTTTCTATGTACAGTATCATGTCATCTGTAAACAGTGAGAGCTGTACTTCTTCTTTTCTGATCTGAATTCCTTTTATTTCTTTTTCTTCTCTGATTGCTGTAGCTAGGACTTCCAGAACTATTTTGAATAATAGTGGTGAAAGTGGACACCCTTATGTTGTCCCTGATCTTAGGGGGAATGCTTTCAGTTTTTCACCATTGAGAATAATGTTTGCTGTAGACTTATCATATATGCCCTTTACTAGGTTGAGGAAAGTTCCTTCTGTGCCCATTTTTTGAAGTTTTAATCATAAATGGGTGCTAAATTTTGTCAAAGGCTTTTTCTGCATCCATTGGATTTCATAGTGCCAGTAAAATCGACAGCTCCAACAGAGGGGGTGCAGGGAAGGAGAAAAAGAAGAAAAAAGCCAAAAGAATCTACAGAAGAAGCCAAAAAATAAGAATAATAAATGTTTTTCTTGAGTCATTGCTGTCAGCGTCCTTTCCCTCGCTGGGAGTCACAGTCCACTTTTACCTCCCTAGGATGCCCTCCAGCACTGTGCTGATCTCTGGACCTGCTGTGGGGGCAGCTTAGATTCTAATCTGGTCCAACTCCTGTGTGTTCTTGCCTCCAGTGTCCAAAGCTATCAGAACTAGTGAGTTTTCTTTTGTGGGAGTTCTCAATGACCTTTTATATATTCCATAGACACAGAGTCTGCCTAATTGATCGTGTGGATTTAATCTGTAGCTTGTACAGCTGGTGGGAAGGTTTTAGGTCTTCTTCCTTAGCCACACTGCCCCTGGGTTCCAGTTGTGGTTTTATTTCCACCTATACATGTGGTCCTCCACTGGGGTTTGCTCCTGCGGCTGCCCTGGAGGACTTGGGTTTGCCCCTGTGAAGGCCAGGTGTGGAGGTGGTTCCTCTGCTTGGGTTGCAGGGGTTCTGGCAGCACCAGGTACTCAGGGGAGTTGGCGACGAGGGCAGCAGGACGTACAGTGCTCTAGAAGGGTATGGCAACCAGTATTGGCCAATACGCTCCAGTATTCTTGTCTGGAGAACGCCCCTCCTCCCTGACAGAGATGCCTGGCAGGTCACAGTTTACAGGACAGCAAAGAGTTGGACAGGACTGAAGCGACCCTGTGGGCGTAGACGCAAGATAGCGGACAGCTGCCTGTGGCAGCTCTGCCCCAGTGAGAGTTGAACTTGAAGGTGGTGCAGCTGCTTGGGTTGCAGGGACCCTGGCAGTGCCTAGTGTGCAAGGATACGGACTTCCTCCGCTGCCAGAGTTACGTCCCTATCAGAGCCTCTTGTAGCCGGCGATCGAAAGGCCTCTTTGGCCATTCTACCTTAGCTCCGCCTGCTCGAACACTTAGAGGGCTACCTTGCCTGGGGTCCTTCTCTGTTGTTCGGTGTGTCAGGCACATAGAGGGGCCCCCCTGGCTAGAATCCTAGTCTGTAGGTTGGCGCCTCTGGCACTTAACGTGGCACCCTGGGTGGGGTCCTACTCTGTAGTTCAGTGTGTCAGGTGTTTGATGGGCCAGCCTATTGTCCAGCTGCCGATGCTGGTGTGTGGGGAGAGAGAGGCTATGGTGATGGCTCCATCCCCTACCTGTGACTCCACTTGAATGGATTCCACTTGATCGGGAGAGAAGCCAAAGACTCTGCCTACCTGATTCAGAGCCAAAGTCTCAGAAACAATAATTGTACTTAGGCCACCACAATAACGATACATATATCCTTGGTGTTTTTCTTATTCTGTGAGGCTTTTTTCCCACTTTAGCGTGAATAATTTTTTCTATTTAATTAAAAAGAATTTAAGCCCCAGCATCTTTGGTAGATGATGGATCTAAATTGGGAAAATATTTTCCATATTGTGTTGAAATAAAGTCACGTTGCAAAATTCTGTTGATTGACATTAGAGTGTTGTTAGTGGAGACTGGTTGTTGAAAAGATAGGAAAAGTAGGCTCTTCACAGCGAGGCAGGCAGTTGTAGAAAAAGGACGATGACCAAGATATAGGGATAGTGGTGGAGGCGGATTGTCTGCCTTTTCTGCTGGGGATTCTCCATCAGTTCCCAGTAAAGAGACCGAAGAAATACATCAGATGAGGCTTTTCCACTGTTAAGGTGGTATTTTAAAATTTAACTTTATTTTATATTGGAGTAATGTTGATTTATGATACTGTGCTAGTTTCAGGTGTACCGCAAGGCGATTCAGTTATGCATGTACAGATATCCATTCTTCTTCTATTCTTTCCCCATATAGGTTATTACAGAATATTGAGTGCAGTTGTTGATTCTCTGTTTTATATACAGTAATGTGTATCTGTTAATCCCAAACCCAATTTATCCCTCCTTTCCACTTTTTCCCTTTTGTAACTGTAAGTTTATTTTCAAAGTCTATGAGTCTCTTTCTGTTTAGCTTGAGTTGCTTTCTCACTGTATCGTTATCATGGCAGGTACTGACTTGTCTTCCCTGGGGATTTGGCTTTAACCAGAACCGTGTAATACACAATGTCCCACGTTACAACCTTCTGACCTACAATTCTCCTCTTTACTGTCTTGCTCAGTTGAAGGTTTTGGTTGTTGCTGTTATTACTGATTTTGTTTTTAGCACTCCTTTAATATAAGCATTTGTGATATATGGACAGTATTTCTAATTTATGAAAGATAATACAATGCAGTTAAAAAGTACTGAAGGAGTCATCGGATGCGGTTTCTCCCCCAAGTTCCCTTTTTCTCCTCTCCTCCTTTTCTGGGTAAACGTATTCAGTCCCATACTTTGGATTATATAGGTCAACTTTTCTTCTGAACTGCGACGTGTATCTGTTTATATGACATCTCCAACTCAACGTGTCTGAAATACAATTCTTAATTTTTCTTCTTAAACCCTGTCACTGTTCCTGCATTCCATCCCCAATTATTTCCATTCAGTAAATGGTATTGTCATCTGTGAGTAGTTGTTCATTTGCTAAGTCGTGTCTGACTCTTTGCAACCCCGTGGACTGCAGCCCACCAGGCTCCCCGTCTCATCGAGTTTGCTCACCTTCATATGCATGAAGTCAGTGATGCTGTCTAACGGTCTCATCCTCTGCTACCTGCTTCTCCTTTTCTCTTCAGTCTTTGTCAGCATCAGGGTCTTTGCCAGTGAGTCGGTTCTTCACATCAAGTGTCCAAAGTATTGGAGCTTCAGCATCAGTCCTTCCACTGAATACTCAGGGTTGATTTCCTTTAGGATTGACTGGTTTGATGTCCTTGAAGTCAAGGGGACTCTCAAGAAGCTTCTTCAACACCACAATGAACTAAAGCATCAATTCTTTGGCACTCAAACTTATATATGGTCCAACTCTAACAGCTGTACATGAGTACTGGAAAGATCATATCTTTGACTGTATGGACCAGTCCAGCTATAATCATGCGCCGGTTAGAGATAAAGTGTAATAAGGGAATTTTTAAACAGAGTCAGCCTAAAAGACAAAATAAGCTAATTTGTAGAATAGAAATGCAAAATGATGACTGGAGATAAAAGCGTGGGCTACTAGAATCCAGGTCTGAAGTGGCTGGGGTGGCTAGGCATTCAGTTTCTATGGGTATACAGAAGTAAAAGTGTTACATGGGAGTCAGAGAGTCCTCTGACTAGGCTTATCAGTTAAAAGTAGGAGTCAGAAATGGAACTCTCCTGCTCCTAGAAGAAAGTTTACATGAAAGGTGGAACCAGCTCTTTTCTGAAACTGCATTTAGCATAAAAACACTTAAAATATTTATCTAGAGATGGGAGAGGGCCAAACTTGAATGACTCAGTAGCTGAGTCTATGGTAGCTGATACTGATTATTAGACCTGGTTTTTAACTAGGGCCCCATAAAGTAAAGTGAAGTCGCTCAGTCATGTCCGACTCTGCGACCCCATGGACTGTAGCCCACCAGACTCCTCCGTCCATGGGATTTTCCCAGCAGGAGTACTGGAGTGGATTGCCATTTCCTTCTCCAGAGGATCTTCCCAACCCAGGGATCAAACCTGGGTCGACCGCCTGAGCCCCCAGGGAAGTCCAGGGCCCCATGGGTACTGGTAAAGACAAAAATGAATGAAACATGGTGGATAAATAGAGGGAGTGAGTAAACAGAAATTCCAAAGCACAATTAAAGAAAAAAAGCTAAACCTAAAAAGTCATTCAATAAAATCAAGTCAGGAGATGGATTCACTCCCAAATGTAATGAAAGTAGTAAATAGAAAGTAATAATTTTCTAAAGACTTATTTTAAAAATATGTATGTTTAGGATTCTTCAATAGATAAATAATAAAAAGCACTTTAAAAGAATAAGAACTTATGATAAATTAGCAGAAATGAAATAAGAATAGACAAACATAAAAGTCAATTTGCCTAGAAATGTAGTTATAGGAATTAGGTCAATAGATGGAATGAATTCTAAAGTAGACATGATTAAAGAGAGAACTAGTAAAGTGGAAAATTGTTCTAACTCTAGATCACCCAGAATGCATAATAAAGACATAAAATACTCAAAATTACCTAATTATGCCATTAAGAGATATTAAAAATAGGTTGAGAAGCTTCAGTATACATCGAATGGGAGTTCTAGAACAAGGGGCTGTAAGAATGACTAAGAAATGATAACTAAAGAACTACATCCTGAATTTATCAGAACTGAAAACTTGAAACCTCACATTAAAAGGACGCTCTGCATACTAAGCAGGACAAGTAAAAACCAATCACAATGAGAAACATTCTTTGCAAGTATAAGGATAGAGCAACTAGAAGGCTAGAGACATTTAAAAGTTACCAGAGAGAAGAAATCTCCAAAAGATTATCAACTGTGCAGGCTTCTCAACAGCAACAATCGTGGCTAGAAGATAATGAACTAATATCTTTAAAATGCTGAGTGATGATAACTTTATCCATCTAAAGCACCACTGAAGATTGAGGACAAGAGAAAGACATTTTGGGTCAAGGATAAAATAATTTATCTTCAGCATACCCTATCTATAAGAATTTCTAAAAAGCATCCTTTAGCAGAAAGAAAAGAGAACCCCAAGATAGGATGAGGGTGTACTTTTTGGCAAAGCCACTAAACAATGATAATAACAAAACCAATTATTTTTGTAAAGGTTATTCTGATTCTCTGGAAAATAATAACAAGGAGTATTAGGTAGCTCAAGTGTGCTAGGAGCATAGTCTTGTTCAAGAAGATGGAAGTGCTGAATACTTTCAACTATAACTTTTTCTCATAAAGCCAAGTATAAGTACATATTGTAAATGTATGTATGTATTTAATGAGCACCTGCTATGTCCCAGACACTGATCTAGGCTCTGGGAATAAGACCACTGGGGGAAAAAAACTCCTCGTTGAGTTTATACTTTAGTAGGAGGAAACTATATATTGTTTAAAAACAGTAGTATAGCACAGACAGGCTTGAAAGAAATACATTGGTAAATAGGAAAAGATACGCTTGACAAATGTGATGGTCTGATGAGGAAACACACTGGTGTGGCAACAGTGACGTGAGATAGAATACTGTTGACAGTGAGCACTGAAGTGCATTGGGCAGCTGGAGCATTGATATAACACCTAACACAGCCTTAAAAGTGAAAAGTGACAGGATCAGAAGGAAAACGGAGGAGCCCACAGATTAGCATATCTCTATTAAAACAGATAGGTAGGGACTTACCTGGTGGTCCAGTGGTTAGGAATCGCCTCGCAGTGCAGGGGACATGGGTTTGATCCTTGGTCAGGGAACTAAGATCCCATGTGCTGCAGGGCAACCAAGCCCACACACCGCAGCTAAGACTCGATGGAGCCAAAGAAATACATATCCTTAAAAACAAAAATGAATAGGTAAACAGAAAATTAGTCAAGAAAGCACATATACCTTGTTTTATTGCACTTCCCTTTATTGTGCTTTGCAGACACTTCACTTCAGTCACTTCAGTCGCTCAGTCATGTCCAGCTCTCTGTGACCCCATGGACTACAGCCCGCCAGGCCTCTCTGTCCATCACCAATTCCCAGAGTTTACTTCAACTCATGTCCGTTGAGTTAGTGATGCCATCCAACCATCTTATCCTCTGTTGTCCCCTTCTCCTCCCACCTTCAATATTTCCCAGCATCAGGGTCTTTTCCGATGAGTCAGTTCTTTGCATCAGGAAGCCAGAATATCAGAGTTTCAGCTTCAGCATCAGTCCTTCCAAAGAATATTCAGGACTGATTTCCTTTAGGGTGGATCGGTTGGATCTCCTTGCTGTCTAAGGGACTCTCAAGGGTCTTCTCCAACACCACAGTTCAAAAGCATCAGTTCTTCAACGTTTAGCTATCTTCATCGTCCAGCTCTCACATCCATGCATGACTACTGGAAAAACCATAGGACTAGATGGACTTTTGTTTACAAAGTAATGTCTCTGCTTTTTAATATGCTGTCTAGATTGGTCATAATTTTTCTTCCACAGAGTAAGTGTTTTTAATTTCATGGCTGCAGTCACCATCTGCAGTAATTTTGGAGCCCCCCAAAAATAAAGTCTGTCACTGTTTTCCCATCTATTTGCAATGAAGTGATAGGACCAGATACCGTGATCTTAATTTTCTGCATGTTGAGGGTTTGTTTTTTTTCTTATTTTTTAAAAATTTATTTATTTTAATTGGAGGCTATTCCTTTACATTATTATATTGGTTTTTCCATACATTGACATGAATCTACCTCTGGTGTACATGTGTTTCCCATCTTGAACCCCCCCCCCCACCTCCCTCCCCGTCCCATCCCTCTGGTTTATCCCAGTACACCAGACCCGAGCATCCTGTGTCATGCATCGAACTTGGACTGGCGATAACCCTGTATGCTGCTGCTGCTGCTGCTAAGTCACTTCAGTCGTGTCCAACTCTGTGTGACCCCATAGACGGAAGCCCACCAGGCTCCCCTGTCCCT
Organism: Moschus berezovskii; assembly: GCF_049115385.1. Lineage (NCBI taxonomy): Eukaryota > Metazoa > Chordata > Mammalia > Artiodactyla > Moschidae > Moschus > Moschus berezovskii. The sequence goes on from NC_142470.1 coordinate 108,961,921, forward strand.
GGGATTCTCCAGGCAAGAACACTGGAGTGGGTTGCCATTTCCTTCTCCAATGTGTGAAAGTGGAAGGTGAAAAGTGAAAGCGAAGTCGCTCAGTCATGTCCGACCTTTAGCGACCCCATGGACTGCAGCCTACCAGGCTCCTCCATCCATGGGATTTTCTAGGCAAGAGTACTGGAGTGGCTTGCCATTGCCTTCTCCAATAACCCTGTATACGAGACAGTAAAAGAGACACAGATGTATAGAACAGTCTTTTGGACTCTGTGGGAGAGGGTGATGGTGGGATGATTTGGGAGAATGGCATTGAAACATGTATATTATCATATGTGAAACGAATCGCCAGTCCATGTTCGATGCATGTTGAGTTTTGAGCACACTTTTTCACTCTCCTCTTTCACTTTCATCAAGAGGCTCTTTAGTTCTTTGCTTTCTGCCATAAAGTTGGTGTCATCTACATATCTGAGGTTATTGATATTTCTCCCGGAAATCTTGATTCCGGCTTGTGCTTCCTCCAGCCCAGCATTTCTCATGATCTCCACTGGATAGTAGTTAAATAAGTAGGGTGACAATATACATCCTTGACGTACTCCTTTTCCTACTTGGACCCAGTCTGTTGTTCCATGTCCAGTTCTAACTGTTGCTTCTTGACCTGCATACAGATTTCTCAAGAGGCAGGTCAGGTGATCTGGTATTCCCATCTCTTTAAGAATTTTCCAGTTTATTATGATCCACACTAAGGCTTTGGCATAGTCAATAAAGCATGAATAGATGTTTTTCTGGAACTCTCTTGCTTTTCCGATGATCCAGCGGGTGTTGGCAATTTGATCTTTGGTTCCTCTGCCTTTTCTAAAACCCGCTTGAACGTCTGGAAGTTTACGATTCACGTATTGCTGAAGCCTGGCTTGGAGAATTTTGAGCATGACTTTACTAGCGTGTGAGATGAGTGCAATTATGGGGTAGTTTGAGCATTTTTTGGCATTACCTTTCTTTGTGATTGGAATGAAAACTGACCTTTTCCAGTCCTATGGCCACTTCTTGAGTTTTCCAAATTTGCTGACATACTGAGTGCAGCATTTTCACAGCATCATCTTTTAGGATTTGAAATAGCTCAACTTGAATTCCATCACCTCCACTAGCTTTGTTCGTAGTGATGATTCCCAAGGCCCACTTGACTTTACATTCAATGATGTCTGGCTCTAGGTTGGTGATCACACCATCGTGAATATCTTGGTCATGAAGATCTTTTTTGTATAGTTTTTCTGTGTATTCTTGCCACCTCTTAATATCTTCTGCTTCTGTTAGGTCCATACTATTTCTCTTCTTTATTGAGCCCATCTTTGCATGAAATGTTCCCTTATTATCTCTAATTTTCTTGAAGAGATCTTTTGTCTTTTCTATTCTGTTGTTTTCCTCTATTTCTTTGCACTGATCACTGAGGAAGGTTTTCTTATCTCTCCTTGCTATTTTTTGGAACTCTGCATTCAAATGAGTGTATCTTTCCTTTTCTTCACAGCTATTTGCAAGACCTCCTCAGACAACCATTTTGCTTTTTTGCATTTCTTTTTCTTGGGAATGATCTCGATCCGTGTCTCCTGTATAGTGTCACGAACATCCATTGATAGGTCATCAGGCACTCTGTCTATCAGATCTAATCCCTTGAATCTATTTCTCACTTCCACTGTATAATCGTTATGGATTTGATTTCGGTCATACCTGAATTGTCTAGTGGTTTTCCGTACTTTCTTCAATTTAAGTCTGAATTTGACAATAAGGAGTGCATGGTCTGAGTCACAGTCAGCTTCCAGTCTTGTTTCTGCTGACTGTATAGAGCTTCTCCATCTTTGCCTGCAAAGAACATAATCAATCTGATTTCAGTATTGTACATCTGGTGATGTTCATGCGTAGAGTCTTCTGTTGTGTCATTGGACGAGGGTGTTTGCTCTGACCATTGCATTCTCTTGCAAAACTCTATTAGCCTTTGCTCTGCTTCATTCTGTACTCCAAGGCCAAATTTTCCTGTTACTCCAGGTGTTTCTTGACTTCCTACTTTTGCATTCCAGTCCCTTATAATAAAAAGGACATCATTTTGGGGTGTGAGTTCTAGAAGGTCTTGTAGATCTTCTGAGAACCATTCAACTTCAGCTTCTTCAGCATTACTGGTCAAAGCATAGTCTTGGATTACTGTGATATTGAATGGTTTGCCTTGGAAATGAATAGATCATTCCGTTGTTTTTCAGATTGCATCCTGGTACAGCATTTCAGACTCTTGCTTTGCAGACACCACAGTTTTTACAAATTGAAGGTTCGTGGCAACCCTGTGTTGAGCAAATCTGTTGGTGCCTTTTTTCCCAAAAGCATTTGCTCACTGCATATCCCTGTGTCACATTTCGGTAACACTTGCATAACAGGCATATCTCTGAGATATTGCAGGTTTGGTTCCAGACTACTTCAATACAGCAAATATCACAATAAAGCAAGTCATGCAAGTTTTGGGGGTGGATTTATATATAAAAGGCTCTCCATGGGCCTCCCTATTCACTTAGTCACAATGATGCTGAAATCAGGTCAACTAATCTTACAATGGCCGCTAAGGGTTCAAGTGAAAGGAGTTGTATACCTCTCACTTTAAATCAAAAGCTAGACATGATTAAGGTTAGTGAGAAAGTTATGTTGAACGTTGAAACAGGCCAAAAGTTAGGCCTTTTGAGCCCAGCAGCCAAGTTGTGAATCCAAAGGGAAGGTTTTTAAAGAAAATCGAAAATGATAACTCTAGTGAATTCATGAATGATAAGAAAACAAAACAGCCTTATTGCTGATATAGAGAAAGTTTTGGGATCTGCATAGATCAGCCAGCCATGGCATTCCCTTAAACCCAAGCCTAATCTAAGACAAGGCCCTAACTCTAATTCTGTGATGGTTGAGAGGAATGAGACAGCCTCAGAAGAAAGGTTTGAAGCTAGCAGGGGTCAATTTCGTGAAGACTAAGGAAAGATATCATCTCTGTAGCATCAGAGTTCACGGCAGAGCAGCAAGTACTGATGTAGAATCTGCAGCAAGTTATCCAGAAGATCTAGCTAAGATCATTCATGAAGGTGGCTGTTCTAAACAACAGATTTTCAGTGTAGACAGAACAGTCTTCTATTGGAAGAAGATGTCACCAGGACTTTCATAGCTAGAGAGGAGAGGTCAGTGCCTGGCTTGAGAGCTTCACAAGGCAGGATGACTCTCTTGTTAGGGGCTAATGCAGCTGGTCTGGTGGCTCAGTGGTAAAGAATCTACCTGTCAATGCAGGAGATGTGGGTTTGATCCCTGAGTCGGGGAAAATCCCCTGGAGCAGGAAATGGCAACCCACTCCAGTATTCTTGCCTGGGAAATTCCATGGACAGACGAGCCTAGTGGGCTACAGTCCATGGGGTTTCAAAAAGAGTAGGATATGACATGACAGCTGAAGAGTAACAAAATGCTCATTTGCCGTTCTGAATTATGCTAAATCTTTTCTTCCTGTACTCTGTAAATGGAACAACAAAGCATGGGTGACAGCACATCTGTTTACAACATGGTTTACTAAATATTTGAAGCCCACTGTGGAGATCTGCTGCTCAGAAAAAAGAGATTCCTTTGGAAATATTACTGCTTATTGACAATGCGTCTGGTCACCCAAGCACTCTGATGGAGATGTACAAGATTAATGTTGTTTAATGCCTACCTTCTCAACATCCATTCGGCAGCCCACAGATCAAGGAGTAATTGGAACTTTTAAGGCTTTATTATTTAAGAAACATATTTTGGGAGTGGCACACCTCACAGCTTGCATGATCTTCGTTTCCTGACCAGGGATTGAACCACAGTGAAAAACCACAGTGCCAAATTCTAACCACTGGACTGCCAGAGAAGTCCCATAAGAAATACATTTTTAGGCTGTAACTACCGTAGTGACTCCTCTGATGGATTTGGGTGGTTAAATGAAAACATGGAAAGGATTCACCACTCTAGATGCCATTGAGAACATTCGTGATTCAAGGGAAGAGGTCAAAATATGAATATTAGCAGAGTTTGAAAGAAGTTAATTCCAACCCTCATGGTGCCTTGTGGGGCTGTAAGACTTTGGTGGAGGAAATAATACCTAGCGTGGTAGAAAAATCGCAAGAGAACTAGAATTAGAAGGGGAACCTGAAGATGTGACTAAGTTGCTTCAATCCCATGATAGGACTTTAATGGATGAGGAGTTGTTTCTCATGGGTGAGCATTAAGAAAATGATTTCTAGACATGGAATCTACTCCTGGTGAAGATGCTGTGAGGACTGATGAAATGACAACAGAGGACTTAGAATATTACGTAAACTTAGTTGATAAACAGAAGCAGGGTTTGAGAATATTGACTTCAGTTTTGAAAGACATTCTACTTTGGGTAAAATGTTGCTGCTGCTGCTGCTAAGTCGCTTCAGTCGTGACCGACTCTGTGCGACCCCATAGACGGCAGCCCACCAGGCTCCGCCGTCCCTGGGATTCTCCAGGCACGAACACTGGAGTGGATTGCCATTGGGTAAAATGTTACCAAACAGTCATTCATGCTACAGAGAAATTTTTCATGAAAGGAAGAGTCAATGGATGTGGCAAACTTCAATATTATCTTATTTTAAGAAATTACCATAGTTATCTCTCCTACAGAAACCACCGCGATCAGTCAGCAGCCTTCAACATCGAGGCAAGACCCTCCACAACAAAAAGAGTATGACTCACTTGAAGGCTCAGGTGACGGTTAGCATTTTTTAGCAATAAAATATTTTTTAATTTAGACATGAACATTGTTATTTAGACTCTTATGAGTTGATACTACATTCTACATTATAATATAAATATGGGTTTTATATGTACTGGGAAACAAAATAATCCCCATGCCTCACATTACTGTGGTATTTGTTTATTGTGGTGGTATGGAACCAGACTACAATATCTTTGAGAATGCCTATATAGAAGATTTGAACAACACAACTAATAAATTTGGTCTAATACATATAGAAAATTTTGTACCTAACAAATAGAGAATAAGCGTTATTTCTGAGCACAGAAGGAGTACTTTAAAAAATGGACTGTGTCAAATCATAGGCTCCAGTTTCATCCACCTCATTAGAATTGATTCAAATGTATTCCTTTTAATTGCTGAGTAGTTCTCCATTGTGTAAATGTACTACAGCTTTCTTATCCATTCGTCTGCAGCCAGTCCAAGTACAATGCATGATACAGGATGCTCGGGGTTGGTGTACTGGGATGAACCAAAGGGATGGGAGGGGAAGGGAGGTGGGGGGGGGGGTCAGGATGTGGAGCATGCGTAGAAAAAAAATGCAAACAACTGTTCTACTTCAAAAAAATAAATATATAAAATTAAACATAAAAAAGTAAAAGTTGAATTAAATCAAACGTATTTTTGTTACTAAGATTTCTCTAAATCTTCTTTCTGCTATGGGTTATTATTCTTGGTTTCAAATGTTAATGGAGATGTTACTTGCATATTAAACTCTGAACTGAGGGAAAAAAAATGGACTATGAAAAAAAAAAAAGGACTATGTCCTAAATCACAAAAGAAGTTTCCAAAATATAAGGTTCAGTTCAGTTCAGTCACTCAGTCGTGTCTGACTCTTTGCCACCCCATGAATCACGGCACGCCAGGCCTCCCTGTCCATCACCAACTCCCGGACTTCACTCAAACTCATGTCCATCGAGTCGGTGATGCCATCCAGCCATCTCATTCTCTGTCGTCCCCTTCACCTCCTGCCCCCAATCCTTCCCAGCATCAGAGTTTTTTCCAGTGAGTCAACTCATCGCATGAGGTGGCCAAAGTATTGGAGTTTCAGCTTTAGCATCAGTCCTTCCAATGAACACCCAGGATTGATCTCCTTTAGAATGGACTGGGTGGGTCTCCTTGCAGTCCAAGGGACTCTCAAGAGTGTTCTCCAGCACCACAGTTCAAAAGCATCCATTCTTCAGCGATCAGCTTTCTTCACAGTCCAAGTCTCACATCCATACATGACCACTGGAAAAACTATAGCCTTGACTAGACGGACTGTGGCTGTACTAGTTTGCATTCCCACCAACAGTGTAAGAGGGTTCCCTTTTCTCCACACCCTCTCCAGCATTTATTGCTTGTAGACTTTTGGATAGCAGCCATTCTGGCTGGCGTGAAATGGTACCTCATTGTGGTTTTTTTTCTTTTTTTTATTTTACAGTTAAAAGTATTTTTATTAAAAAAGCACAAATGCAAAGAAATGAACAGAGGAAAATTTATGCGTCGAACCTGGACTGGTCACTTATGATAATATACATGCTACAATTCCATTCTCCCCAATCATTCCACCTTCACCCTCTCCCACAGAGTCCCAAAGACTGTTCTAAATGCCTATGTCTCTTTCGCAGTCTCTTATACAGGGTTCAGGTTACCATTTTTCTAAATTCCATATATATGCGTTAATATACAGTATTGATGTTCTTCTTTCTGGCTTACTTCACTCTGTATAATTGGCTCCAATTTCATCCACCTCATTAAAACTGATTCAAATGCATTCTTTTTGATGGCTGAGAAATACTCCATTGTGTATATGTACCAAAGCTTTCTTATCCATTCATCTGCAGATGGACATCTAGGTTGCTTCCATGTCCTGGCTATTATAAACAGTGCTGCAATGAACATTGGAGTACATGTGTCTCTTTCAATTCTGGTTTCCTCGGTGTGTATGCCCAGGAGTGCGATCGCTGGATCATAGGGCAGTTCTATTTCCAGTTTTCTGAGGAATCTCCACACTGTTCTCCATAGTGGCTGTACTAGTTTGCATTCCCACCAACAGTGTAAGAGGGTTCCCTTCTCTCCACACCCTCTCCAGCATTTATTGCATGTAGACTTTTGGATAGCAGCCATTCTGACTGGTGTGAAATGGTATCTCATTGTGGTTTTGATTTGCATTTCTCTGATGATGAGGGATGTTGAGCATTTTTTCATGTGTTTGTTAGCCATCTTTATGTCTTCTTTGGAGAAATGTCTGTTTAGTTCTTTGGCCCATTTTTTGATTGGGTCTTTTATTTTTCTGGAATTAAGCTGCAGGAGCTGCTTGTATAATTTGGAGATTAATCCTTTATCAGTTGCTTCATTTGCTATTATTTTCTCCCATTCTGAAGGCTGTCTTTTCACCTTGCTTAGAGTTTCCTTTGCTGTGCAGAAGCTTTTGATTTTAATTAGGTCCCATTTGTTTATTTTTGCTTTTATTTCCAATATTCTGGGAGGTGGGTCTTGGAGGATCCTGCTGTGATTTATGTCGGAGAGTGTTTTGCCTACGTTCTCCTCTAGGAGTTTTATAGTTTCTGGTCTTACATTTAGATCTTTAATCCATTTTGAGTTTATTTTGGTGTATGGTGTTAGGAATTGTTCTAGTTTCATTCTTTTACAAGTGGCTGACCAGTTTTCCCAGCACCACTTGTTAAAGAGACTGTCTTTTCTCCATTTTATATTCTTGCCTCCTTTGTCGAAGATAAGGTGTCCATAGGAGCGTGGGTTTATCTCTGGGCTTTCTATTTTGTTCCATTGATCTATATTTCTGTCTTTATGCCAGTACCGTACTGTCTTGATGACTGTGGCTTTGTAATAGAGCCTGAAGTCCGGCAGGTTAATTCCCCCAGTTCCATTCTTCTTCCTCAAAATTGCTTTGGCTATTCGAGGTTTTTTGTATTTCCATACAAATTGTGAGATTATTTGTTCTAGTTCTGTGAAAAATATTGTTGGTAGCTTGATAGGGATTGCATTGAATGTATAAATTACTTTGGGTAGTATACTCATTTTTACAATATTTATTCTTCCAATCCACGAACACGGTATATTTCTCCATCTATTCGTGTCCTCTTTGATTACTTTCACTAGTGTTTTGTAGTTTTCTATGTACAAGTCTTTTGTTTCCTTAGGTAGATATATTCCTAAGTATTTAATTCTTTTCGTTGCAACAGTGAATGGAGTAGTTTCCTTAATTTCATTGTGGTTTTGATTTGCATTTCTCTGATTATGAGTGATGTTGAGCATCTTTTCATGTGTTTGTTAGCCATCTGTATGTCTTCGTTGGAGAAATGCCTGTTTATTTCTTTGGCCCATTTTTTTATTGGGTCGTTTATTTTTCTGGAATTGAGCTTCAGGAGTTGCTTGTATATTTTGGAGATTAATTCTTTGTCAGTTGCTTCATTTGCTATTATTTTGTCCCATTCTGAAGGCTGTCTTTTCACCTTGCTTATAGTTTCCTTTGCTGTGCAGAAGCTTTTAATTTTAATTAGGTCCCATTTGTTTATTTTTGCTTTTCTTTCCAATATAAGGTGTGTCATGGAGAATCCTGCTGTGATTTATGTCGGAGAGTGTTTTGCCTATAGGAGTTTTATAGTTTCTGGTCTTACATTTAAATCTTTAATCCATTTTGAATTTATTTTTGTGTATGGTGTTAGAAAGTGTTCTAGTTTCATTCTTTTACAAGTGGCTGACCCGTTTTCCCAGCACCACTTGTTAAAGAGACTGTCTTTTCTCCATTGAATATTCTTGCCTCCTTTGTCATAGATAAGGTGTCCATAGGTGTGTGGATTTATCTCTGGTCTATCTGTTTTGTTCCATTGATCTATATTTCTGTCTTTATTGCCAGTACCATACTGTCTTGATGACTGTGGCTTTGTAGTAGAGCCTGAAGTCCGGCAGGTTGATTCCCCCAGTTCCATTCTTCTTCCTCAAGATTGCTTTGGCTATTCAAGTTTTTTTGTATTTCCATACAAATTGTGAGATTATTTGTTCTAGCTCTGTGAAAAATACCATTGGTAGCTTGATAGGGATTGCATTGAATCTATAAATTACTTTGGGTAATATATTCATTTTCACAATATTTATTCTTCCAGTCTACAAACACAGTATATTTCTCCATCTATTAGTGTCCTCTCTGATTTCTTTCACTAGTGTTTTATAGTTTTCTATATATAGGTCTTTTGTTCCTTTAGGTAGATACATTCCTAAGTATGTAATTCTTTTCATTGCAATGGTGAATGGAATTGTTTCCTTAATTTCTCTTTCTATGTTCTCATTATTAGTGTATAGGAATGCAAGGGATTTCTGTGTGTTGATTTTGTATTCTGAAACTTTACTATATTCATTGATTAGCTCTAGTAATTTTCTGGTAGAGTCTTTAGGCTTTTCTGTGTAGAGGATCATGTCATCTGCAAACAGTGAGAGTTTTGCTTCTTTTCCAATTTGAATTCCTTTTATGTCTTTTTCTGCTCTGATTGCTGTGGCCAAAGCTTCCACTACTATGTTGAATAGTAGTAGTTAGAGTGGGCACCCTTGTCTTGTTCCTGACTTTAGTGGAAATGCTTTCAATTTTTCACCATTGAGGATGTTTACTGTGGGTTTGTCATATGTAGCTTTTATTATGTTGAGGTATGTTCCTTCTATTCCCGCCTTCTGGAGCGTTTTTATCATAAATGGGTGTTGAATTTTGTCAAAGGCTTTCTCTGTATCTATTGAGATAATCATATGGTTTTTATTTTTCATTTTGTTGATGTGGTGTATTTACATTGATTGATTTGTGGATATTGAAGAATCCTTTCATTCCTGGGATAAAGCCCACTTGGTCATGATGTATGATCTTCTTAATGTGTTGTTGGATTCTGATTGCTAGAATTTTGTTAAGGATTTTTGCATCTATGTTCATCAGTGATATTGGCCTGTAGTTTTCTTTTTTTGTGGTATCTTTGTCAGGTTTAGGGATTAGGGTGATGGTAGCCTCATAGAATGAGTTAGGAAGTTTACCTTCCTCTGCAATTTTCTGGAAGAGTTTGAGTAGGGTAGATGATAGCTCTTCTCTAAATTTTTGATAGAATTCAGCTGTGAAGCCGTCTGGACCTGGGCTTTTGTTTGCTGGAAGATTTCTTATTACAGTTTCAATTTGGAAAGTTGTACTTTTCTAAGAATTTGTCCATTTCTGCCAAGTTGTCCGTTTTCTTGGCATATAATTGGTGATGATCCTTTGTATTTCTGTGTTGTCTGTTGCGATCTCTCCATTCTCATTTCTAATTTTATTGATTTGGTTTTTCTCCCTTTGTTTCTTGATGAGTTTGTCAATTTTATTTACCCTCTCAAAGAACCAGCTTTTGGCTTTGTTGATTTTTGCTATGGTCTCTTTTGTTTCTTTTGCACTTATTTTTGCCCTAATTTTAAGATTTCTTTCTTTCTACTCACCCTGGGGTTCTTCATTTCTTCCTTTTCTAGTTGCTTTATGTGTAGAGTTAGATTATTTAGTTGACTTTTTTCTTGTTTCTTGAAGTGTGCCTGTATTGCTATGAACCTTCCCCTTAACACTGCTTTTACAGTGTCCCACAGGTTTTGGGTTGTTGTGTTTTCATTTTCATTCGTTTTCTGTGCATATTTTGATTTCTTTTTTGATTTCTTCTATGATTTGTTGGTTATTCAGCAGTGTGTTGTTCAGCTTCCGTATGTTGGAATTTTTAATAGTTTTTCTCCTGTAATTGAGATCTAATCTCACTGCATTGTGGTCAGAAAATATGCTTAGAATTATTTCAATTTTTTTGAATTTACCAAGGGTAGATTTATGGCCCAGGATGTGATCTGTGCTTGAGGAGGTTCCATGTGCGATTGAGAAAAAGGTGAAATTCATGGTTTTGGGGTGAAATGTCCTATAGATATATCTATTAGGTCTAACTGGTCTATTGTATCATTTAACGTTTGTGTTTCCTTATTAATTTTCTGTTTAGTTGATCTATCCATAGGTGTGAGTGGGGTATTAAAGTCTCCCACTATTATTGTGTTATTGTTAATTTCCCCTTTCACATTTGTTAACATTTGTCTTACATATTGTGGTGCTCCTATGTTCGGTGCGTATATATTTATAATTGTTATATCTTCTTGGATTGATCCTTTGAGCATTATGTAGTGTCCTTCTTTGTCTCTTTTCACAGACTTTGTTTTAAAGTCTATTTTATCTGATATGTGTATTGCTACTCCTGCTTTCTTTTGGTCTCTGTTTGCGTGGGATATCTTTTTCCAGCCCTTCACTTTCAGTCTGTATGTGTCCCTTGTTTCGAGGTGGGTCTCTTGTAGACAACATGTATGGGGGTCTTGTTTTTGTATCCATTCTAGTCAGCCTTTGTCTTTTGGTTGGGGCATTCAACGCATTTACATTTAAGGTAATTATTGATAAGTATGATCCCATTGCCATTTACTTTATTGTTTTGGGTTCGAGTTTATACACCTGTTCTGTGTTTCCTGTCTAGAGAAGGTCTTTTAGCATTTGTTGGAGAGCTGGTTTGGTGATGCTGAATTCTCTCAGCTTTTGCTTGTCTGTAGAGCTTTTGCTTTCTCCTTCATATTTGAATGAGATCCTTGCTGGGTACAATAATCTGGGCAGTAGCTTATTTTCTTTTAGCACTTTAAGTATGCCCTGCCATTCCCTCCTGGCCTGAAGTGTTTCTATTGAAAGATCAACTTTTATCCTTATGGGAATTCCCTTGTGTGTTACTTGTTGTTTTTCCCTTGCTGCTTTTAATATTTGTTCTTTGTGTTTGATCTTTGTTAATTTGATTAATATGTGTCTTGGGGTATTTTGCCTTGGGTTTATCCTGTTTGGGACTCTCTGGGTTTCTTGGACTCAGGTGATTATTTCCTTCCCCATTTTAGGGAAACTTTCAGGTATTATCTCCTTCAGTATTTTCTCATGGTCTTTCTTTTTGTCTTCTTCTTTTGGGACTCCTATGATTCGAATGTTGGGGTGTTTAACATTGTCCCAGTGGTCTCTGAGATTGTCCTCATTTCTTTTAATTCGTTTTTCTTTTTTCCTCTCTGTTTCATTTATTTCTAGCATTTTGTCTTCTAACTCGCTTATCCTATCTTCTGCCTCCGTTATTCTACTGTTGGTTTCCTGCAGAGTGTTTTTGATCTCATCTATTGCATTATTCATTGTATACTTACTCTTTTTTATTTCTTCTAGATCCTCGTTAAACCTTTCTTGCATCTTCTCAATCCTTGTCTCCAGGTTATTTATCTGTAACTCCATTTTGTTTTCAAGATTTTGGATCATTTTCACTATCATTACTTGGAATTCTTTATCAGGTAGGTTCCCTATCTCTTCCTCTTTTGTTTGGGTTGGTGGGCATTTATCCTGTTCATTTTCTTGCTGGGTATTTCTCTGCCTCTTCATCTTGCTTATATTGCTGTGTTTGGGCCTGCTGTGATTCATGGGGTCGCAGAGAGTCGGACACGACTGAGCGACTGAACTGAACTGAACTTCCGTCTTCTGGCAGTTTGTGGAGTTCTCTTTATTGTGGGGTTCCCTCGCTGTGGGTGGGGTTGGACGGGTGACTTGTCAACGCTCCCTGTTTAAGAAAGCTTGTGTTGGTGTTCTGGTGGGTGGAACTGGATTTTTTCTCTCTGGAGTGCAATGAAGTGTCCCGTAATGAGTTATGAGATATCAGTGGTTTTGGAGTGACTTTGGGTAGCCTTTATATTGAAGCTCAGGGCTATTTTCCTGTGTTGCTGGAGAATTTGTGTGGTATATCTTGCTCTGGAACTTGTTGGCCCTTGGGTGGTACTTGGTTTCAGTGGAGGCGTTTGATGATCTCCTATTGATTAGTGTTCCCTGGAGTCAGGAGTTCTCTAGTGTTCTCAGGATTTGGACTAAGCCTCTTCCTCTGGTTTTCAGTCTTATTCTTGCAGTAACCTCAAGACTTCTCCATCTGTCACTTCCAAGGTGGTTCCCTCTGTTTCAGCTTCTTCTGTTTGCTGGTCTCTTCAGTGTCTAATTTCCTCCCTGACACAAGGGGACAGTGGTGGACACTTTTTTAGGCTCCTTTGTTCAGTTGTGCTGTGGGGAGGGAGGAACGCTGCAAATAAATATCACTCGCATCTGTGGGGAGTGCTCGCAGTGTCTCGGCCACACTGGGTTTGCCCCCACTCACGGGCACACAGTGTGTGTGCTTTCCCAGTCTATACTGCTTAGGCTCTAGGTTGCTCTGCCAGGAACTGTCTGAGGCAAGCCCTGGGTTGCATGCACTTCCTGGGTGAAAGTTGCTCAAGTTCTGGTACTCGGGTACTCCACAAAGGTGCAGACTCGGTTGGGCCAGCGTTTTGTGCCCTTCCACGGTCCGAGCAGCTCAGGTGACCAGGTGTTTGGCTAGTGCTGTTGCTGTGACTTATTGCCTCCCCGTCCCTGCCTCTCGGTTTTCTGGGTGTACAACCAGCGCACCTTCTCAGGTGGATGTCGACTGGCCAGAATCCCAATAAATCTTGGCTAGCAACGAAGCCTGCTTGAAGTTTGGTAGATGACGCCTCTCTGGGCCCGCGATTGCCCCCTTCCGGCTCTGGCTGCCCTCCCCTGCCTGTCTCGGCGGGGGATGGGGGACTGGCCGCCCGCAGCCAGCTAGCCCTGTTGAGTCCCCCACTCTGGGAGCAGGTCTGGCAGTGTCCTAGGTCAGGGCTTTTCACCTTTTCACAGGGTAGCTATAACACAGTCTGCTTTGCTATCTCAAGTTAGTTTCCTCAGATTGCCCTCCCATGCATTCTTTAGTTGGAAGGGACCTTAGAAATCATAAAGTTCAACTTCGAACCCAGCACCAACATCCTCCAAAACCATCTTTTATAAGCCTCTGCTTGAGTGATTTCAGTAACAGGAAGCTTACTACTCTAAGGCCTTCCATTCCATTTTGAAGTCAGCTGACAACCAAAATGAGCAAAGTGAGCAAGGAAATTAACACTTCCCTAAAGTCTTCATAAAAGGCTACCCACTCCAGTATTCTGGCCTAGAGAATCCCATGGGTTATATAGTCCTTGGAGTCGCAAAGAGTTGGCCATAACTGAGTGCCTTTCACTTTCAAAGTCTTCATAAAGGAGCTGCTGACATCTTCATTTTAGCCCCGTGAAACCCATGTCAGACTTCTAACTTACAGAAGGTGATAAGTTGCTTAAGTGTTGCTTAAGCCCATAAATTTAGGGTAATTTATTAGAGCAGCAGTAGAAAACTAAAATATTCAGCCTCACACTTGCACATCTGCAAAGTGTGGGCAGTGAACAAAAGAGGAATGGAAAATGGCCCAAGGAATCCATTAAAGACCAGAAACATTACATTGCACAGAACTGGCCTGTTGCCATGAAACAGACTGTTGAGGTGGCTTGGAGAAGTTGGAGGTACTGAGATTAATAAGAGCAATCAGTCTCTGGTGCCCTTCTTCCAATATTATCCTTCAGTTTTTTTCACCATTATTGTCCAGTTTTCTTTTTATTCCCACTTCTCCTTTATCTTCTCCTCCATCATACTTTCCTCCATTTTTAAACAATGCTCTTTATTTTTATCTGCTAATCAAGTGTATGTTTTTTATCAACCTCACACTCCCACTAGCATACCCACCCAATTTGTTGGAAGGAGATAAGGAGCAGAATATGAGAGGAGTATTGGGAGAAGTTTGAGATTTTGCAGCGTGCCAAGAATTAAAATGGTAAGGAACGTAGCTTTAGCACCTGGTCTCTGAGTACTCCAGTGCAGCACACGAATTCACAAATCAGGGTTACACACAAATCCATTTATTAGGAAAAAAAAATCAAAACTAAGCAGGCACTCAAAAGTATTTTGAAAATAATAAAAGGTTTTTACTAAGGTACCAATTAGTGACTGTCTCCTAGTTTTGCTGCTGAAAAACTATGTTGACCCCTTTTCACTATCTCTAAGCTCAAAACTAAGGCCTTAAGGAGCTAACGGAAGGTTTTCATCAGCGTCAAGTAACATTAGATGAGCTACTGAACAACAGTAAATACAAGAGAAGCATCTAAACACTTAAGTGAATCAGTGGCACATGTACATTTTTATTTTAAGAATTGTTTGGCACCAGATTTTTAGGAACATGTTTGCTGAGTGTGATGACTAAGATCAGTGCACTAATGTCTATGTACAAGTTTCTGATTTCCCACATGTCCTGCTGGCTACAAGGGCAGAAGGGACATTGTTCTCTGGCGACAGATTGGGCTTTGGTGGAGCCAGCTTAGGGGCACTATTGGTAATAATCCAAAGGGCACAGGTATTACCTCAGTCATCAGTTTAATAGATCCCAAATGAACCCTTAGCACAAAGACAAGGAGAGAAGTCTCTTTCCTTTTCAATGTGATGATAAGCATTTCTGAAAATTCCAATAATTATGTGGGCCACGTGACTGTCAGAAATTGGCTTGTTTCTAGAGCCATTGCTGCAGCACTAAAATTGATGAGCAAATACAGAGGAGATCAAAGTCATTTAACCTGAAAGTCCTTTTCTTCCTCTCTCCTGTCCTAATCGTTGTTAGGAGTTCTTTTGCAGAAGCATGACAAATTTAATTAGAGGCTTGATTTTGCTGTCACCGTTTTAGTTGTTTTTCCAGAACCAGAGGTTATGTTCATGTTGTTTTTCTTGTCTGTTGATGAAAGCAATTTTAGAAAATGAGTTTTCAAGTCTCTGTGACTGTTCATTAGCATTTATTCATTCATTTATTCAGTAAACATGCATTTGTTTACCTATTCCTTATCAGGTAGTGAATAAGACCCTAGAATTCTAATTTGAAGAAGAAAATGTCGTGATTTACACTCCTGCAAAGTTCACACTCTAGTAAGGAGATACGCTTGTAGACACCTGAGTACTATAATGGTGGTGTGTTCAAAGCGTTATTTGAGCACAAATGTGGAAGTAGTTACTTCTGCCATGAAGACTGGGTGTTCAGAGAACTATTAGAATATGAATGATCCAAACAATAAGAATTTATTAATCACCTAATAATTGCTGAAGTTATGTTAGGGAACAAATAGACAGTTGTCCTGTTGTAGTTCTATAATGGAAATTTTGAGTCTAAAGAGAGGAAGCAGAAAATAAGTAAAGACATTAACAGATTAGTTTTATTTACTTTTTTTTTGGTAATTAATTTATTTTTTATTGGAGGCAAATTATTTTACAATATTATATTGGTTGGTTTTGCCATACATTGACATGAATTTGCCCCGGGTTTACATAAGTTCCCCCTCCTGAACCCTTTTAATTTCATGGCTGCAATCAGCATCTGCAGTGATTTTGGAGCCCAAAAATAAAGTCTAACACTGATACCACTGTTTCCCCGTCTATTTCCCATGAAGTGATGGGACCAGATGCCATGATCTTTGTTTTCTGAATGTTGAGCTTCAAGCCAGCCTTTTCACTTTCCTCTTACACTTTCCTCAAGAGGCTTTTGAGCTCCTCTTCACGTTCTGCCATAAGGGTGGTGTCATCTGCATATCTGAGGTTGTTGATATTTCTCCCGGCAATCTTGATTTCAGCTTGTGCTTCTTCCAGCCCAGCCTTCCTCATGATGTACTCTGCATATAAGTTAAATAAGCAGGGTGACAATATACAACCTTGACGTACTCCTTTTCCTATTTGGAACCAGTCTGTTGTTCCGTATACAGTTCTAAATGTTGCTTCCTGACCTGCATACAGGTTTCTCAAGAGGCAGGTCAGGTGGTCTGGGATTCCCATCTGTTTCAGAATGTTCCACAGTTTATTGGGATCCACACAGTCAAAGGCTTTGGCATAGTCAATGAAGCAGAAATAGATGTTTTCTTGGAACTCTCTTGCTTTCTCCATGATCCAGTGGATGTTGGCAATTTGATCTCTGGTTCGTCTGCCTTTTCTAAAACCCTCTTGAACATCTGGAAGTGCACGGTTCACATATTGCTGAAGCCTGGCTTGGAGAATTTTGAGCATGACTTTCCTAGCGTGTGAGATGAGTGCAATTGTGCGGTAGTTTGAGCATTCTTTGGCATTGCCTTTCTTTGGGATTGGAATGAAGACTGACCTTTTCCAGTCCTGTGGCCACTGCTGAGTTTTCCAAATTTGCTGGTATATTGAGTGCAGCACTTTCACAGCATCATCTTTGAGGATTTGAAATAGCTCAATTGGAATTCCATCACCTTCACTAGCTTTATTCATAGTGATGCTCTCTAAGGCCCACTTGACTTCACATTCCAAGATGTCTGGCTCCAGGTGAGTGATCACGCCATCGTGATTATCTTGGACGTGAAAATCTTTTTTGTACAGTTCTTCTGTGTATTCTTGCCACCTCTTCTTAATATCTTCTGCTTCTCTTAGGTCCATACCATTTCTGTCCTTTATCGAGCCCATCTTTGCATGAATTGTTCCCTTGATATCTCTAATTTTCTTGAAAAGATCTCTTGTTTTTCCTATTCTGTTGTTTTCCTCTATTTCTTTGCATTGATTGCTGAGGAAGGCTTTCTTATCTCTCCTTGCTATTCTTTGGAACTCTGCATTCAGATGCTTATATCTTTCCTTTTCCTTTGCTTTTTGCTTCTCTTCTTTTCACAGCTATTTGTAAGGCCTCCTCAAACAGCCATTTTGCTTTTTTGCATTTCTTTTCCATGGGGATGGTCTTGGTCCCTGTCTCCTGTACAATGTCACGACCCTCCGTCCAGAGTTCATCAGGCACTCTATCTATCTAGTTCAAAACTCTAGCCTTGCATACCCTCCAAAATCAATGAATGGAAGGAACCCAGCATATCAACTGAGAGAAGAAAAATCATATGAACATACTAATAGATACAGCAAAGGTACTTTACAAAATCCAACCCCCATTAATTATATATTTTATAGAAAATTAGTAATTACTTTTTCAGCAAAGGTCCATCTAGTCAAGGCTATGGGTTTTCCAGTGTTCATGTACGGATGTGAGAGTTGGACTGTGAAGAAAGCTGATCACCGAAAAATTGATGCTTTGAACTGTGGTGTTGGGGAAGACTCTTGATAGCCCATTGGACTGCAAGGAGATCCAACCAGTCCATTCTAAAGGAGATCAGTCCTGGGTGTTCATTGGAGGGACTGATACTAAAGCTGAAATTCCAATACTTTGGCCACCTCATGCGAAGAGCTGACTCATTGGAAAAGACTCTGATATTGGGAGGGATTGGGGGCAGGAGGAGAAGGGGACAACAGAGGATGAGATGGCTTGATGGCATCACCAACTCGATGGACATGAGTTTGAGTGAACTTTGGGAGTTGGTGATGGACAGGGAGGCCTGCCCACCTCATGCAAAGAGTTGACTCACTGGAAAAGAGTCTGATGCTGGGAGGGATTGGGGGCAGGAGGAGAAGGGGACGACAGAGGATGAGATGGCTGGATGGCATCAACGACTCGATGGACATGAGTTTGAGTGAACTCCGGGAGTTCGTGATGGACAGGGAGGCCTGGCGTGCTGTGATTCATGGGGTCGCAAAGATTTGGACACGACTGAGTGACTGAACTGAACTGAACTGAATAATAACAATTCTTCATGAATAGATAGTTGTCAAGAACAGTAAGAATATTCCCCTTGCAAAATTTTTAAAACATGTTATAAATGGACAACCACCCAAAGGGATGGGATTAAAACACCATGAGAATTTCTTCAGTGAAGATAGATTTTGACCAAAACATCATGCTGTCAGCCGGGTGCTGCATTTCCTTTCTACCATCAGAATGATCTTCAAGATCCAGACTGGCAAACATCAATTAAGAAAGAACCCTTTGCTGTTGGCAAAGGAAGTGGTGATCCCAGAACGCTCATCAGGATGATGAGGTCTGGGGTGACAGTCAGGCTACTGCAGCTCAAAGTGAACAGAATCAATTCCGTATTTAACCCCGTGTTTGACATTTCTCTGACAAAACTGGTTTCAAAGCACAAGGATTTAGAAAATGAGAAGCATTTTCCAGAGAGAAAGAAAAAGAAGAAGAAACCAAGAGCTATAAACAAGGGGAACAAAGAAGCTATGTCTGTATCCTTTCTGTGTCTAAGTGACCTTTCACTCCTGGGTGTCAGGGTAACAAATCCACTCTACAAGCGATAACCCTTTTGCAGTGAAAGGGTGAAAGTGACACTCTGGCTAAAGCACGTCACTCACAATATGATTCAAAACTCTTTCTTAGAAAAGTGGAAAATTAAGCATTCAAATGCATTTAAAATCCAGAATATCAGAGCTAGATAAACCCATAAAAATAAAAAATGTTATGTTCCATTTAATAAACGAAGACAGATTTTTAACCTGGTTAAAGATCTAGCCCTTGGGTACATGACAAGGTGAAGCAATACAGGACAATACTTTCCAATAGACCAGGGCTTGATTCCCAAACACCAAGAAGTCATTGCACCCGTCTGAGCCTTTGTTTCTTCATCTGTAAAATAGGCATAATAGGAATCACTTCACAGGACTGCTGTTTAAATTAAGACTGAAACCTGGAGAGCACTGGCACAGTTTTGCCACATAAGAATCCTCAATAATCATTTTCCTTCTTTCTTTTGGATCTCAGGGTCAGAGCTAGAGCTCAGTGCTGGGCTCTGGAGTCACAGTTCATTCCTGTTTGCTCTGGTCCCAATGACAGCAACAGGCAGAGTATTTGCAGGTATCAGGTTCAGGCTGGGGATGAAGGGACCCCTAGATGATTTACCATGTCTCTGTAGTTCTGCTCTTCAGCAAATGAGATACAGAATGGGGCTTAGTTTCTGCCTCTACCCCGATAAGCTGTACATGAAAACCTAGATCCACCTGCAGTTCAGTTTTTCCATCAGAGAAATAGGGTGTGGGTCTGTTAGTTGATCAGTCGTGTCTGCCTCTTTGTTACCTCATGGACTGTGTAGCCTATTAGGCTTCTCTGTCCATGGAGTTCTTCAGGCAAGAATACTAGAGTGGGTTGCCATTCCCTTCTCCAGGGGATCGTCCCTACCCAGGGGTCGAACCTGAGTCTCCCACATTGCAGGCAGATTCTTTACCTCTGAGCCACCAGTAAAGGTGATTAAAAATTGATATTATCATTTGATATTGAAATTTTGGAAGCCTCCCCAACTGCTCAATTCAATGAGTTTTCTTTAACCTGTATTTACATATATATGCTGTAAGATCCAGAAGTGTGTGTGTGTATGTTTGTATAACTGGGGATACCTATTCCTATATTTCCAACATGGAAAAATGATCAGGGTCAATAAGAACTTTGATCAGCCTAGGTCATCACACATACAAAAAAAAGCCAGTAGATCAAGAAAAGAAGGCTGCATGGTCTTAGGAGAAGAGAATGTGGGCAGAGGAAGACAAAAAGGAAGGAAAGAATTAGTTGCTCAATCGTATCCAGCCCTTTGTGACCCTATGGACTGTAGCCTGCCAGGTTCCTCTGTCCATGGAATTCTCCAGGCAAGAATACTGGAGTGGGGAGCCATTTCCTCCTTCAGGAAATCTTCCAGACTGAGGGATCGAACCCAGGTCTCCTGCCTTGCAGGCAGATTCTTTACCATCTGAGCCACATGGAATCAGAGGAAGACAAACGCAATAGGGGATTCTGCCTACAGCCCAATGGCTCCCCAAACTGGTATTTTCAGCCCTGACCTCTGCCCAGAACTCCAGATGAAGACTTGAATGGTTTCACAGGCATCTCAAATGAACTTGCTCAGAAGAGAGTTCTTGATTCTACCTTCCCACATCCAGACCAGCTCCTCTTTCAAGCACTCCATCTCAGAAAAGGACAACACAATCCACTTGGTTACTTAAGCCAAAAATCTAGGAATGTTCCCGGGTCTTCTTCTTTCATCTTCCTCAGGGCCGTCAATGCACAATGCACCCTAATCCATCCTCTTCTCCACATCTCTACTTCGACCACTCCCCCACCATCAAGTCTGGGCCACCGTGAATTTCTGTTTTACCACTGTGGTATCCACCCTGATCCCAGACTCGTTCCCTCTTCACAAACCCACCTAACCTTTTACAAACATGTGTGCACATGCGTTAGTCACTTAGTCACAGCCAACTCTTCTGCAACCCTATAGACTGTAGCCCGCCAGGCTCCTCTGTCCATGGGATTTCCCATGCAAGAATTCTGGAGTGGGTTGCATGCCCTTCTCCAGGGTATGTTCCCGACCCAGGGATTGAATTTTCATTGCAGGCAAATTCTTTACCATCTGAGCCAATATCAGTTCAGTTCAGTTCAGTTCTGTCGCTCAGTCGTGTCTGACTCTTCGCGACCCCATGAATCACACAGCACGCCAGGCCTCCCTGCCCATCACCAACTCCCGGAGTTAACTCAAACTCATGTCCATCGAGTCGGTCATGTCAACCAGCCATCTCATTCTCTGTCGTCTCCGTCACCTCCTGCCCCCAATCCCTCCCAGCATCAGAGTCTTTTCCAGTGAGTCAACTCGTCGCATGAGGTGGCCAAAGTATTGGAGTTTCAGCTTTAGCATCAGTCCTTCCAGTGAACACCCAGGATTGATCTCCTTTAGAATGGACTGGTTGGATCTCCTTGCAGTCCAAGGGACTCTCAAGAGTCTTCTCCAGCACCACAGTTCAAAAGCATCAATTCTTCTGCGCTCTGCTTTCTTCACAGTCCAACTCTCACATCCATACATGACCACGGGAAAAACCATAGCCTTGATTAGATGGACCTTGGTTGGCAAAGTAATGTCTCTGCTTTTCAATATGCTATCTAGGTTGGTCATAACTTTCCTTCCAAGGAGTAAGCGGCTTTTAATTTCCTGGCTGCAATCAGCATCTGCAGTGATTTTGGAGCCCAAAAAAATAAAGTCTGACACTGTTTCCACTGTTTCCCCATCTATTTCCCATGAAGTGATGGGACCAGATGCCATGATCTTTGTTTTCTGAATGTTGAGCTTCAAGCCAACCTTTTCACTCTCCTCTTTCACTTTCCTCAAGAGGCTTTTGAGTTCCTCTTCACTTTCTGCCATAAGGGTGGTGTCATCTGCATATCTGAGGTTATTGATATTTCTCCTGGCAATCTTGATTCCAGCTTGTGCTTCTTCCAGCCCAGCGCTCCTCATGATCTACTCGGCATATAAGTTAAATAAGCAGGGTGACAATATAGACCAGATCAAATTATCCCTAAGCTTAAGCTTTCCAATGATTTCCCACCGAACTTGGAAAAAAAATTCCAAATTCCTTCTTTTGAGTCAGAAAAGCCTCAGTGATCCCCCCTACCCTCCACTGTCTTTCCAACTCACCCCACACCTCTCTGCTCATTCACTGGGCTCAGGACAAGTGAGCCTTGTCTCTGTTCCTCATATGTTCCGAGGTTAGTCCTGGGCTGGGGCCTTTGCATCAGCCTGCAATGTGTCCCCTCATATCTTGGCAGGGCAGGGGCCTCTGGTACTCCGAGTGATGCCACCAGCTCAGACGACCCATGCCAGAAGACCACCCAGTCACTCACTATTACAGCCACTTCTTGTAATTATCTGTGTAGCTCATGTTACTTGCTGGTAGCTTTCTTGTTTATTTCTTTGGTTACTGCCGGTCCTGCTCTGTGAGAAGAGAATCTCTGTGAGACTGCAGGGATCTTTCAATCCACCCTGTTTCCTGCTCTGGCATGTGGAAGTCATGCAACAAATAGTTGTTGTTTGAATCGAAAAAGAAATAAACTCAAGACCACCAAAAGTGAACTAAAGAGTCTTATCTTGGAGGAGCATTCATTTCAACTGAATCCCAAAACTGTCCCACAAAAATCTGCTGATGTTCAGAAGTGCACCAACCAGGTCAAAGGGAATGAGGAGAGACTGGGCAAGCCCAGCACAAAACCCTGAATCCTTTTCTATAGGATCTCAGTTTTCCTGACCTCCAAAGGCCTCAAGATCCCATGGAGAAGGAAAGGGCAACCCACTCCAGTATTCTTATCTGAAGAATCCCATGAACAGAGGAGCCTGGTGGGCTACAATCCATGGGGTCTCAAAGAGTCGGACATGACTGAGCGACTAAACAGCAGCAGTGACTCATGAATTACCACAAATTCCAGAGCAGAAAACTAGCCGTGCTCTCCTCATCTCCCCCACATTCTAATTTAGCTGCATCTTCTTGGGCTCGTGCCAGGATGGCAGATGATGAGTGCTGTTAGCAGATGATTTGGGGAGACGTGAAAAGCAAGCAGACAGCCTGGCAGATGGAAGCACACTCACCTTGTGAGGGGAACAGATTTAGACCTTCCTTCTGCAGTTTCGCCTGCTGTGGGTCTAGAAGATGAGCACATGCTCTGAGAAAGACGGCGGAGTTAGCAGTTTCTCTAGGACTCTTTTCCTGGATTTCCCCCTCACCTCATAGGCAAGGAAAACTTTAAGGTGCTAACACCCAGTCTTTACTTTCTACCCACTTAAGTCATTCCGGGCACGTAATACAGGAACCATTATGCCACTTTTCTTTCCCTTTTCTCTTCATCACTTTTTCACCCTCTTTTCCTCAGGTCAAACTCCATGCCCTCCTCCCACTGTATCTTCCTTATCTTCCTACTTCTTTTCCTACCCCAACCCTCTGTGTGACCCCCTCTCTCTTCCCAATCTTGCCACTTCTATCTTTCCTCTTGTCATGTGGGGAAAAGACCCACCTGTTTTCTACAACATTCTGGACTGTTTCGTTTTTAAAAGGAATTTGGAAAAAGGCTAGATTTTGTTAACACCTTTCCCATTAATTTAGACGCACATTTACGTGATCACCCAGAAATTGACTTTTTAACTAGCTGTCACTCTAAAAGTTAAAAAGCAAGGCCTGTTGTAATTATAGTATGGTGGGCTTGCTATTTTCCCCCTGGTGAAACAATTTCCAGCAACGTTGTTATTAAGGACTGAAGAGATTTACCCAAAGTGAAGGTCACATAAAATTGTCAAACGACCTCCATGGATAGACACAACAACAAAGTGCCTAGCGGTGGAAAAGCAGCTCCAGGAGGTTTCCTTCATTGCCACCTTATGATCCTCAGAGAGAGGAGCAGGAGCAGGGAGAAAGAGAAAAACTGGAGAAAGGAAAGAGATGCGGGTGGAGACCAGGCTGGGGCTAGAGCTGCGCGGTGGGTGTGGACGGGTCTGGGGTGCAGGAAGGAGCGAAGGGCGCCTTCTGGTGGCAGCAGCTCCGCCCTTCCTGCGCAGTCCCAAACCTTCGGCTGTCTCTAACCTTGCCTATCACCTCAGCAAACCAGAGACATGAGTTAGTCACTGCCTTCTCCACAAGGACGGCTAGGAGCCAGGGGTTATAACTCCCTTTCACCGCCAGAAGCCCATCGACTATTCCTTACAGCTTTTTATTCTATTCTCTCTAAGAGAAAGTGCTGGGCGGGGCAGGGGTGGGAGTGGAATTAACTTCTCCACGTTACTATATTCCTGCAAGGATGGAGAGTCCTTAGAGAGTGATGTCTGGACAACTACAGCTGACCACACCTTTGATTCAGCTTTGCAGGGAGTTATTGTGGGATACTTCAGAAAATTCATCATAGGAACATGAAAAAATCATGCCGTTTAACCTGATTCTCAGTTCTCGATTCTTGAAAACTAGGGCTAATACTACCTACCACCCAGAGCTGTTTTGAAGGTTAAATGAGAGGCAGCGAGTGGCATACGGTAGGTGCTCAGTAATTGTTGGTTCCCACTCCCATCTCACACCACCTCATCCCATATCCCTTAAAAAGGATGAGATGCTAAGTTCATTTCTTCCCACTGCTTGGCCTGCAATCAATATAAACTGCCCCTATATGGTTCCCTCCCAGTGCCTTGGTAACTGAGTATTTTACTAGTCTGAGAGTTTGGTGCAACTGCTTTGATGTAGGAGCATTTTGACAACAGCCTCTAACACCATCGTTGTTTTTCACCTTCATAACCATCTCCTCCCTTGGCCCCTGAGGCTCCCATGGATGCTATCTTTCTCCCATCCCCAGATGGATCTCAGTTTTGCACATTACAAAGGAACAAGATGAACGCCTGGGGAACAACAACGATTTTACATTTGGACACTGTAGAATTCTGGGGAGGGAGGAACCTCCCTTTGCACTTCTGTGTAGCGCGGTCTCATGGTTAAAGAAGGTGGATATCTATGTTGAAACCTTCCACCTGAAGTGTCTAATGCTGACCTTTGCCCCAGGCTTCTTTCCTTTCCTTGGGGTGTCATCTGGGGCTGGTCCAAGGAAGGTACTCTGGAATTAAGCTCCACAAATTCCACCTTATCTTCCAACTTATTTTTTAACTCCAAACAGATAAACATGGCTCTTGTGTTTTTATTCTAGAGTTCTTTAGCTAAGAGTTCCAAGAAAAAGGTACTTTAGGGGGTTTGAAGCAGGAATAGTCACTAAGTCGTATCCGACTCTTTGTCATCCCGTGGACTGTAGCCCACCAGGTTTCTCTATCTTGGGGTTTTCCAGGCAAGAATACTGGAGTAGGATGCCATTTCCTTCTCTTGGGATAATATGA
The DNA here is from genome assembly GCF_049115385.1 of Moschus berezovskii. Taxonomy (NCBI): domain Eukaryota; kingdom Metazoa; phylum Chordata; class Mammalia; order Artiodactyla; family Moschidae; genus Moschus; species Moschus berezovskii. Next base: position 108,987,188 of record NC_142470.1, read on the forward strand.
GAAATGAAGTTTCTGAAGTCTGAAAATGGAGACTCATTCTTGTAAGAGATTTTCTGTCAGTTGATTTTCTTTCTCTTCTTGAATGTTATACAGGCATAAAAGAACACTTTCCAGATGAGTAAACTTTATCATTTGAAAATTAATGCAGTGTCTAACTCTCTAAATATATCTCAAGATGCATTTAAGATTTTTTACATTACCATAATGGTAGCATTATGCCAGCAAAATACTGGAATGTTAATATCTCAAAACATCAAAACACCAGAAGGTGGGATTGCAGTCTGTACTCTTGAAGGACAAAGATCCACTCTATCTAATGGTTGAGGTGTCTTGTATTGCTCCGATGACAAAGAGTCAGACCCTTCCCTGTTCCCTCTGCCTCTTTCTCTGTGAAGCCCCCCAGTTTGGATAGACCAGCAAGCTGCTGAAAGCAATCCTGCTCATAGATTCAAATTCTATTAAATAATTAGATTTCTTGCCTTTGGAGGTGACTTCCTCATCTAACCCAACATGAAATCTAAAACTGTGACACTAGGGGGCGCAATTGCCCTCCCGATGTTTGATTAGACCGCGGGCAGGAAGCTATGCTCTCATTCACAGTTGAGGGCTCACAGTGGGTAGAATGAACCATCACAGATGACTTTTAAAAAAAGTAGCCAGCAATTATCCCTCGTGAATTTTTTTTTTTTTTTAGAGAAAAATATCCAGTTCAGTGGCTTTTAAAATTAAGAACATAACTAGGGAAATTAAACCTTCATTTACTGAACACTGTCCAATATGTGACAATTATTAGTATTCACTTTTTATTATACCCTATTTTCAGGAAAAAAAAGAAAGGATGGCATGGGGCAATAAGCCAAAGACAGAAAGAGAAAGAGAGAAGGTAGGAGAGAAGAAGGGCTTTCCAGATGGCGCTAGTGGTAAAGAACTTGCCTGCCAAAGCAGGGGACAAAAGAGACAGGGATTTGATCCCTGGGTCAGGAAGATCCCCTGGAGGAGGGCGTGGCAGCCCACTCCAGTATTCTTGCCTGGAGAATCCCACAGACAGAGGAGCCTGGCGGGCTACAGTCCATGGGGCCACAAAGAGTCAGACATGACTGAGCGACTCAGCATATGAGCACATGAGAGAAGAAACGGGAGCCATGGCTCAGGGAGGAAGAGTCACAGCAGCACAAGAGCCAGAACCCAAGGGGGCAGCGAGAAGGAGAAGTTGAAGGCAGAGAAAGGAGAAGTTGAGAATGACTGTTCTTTTTTCTCAGTCCACTTTGACAATGTGAAAACTGTGGGCTTTTCCCCATAAAATAGACGTATTCTTGTATATTCAAGGGATCCATGAACCATAGGTTCAGAACTCCTGGTTTAATGGAGTTTCCTGGTGGCCTAGTGGTTAGGATTCTGGGTTTTCACCGCCATATCCCAGGTTCAACTCTCCTTAGGGAATTAAGATCCCACAAGCTGAGTGGTGCAGCCAAAATAAGATCTCCTGGTTTAAACAAGACTGTTGTTGCTTAGTCACTCAGTTGTGTCCGATTCTTTTGTGACCCCCTGGGCTGTAGCCCACCGGGTTTCTCTATCCATGGGATTTTCCAGACAAAAATACGGGTGTGGGTTGCCATTTCCTTCTGGGAATCTTCCCAACCCAGGGATCAAACATGAGGCTCCTGCTTGGCAGGTGGATTCTTTAAATAACACTGAGCCACCAGGGAAGCCTTAAATAGAGAGCTTCAGAGGAGCAAAAGCAAAGAGAAAGATGCCACGAGGCAGAAACATGGAGAAATGGGCAAAAAGAGCTGCAAGGAAAGAAAGGAAGATGGGCATTCCCCTCGCCACCCCAGCTTCTCTCTCATCTAAACTTATGCCCCACGTTCAAAGGGAGCACCGTGGTCTTCAAACGTGATGATGGGATCCATTCTAGAATGACATCAGATGGGAGCCAACCCCCTGAGCAGTGTTACCTTAGCAAATACTCATGTCTCAAGACCTAGTGAAGGGACTCCCACTGATGAAAACAGACATTTTTGAATTGATACAAGGTGAGCCCAGAAGTTGTCCAGGGGCCAGTAGGAGTCCTGGGTGCAAAGGATGGAGAACTGAAGCCAAGGCTGCAGGAAGAGGAGCTAAGGCTTCTCTCCTTTCCAGTCCCTGTGGGCTATAGAACCAGGAGCCAGGATGAAGTGAACCTTCCTCTTCTGGGGAGGGAAGAACCTCCCCTATGCCTCTGTACAGAGCCGTCTCATGATTAAAGAAGGTTGTTTACGTTGAAACCATCAACTTAAAGTGCTGGCTGTGGCTGGTCCAGGAAGGCACTTCGGAGTTGAGCTCCACAAATTCCACCCTGTTTCCCAACTTAATTTTTAACTCCAAATATGTTTGGCTCTAGGGGCTTTATTTGAGAGTTCTACCAAGAGACAAAAATGTACTGTAGGATTTTGAAACAAGGACAACATGAGAAATGAAGTTTCTGGATTTAGGCCAGCCCTTTTACAGGAATAGGGATACTGACATGATATTCTTTAACCTCATGCTGTTTTCTTAGGGGTTATGTTTCTGAAGCATCTGGGGGCTGGAGTGGAGGGGCAGGAATTGCTCAAAAGAACAGAGGCTTTGTTTTGGATGACTTGGAGCAGACAATGTCCCTATTCAAAGGATCAAGGTGGGCTGGGCAAGGGGTAATGGATGGAGGAAGAAAGGAATAGATCAAGTGTGAAAATTCTCTGCCAAACAGCCTCATAAGCTTCCTTCCAGCTAATCTCTTTTCAATGAGAAGGGTGAACTAAAGTGTTGCTTGGATGATCTTTCCACTTTTTTCCCCACAGATGTGAACATGGAGGAAGCTGCGGGGCCTCTGTTCCTTTGCAATCAAGAGAGAAGGCCCTGGGCCAAACATGAATAATGAGCTCCTTCCCTCCAGTCAGTCAACAAGCGATGCTCATTAGGAAAGGTGACTCAGAACTGCCCTGTCCTTCCCCGGAGCTGAGCTGCACCCACCAGGCTGGCTGGTAGGTGTCCACACTTCCCACGTGCCCACCCCACAGCACAGGCAAGCTGCTGCAGAGCCAAGGATTCGGGGACAAAGGGGAAAGGGAAAAAAAATCTCAAGAATTATTGAAAATAACTCATCATCACCTGCTTATTTGTGCTTCTGTGATACAGAAGATGTGCTTGCTGCCTAATGGGTTCGAGAATCTATGATGTGTAGGAATGTTTTTCTAAGTGTGGTCCTCAGGCCACAGGCATCAGAATCATGTGTGCTTTCAGATTCAGATTCCTGGGCCCCACATCGGACCTACTGAGTATACATCTCTGAGAGGGTACAAAATTGATGCTTTCGATTTGTGGTGTCAGAGAAGACTCTTGAGACCCTTGGGCTGCAAGGAGATCAAACCAGTCAATCCCAAAGGAAATCAACCCTGAATATTCATTGGAAGGACTGATGCTGAAGCTCCAATATTTTGGTCACCTGATGCAAAGAACTGACTCATTATAAAAGACCCTGATGCTGGGAAAGATTGAAGGCAGGAGGAGAAGGGGGCAGTAGAGGATAAGATGGTTGGATGGCATCACCAATTTAGAGGACATGAATTTGAGCCAACTCTGGGAGATAGTGAAGGACAAGGGAGCCTGGTGTGCTGCATCCATGAGGTTGTAAACAGTCAGACACAACTTAGTGACTAAACAACAACAACAACAAGGCTGCTGGGTGGGGCAGGTCTTGGTGAGAAAATGGTGGCCTCCAGGACGGCTCACACCAGTGAGGACTCCCCACAGCTACTGCCACCAGTGGCCTTTTCCCTCTAGTGAGCCACAGGACCCGCCCCATCACCTGAGAGGAGACCCTCCAATTACAGAAAGTCTCCTCCAGGGTCAAAAAGGGAGAGGGCGCCACCCCTTAGTAGGTGATATCAGCCTACTCCGAAGCCTCTTTGCTAGAATCCGTCTTCATCTCCTTGCAGTCCAAGGGACTCGCAAGAGTCTTCAACACCACAGTTCAAAAGCATCAATTCTTCAGTGCTCAGCTTTCTTTACAGTCCAACTCTTACATCCGTACATGACTGGAAAAACCATAGCTTTGACTAGATGGACCTTTTATATACTACTATATATAAGATAGATTTGAAAAAAAAACAGGAACCTACTATATGACACAAGGAGCTATATCCAATATCTTATAATAACCTACAGTGGAAAAGAACCTAAAACAGAATATGTGTGTGTGTGTGTGTGTGTGTGTTTGAATCACTATGCTATATACCTAAAACACTGTAAAATAACAGTGCTTCAATTTAGAATTTTTTTTAAAAAAGAGATACTGGGCGATTACCAAATTCATGTACAGTTAATTCTTCCATGGATTATCTACTTTTTGGATTATTCCCAGCACCTTTTAAATTCCAAGGGGATTTCCCCATCTTTTAAGCATTCTTCTCAGTCATCTACCCACCTTCAACTGGTAGAAGTTCAAGGAATGCAAATTCATTTTCTATTAGACTAAATAAACACAATTAGAAAGGAGAAACCCCCGAGGCAAAGAACACCTGCTGCTGCTGCTAAGTCACTTCAGTGGTGTCCGACCAGGCTCCCAGGTCCCTGGGATTCTCCAGGCAAGAACCCTGGAGTGGGTTGCCATTTCCTTCTCCAATGTGTGAAAGTGAAAAGTGAAAGTGAAGTCGCTCAGTCGTGTCCGACCCTTAGCGACCCCACGGACTGCAGCCTACCAGGCTCCTCCATCCATGGGATTTTCTAGGCAAGAGTACTGGAGTGGCTTGCCACTGCTATCAAAGCCAAATATAAATTATCTTTGACCGTTATAATCAGGGAAATAAATGAGAAACCAATGTAATTATCTTTTTAATCTCTAGAGGAAAAGGTTTGAATGTTTTCTTTTATAGATTTCTTCAGCGCTTTATAATCCTAATATTCTTTTATATTGATTCTAAATCACTGTTCTTCAATCCGAGCCTGTTCTCTTTTTCTGGGCATCATGAAAATAATTGAGCTGACCTCAATTCTTCAAAATATGCTTCCTGTACTTGTTAATGTACAAACATGGTAACTTTATGCTTTGTAATTTAATTATTGTATATCTAATGATTTATCCCTCATGCTTATTATTTTTAACATCACTAAGATATTTTATAACAGGGGTCCCCAACCTCTGGGCCACAGACCCATTGGTACCTCCCGTCAGATCAGCAGTGGCCTCACATTAGAAATAAAGTGCACAATAAATGTAATGCTGTAGTTTTTCCAGTTTCAAGTATGGATGTGAGAGTTGGACTATAGAGAAGGCTGAGCGATGAGGAACTGATGCTTTTAAACTGTGGTGTTGGAGAAGACTCTTGAGAGTCCCTTGAACTGCAAGGAGATCAAACCAGTCCATCCTAAAGGAAGTCAGTCCTGAATATTCATTGGAAGGACTGATGCTGAAGCTGAAACTCCATACTTTGGCCACCAGATGCGAAGAGCTGACTCATTAGAAAAGACTGATGCTGGGAAAGATTAAAGGCAGGAGGAGAAGGGGACAACAGAGGACCAGATGGTAGGAAAACCACTGACTCAATGAACATGAGTTTGAGCCAGCTCCAGGAGATGACGAAGGACAGGGAAGTCTGGCATGCTGCAGCCCATGGAGTTGCAAAGAGTTGGACATGACTGAGCAACTGAACTACAACAAAACGTAATGCGCTTGAATCACCCCGAAGCCATCCCTCCCTGCCTGCTCCCCCAGTCTGTGGAAAAATTCTCTTCTATGAAACTGGTCCCCAGTGTCAAAAAGGTTGGGGACCACTGTTTATAATATTAGCTACCATGAGTACAATGAGTCATACACTCTTTTAGGAATTTTATACATTATTTTCATTTATTTAATCTTCCCAGTAACTCTAAATTTAGACATAATTATTCTCAATGTGTAAATGAAGAAATTAAGAGATTCTTAGTGAGACACTGAATGGCCTCACTCCCAAAGCCCCCATGCATCCTCAATGCCATATTTTCTCTCATCATGTTGCTGAGCTGATTCACTATTGTGAGGCATTTGGGGTTATTTCTGATTTACTGTAGTGATGATTATATCCCATACGAATTTTTTCATAACCCTAATCATCCTGGGTCCCCATGTAGCTCAGTTTCTACAGAGTAGCATGTTGCACTACCCAAAGTAATTTTACAGATGAATACCAATTTTCATGTTGTCTCTCAAAGAAAAATCACAGGGGATCCAATTCAGAACTCATAACACTACTTACCAGATCCCCTTTCTTCATTCCCCAGTTCTCTCACACTGTATAACTGCTGGAAAGGCAGTTACAGCCTGAACTGCCACGAACTACCTACAAGCCAAAACCCTGCAGCTCCCTGTCTCCATATGCCCCCACTGGCTCCTTGTTTTATAGATCACCGCAGCATCGTGGGCTGGTCCTTCTCCTGGCCCTCGCCACTCTGGTCTGTCTTCTCTATCATTCTAATAGTCCATCCCCAAAGGAAAGAAGTCTCATTTTATGTTAGTTGGAAATATGGACTGTGCAGAAACAGGCCAAGAGGAAATCTGGGAACATTCATCCACGAATACATTTTATTCACTTATTTGTAAGTTAAGGTTTCTGATTTTTTTTTTTCCATTTTAGAGTCCCCCCTCCCCCTTGAATGATAGTGTCCACAGTGTGATTCATGAGCACTGAATAGATCTGGTAACAGCGAATAGGTTTCTTTTATTTAAAATTCTTTGTTTTGGCTGCACTGGGCCTTTGTTGCAGCACACAGGCTTCCTCTAGTTGTGGCATGTGGGATCTTAGTTCCCCGAGCAGGTATCAACCCTGTTCCCTTGCATTAGAAGCCAGATTCTTTTTATTTGTTTATGGCTGAGCTGGGTCTTCGTTGCTGTGTGCTGGCTTTCTCTAGTTGTTGTGAGCATGGGACCACCCCTCTCTACTTGCAGTACGCGGTCTCCCTACTGCAGTGGCTTCTCTTGTTGCAGAGCACAGGCTCTAGGCTGCTTGGGCTTCAGTCGCTGTGGCGTGTGGGCTCAGTAGTTGTGGCTCTCAGGCTTACTTGCCTTGCAGCATGTGGAATCATCCCAGACCAGGGATGGAACTCATGTCCCCTGCACTGGCGGATTCTTAGTCACTGGACTTCCAAGGAAATCCCACAGTGAATGGTTTTAATCAAGAAGTACTCTAAATAATTAAAAAAAAAAAAAAGATCCTATGATTATAAAGAAGTTGACTTATCATAAGGCTTGTCAAAAATACATTTTTACTTCATATGCCTTTTTAGGTGGTCAATGTATTTAATGATTAAAACTAAAGTACTATAAAATTCTGATTACTTGATAATAACTAGCAAATATCTATCGGTGAAATGCAGTAGCGTATAAAATACAAGTAGCCCCAAACTTCCCTGTTTTCTCTTCTCTAATGGACTAAAGAAGAAAAACAGAGATTTAGACTCTGATAACAGCTCCTTCAGTTGCTAACCTTTCTTTTGATTTTGGCCAGCTCTCATGTTCTCATCTTTGATCAGTCACTAATCTTGGGACTGGTTTGGGGTCATCACTGGGGAAGATTGTGTGTAACCTGAGCGTTTGTTCGGCATGCCCCAGATTACTTCGGCATGCGCTTCCTGTCTCTGACACTCTTTTTTTTTTCCAGGTCCTCCTATCCACTTTTCCTTTCCAATCATATCAATTATTTACATATTAGCAAAACTTTAACTGGGGCTTGCCAGGTGGTGCTAGTGGTAAAGAATCCACCTGCCAGTGCAGGAGACCAAAAGACACAGGTTTGATCCCTGGGTCGGGAAGATCCCTTGGAATAGGAAATGGCCCCTCATCCCAGTATTCTTGCCTGGAAAATTCCATGGACAGAGGAGACTAGCGGGCTCAGCAAAGAGTCAGACAAGAGTGAGTGACTGAGAACACACACAGAGGACTTTAACCCTCTATACTCCCCCTTCTCAGAGATATTTCCTTGTATTGCTTTATCTCTAATTGTGAACGCAAAGGTTTGTTTCTGGTCCTGGAGTCTTAATCACTAATGAGCTGCTGCAGAAACTGTGGGGGAGGCTGACTGCCCAGGTGTCTTCCCTTAAGTTTGTTTGGGCAGTCCCTGGCTTAAGATGCTTTGGCTTAGCAACTTTTTGGCTTTATAGTGATGCAAAAGTAATAGATGTTCAGTGGAAACCATACTTTAAATTTTGTATCTGGATTTTTTGGGAGGGGTGGCTAGCCATGTGCAGTAGGATACTCATTTATAGTGCTGGGCAGCCAGTGAGCCACAGCTCCCAGTTAGCCACTTGGTCACAAGAGTACAGGCCAAATACACTAAAACTATCAGTACCCAGACAGCCATTCTGGTTTTCAAGTTCAGTGTGCTTGTGTACGTGCTAAGTCGCGTCAGTCGTGTCCAACTCTGTGCAACCCCATGGGCTGTAGCCCACCAGGCTCCTCTGTCCATGGAACTCTCCAGGCAAGAATACTGGAGTGTGTTGCCATTCCCTTCTCCAGGTGTAGTAGTCAACACTTTATTATAAAATAGGCTTTGTGGTAGATGATTTTGCCCAACTGTAGGTTCATGTGAGGGCTTCCTGGTGGCTCAGTGATAAAGAATACCCCTGTCAATGCAGGAGACTCAGGTTTGATCCCTGGGTCAGGAGATCCCATGGAGGAGGGCACAGCAGCCCACTCCAGTATTCTTGCCTGGAGAATCCCATGGACACGGGAGCCTGGAAAGCAACAGTCGTGTCCGACTCTGTGAGACCCCATAGATGGCAGCCCACCAGGCTCCTCCGTCCCTGGGATTCTCCAGGCAAGAACACTCGAGTGGGATGCCATTTCCTTTTCCAATGCATGAAAGTGAGAAGTGAAAGTGAAGTCTCTTAGTCATGTCTGACTCTCAGCGACCCCATGGACTGCAGCCTATCAGGCACCTCCGTCCATGGGATTTTCCAGGCAACAGTACTGGAGTGGGGTGCCATCACATTCTCCGACAAACTATGAGCACAATTGGACATTTCTCTGGCTTAAAAAGCAAAACAAAAATCAAAGGCTAAACAGAAACCCTCCCTCTGGGTTTTTGACATTGACCATCTGTCACCCTCTAGCAGGACTTGCATAAGTTAAAATAGTCATAAATTAAAGACTTCAAAAGTTGTGCTCATTCAAGCTGAAAGGAAAAGCAGGGCAAAGGAAACAAGGATGGAACACCATTAAGCTATGAGTAGGTGAAGTGTGCGATTATATGGATCTACTTGTGTTTGTTATTTGCTCAGTCATGTCTGACTCTTTGCGACCCTGTGGACTGTAGCCTGCCAGGCTTCTCTGTCCATGGAATTCTCCAGGCAAGAACACTGGAGTGGGTTGCCATTTCCTTCTCCAGGGGATCTTCCAACCCAGGTATCAAACCTGGGTCTCCTGCATTGCAGGTAGGTTCTTTACCATCTGAGCCACCAGGGAAGCATACTGGTGTGGTTTCTGCAAATGTGCTAATTAGAATCACTATTTCTGCTTAATTATGATAACGAGCATTAAGGCATAATTAAACCCTCCACAAGTGAGCTGGGATGTGCTCAGTCTTGTCTGACTCTTTGCAACCCCATGGACTGTAGCCTGCCAGGCTCCTCCTTTCCATGCAGTTTTCCAGACAAGAATACTGCAGTGGGCCATTTCCTACTCCAGGAGATCTGTCAGACCCAGGGATCCAACCCAAGTCTCCTGCGTCTTCTGTATTGGCAGGCAGCGTCTGTGCCACTGCGCCACTGGGGAGCCTTGTGGCTGTTTGGGCTGCAGGCTGCAGGTGGCGAAGGCACCCTCCCTCACTGCACCAGTGTGCCCCACCGCCCACCACCCTCCCTAAGAGGAGAGGAGCAGCCTCCTACGTGAGGCAAGCTGACTGTGAAAATGGAACACTAGCTATGGGGCCTGAGATGAGAGGAACTGGGTTTTGAGGAAACTCATTTAGGGGACATAAGGAAAGTAAGGAGTAAATAAAACCTGACAATAAAATGGATAATAAAGGACCTCCTGTACAGCACAGGGAACTCTGCTTAATGTTATGTGGCAGCCTGGATGGGAGAGGGGTTTGGGGGAGAATGGGTACATGTGTACATATGTCTGAGTCCCTTTGCTGCCCACCTGAAGCCATCACAATGTTGCTAATCGGCTGTACTCCAGTGTAAAATAAAAAGCTGAAAACGAAACAGAAACGACAAGTGCAGCTGTGGAGAGAGTGTGGCAGACACAACCCAGGTGTGATTAAACTGGAGAAAGTAACATATTCATTAGATAGTTCTTGCATCATTTAGGCAGGTTTGTCTAGGAAGATTCAAGAGGAACTAGAAAAACAGTGTAGCAGGAAAACCTTAGGGGAACACCTCACACAGCCAGGATGAGAAGGACAGACCAGCAGCGCCCAGGGGGGCCCTGAGGCCTGAGCACTGGCGGGCACCCTGCCCCTCACAGGAAGGGACGTGTGACACTCCGAACAGGTAAAGCTTTGTGGGATGGGGTGGTTAGAAGAAAAACAGCGCAGGTGTGAAAGACAAAGAATATTCCTTTGAATATCCCCAAACTTTTTGGCACCAGGGACCAGTTTCATGGAAGAGAATTTTTTCCATGAATTGGAGAAGGGGAGTGGTTTCAGGATGATTCAAGTGCATTACATTTATTGTGCACTTAATTCCTATTATTATTACATCAGCTCCACCTCAGATCATCAGGTATGAGATCCTGGAGGTTGGGGACCCCTCTCTCGGCTATCTCTCCAGGGCATGGCTATCAGGTCACTGAGGCATCATCACTGTTAGCCTGTCATTACTTAGAGTCTTCAAATAATAGAATTATCCCCCCAAACAGAAACGTTCTCAAGGAAACAGTTTCAGATCTGTGTATACTGCTGTGAGTGGGTGATGTTTTCTACTATTATTAGGTTTGAGTTTCAAGGGTACCTGATTCCCCTTTTAATTCTAGCTCTGCCTCATCATCGCTGCTTCATTGAACCACCTTTTGGTGTGAATCATTGATAGAAGCTAGCCTTCCCATGTGGCTCAGTGGTAAAGAATCCACCTGCCAATACCGGAGACACGGGTTTGATCCCTGGGTTGGGAAGATTCCCCTGGGAGAGGAAATGACAACCCACTCCAATATTCTTGCCTGGGAAAATCCTATGGACAGAGGAGCCTCGCGTGCTACAGTCTGTGGGGTCCCAAAGAGTTGGACACGACTGAGTGAACTCTATTTGATTACTAATGCTTTATCATTTTGAAGGTGATTTATTAAAATTATATAAACATCAAGGTATGTTCATTTCCATTAGTTTTTTGTTGTGGTGATTGTTTTGCTTTTTGGCCACATCATGTGGCATATGGAATCTTAATTCCCTGACCAGGGATTGAACCTGTGAACCCGTGCATTGGAAGCTCAGAATCTTAACCACTAGACCATTAAGGAAGTCCCATCAGTAGTTATTATAATAAAATTCCAGACAGAACAAAGCCTTGAAAAAATATAAACACCACAGGACAGCCAGGTGCCACCTTAAACTTCAGAGATTTTTCCCATCTTGAGTAAAGACATGAAAAAAATATTTTTTAAAAATCTTAACAGTTGGCCCCACAATTCCTTTTTGGGAAGAAGAAGGAGGGAGCTGTCTCCTTGGGGGAAAGCCACTAAGGAGCAAATGCTACAGGCACCTGGACTCCAGGGGAGGGAAAACCTGCCAGGCTGGAGATTAGAGGAAGAGCTTCTTGTTTCTGCTCCTGCAAGGCGAGGGGAGGGGGGCAGAGGGTGGAAAGGAAAGAAATAAGCCCAGGAAAGAAAAGCCAGCTGGATGGAGGGAAGCCGAGCCCAGGCAGGGGAAAATGACATGTCAGTGTTAGATGGTAACCCAACCATTCCCAGTCAAATTTGTTCCCTATTCAGTTCAGTTCAGTCGCTCAGTAGTGTTCAACTCTTTGTGACCCCATGAATCACATACTGGGATATAAAGCCTGCCTTCCATCTCTTTAGGAAATTGTACTCAATTTACACATGGAAGCAAGATCTCAGTAGTCTAGAAACCAAGAAAGTCCCATTGTAGGGGGCCTGGGTTTGATCCCTGCTCAGGGAACTAGATTCCACATGCCACAGTGAAGACCTGAAGCAGCCAAATAAATAAAATTTAGCAGCAAAACAACAATATATTTTTTTAAACAATGGAATATGGGCTTTGCAGTCTGCAAGACCTGGGTTTTTTTTGTTTTTTCATGGTAGTAAGCAAGCAGGATTTATTTCAGACAGAAAACAGACACTGAGAGGAGGTGCAGGGCCCCAGACCGGGACTCTTTCACTAAGCAGTGCGACTTTAGATAAGTTACTTAACCTCTCTGAGCCTCAATTTTTAAAAAATCGTCCCCGTTTTATTCATACTTTTTAATTTTTTAAAAATTTATTTATTTTAATTGGAGACTAATTACTTACATTATTGTATTGGTTGTGCCATACACTGACATGGATCTGCCCTGGGTGTACATGTGTTCCCCATCTTGAATCCCACTCCCACCTCCCTCCCCACCCCATCCCTCTGGTTCATCCCAGTGCACCGGCCCCGAGCATCCTGTATCATGCATCAAAAATCGCTTTACAGTGTTGTGATGGTTTCTGCCATAAAAACATGAAATGCTTCCCCAGTTTGCATGTCATCCTTGAGCAGGGGCCATGCTAATCTTCTTTGTATCATTCCTGTTTAAGTGTATGTGCTGCCACAGTGAGCACCGAGCCTCAGTTTCTTCATCTATAAAATGGGAATAATGATACCTCCCTTGCGGGACTGTTGTGAGGATTACATGCCAGGTATATATTAAGGACTCAATACATGTTCACGTTCTCCTCCATTAAACACCATCTTATTTTTTACTTTGCTCACCAAGAGCACATGCTTGGGCCTGAAACAGCCTAGGTTCAATGCCTGATTCCACAACTTTAGCAACTCAGTGATTTGGGACAAGTTGTTAACAATCTCGGAAGCATTGTTTTCTCATCTGGAAAATAGAGCTAGCAACAACAGTGCCCAGCTCCAGGAAGCGTTCATGAACTAGTCACATCCATCAGAATCACATTAAATCACCATGGAGACAGCAGGGATGCTGAGAGAGTGCTGATGCTGAGTGGCTGCCGAGTTGCTGCCGAGGGGTCAGCCAGGTGGCCAGGAGGAGTCTCCAACCTTCTCTTTTTCAACTTTACCTTTCCTTTCCCCACTTTTCTTTTTAAATATTTTTAATGGATTATTTTTTGGCTGTGGTGGGTCCTGATTGCAGCGTGTGGGGTCTTTCACTGTAGGGCGCGGGCTTCTCTCTAGATGTGGCTCCCAGGCTCAGTAGTTGTAACTTGCAAACTTAATTGCCCTGTGGCTTGTGGGATCTTAGTTCCCCTACCAGGGATCAAACACTCGTCCCCTGCATTGGAAGGCAGACTCTTAACCACTGGACCACCAGGGAAAGCCCCTCCCCACTTTTCTTTGTCTTTCTCCTTTGTCTTTTCTCTCACAGGTTCTGCTGTGTGAAAAATGGTTGCATCCAGAGCGGTATGACATGTAACCCATATATTTCCTTTCCCTGCATGGCCTCCATAAATCTTGTGTCTGTGCATGACCCCTTCTCAGTGCTGGGTTTCTGATTCCACGCTCCCAGGTAGGATGCTGTGTGTTGCACTCTGTGCCATGGATTTGGTGCTGTGCGCCCTCTCCTGCCCTGATACCTCCAAGATATAAAGACCCAATTGCTAAGAATCCTGGGGGCAAAATTAATTCTCAGGAAGGACCACGACTTAGCATCTTTTCATTTCTCTTTGTGGCCTCTTGTTTGATCATGCTATGCATAATAAATTAACGTGGCATTTCCAACCGGAGTAATTCTACTTGCTTCTTTCCCTGAATATTTAGACTGGGGCCAAATGGATTCCTGTTTTTGCTTAAGAGTTAAACAAAAGGGACTTCCCTGGTGGTGCCATGGTTAAGACTGGGCCTTCCAATGCAGGGGCTGCAGGTTCAATCCCTGATGGGGGGATCAAGATCCCACATTCCTCACTGCTCAAAAACCAAAACAAAAAACAGAAGCAATATTGTAACAAATTCAATAAACAACTTTAAAAATGGTCCACATCAAAAATATCTTTTAAAAATATATATGTGTGCATATGTAGTCTATACGTATGTGCACGTGTGTAAACCTTTGTATTAAATAGTTTGCCTTTTTACAACAAACTGCATCAGAAGCCAATTTTTTTCAGACATGGATTCTTTGAAATATAATTCATAGTCCCTACTAAGAAACAACCATAGGAATTCTATGTCTGTGCACATTTGGCTGCACATCCCGACTTTATGTCACCTACTTGGGAGGCTGACTGGTGCCATCATATAATCTTGGACTTAAATTTCAAAACCCTGGCTAGAATTTTCTTTTTAGCCTTTCCCCCACAACTGACAGTTTTACCCCAGAGCTAAAGACAAAGGAAGAACAAAAACAGGCCTGTTGTTGTGTTGATTATTTCTTGCTCACCTCTATCTATTTAAAAAAATTTTTAAGGTATATATTTTTTAATGTGGATTAATTTTTTTTTTTAATGGCCACATCATACATCATGCAGGATCTTTAGTTGGGGCATGCAAACTCTTAGTTGGGGCATGTGGGATCTAGTTCCCTGACCAGGGATGGAACCCCAGCCCCTTTAGGGTATTGGTAGCTCGAGTCTTAGCCACTGGACCACCAGTGGAGTCCTAGACCCATTGTTTCTTGACTGCTTTCCCTTTGTTCCTGCAGTCCTTTCTTCCCTTAAGATCATTAATTACTGAGACCTGTTTAAGGGCAAGCATTGTAGCCAGGCTTAGATCACAGAATGTCTTGGACCAAAATGGGTTCTCTTATGTCAAAGAGGTCATGCCTGATTCTTTTTCTCCAGGGACCCACTGCCCTATCTGCTTACAACACCCAATGTTGACATAAAAGAAATTTCTAGTTATCTCAACCAGATCATCAGATGCTCTGGACCAAACTCAAGACTGTCAGATTTGTACCCTTTGTATATTTCCTCAGGCTTCCCAGGTGGCTCAAGTGGTAAAAAAAACAAAAACAAAAAACCATCTACCAATGCAGGAGATGCAGGCAGTAGATACAGGTTTGATCCCTGGGTCGGGAAGCTCCCCTGGAGGAGAAAATGACAACCCACTCCAGTATTCTTGTCTGGAAAGTTCCATGGACAGAGGAGCCTGGCGGGCTACAATCCACAGGGTTGCAAAGAGTCAGACACAACTTAGCCACTGGAAACACACACACACATGTAATTCCCCATATTTTGTCTTTCCTCTTGTCATGATGGGCATTAAAGTCTTAAAATGAAGAGGGTCTATAAGCTTTTTTTCAGGGACAACCAGGAAGGGTGGTGGCTGACCAGCCCACTCAAGATGGCTGTTCTCTTGCTCTCTGTCTATCCCCTGCCTGACCAGTGCCTGCTTCACTTACACTGACTCTGGCCTTCCTACATACTTGCTTTGGGCCTTGGCCAGTGATTGTTCTTATCAAAGGGGCAGTGAAGGGTGTGCCCTTCTGTTGGTTTCCCTGGTAATCGATAAGTCCATATGACATCAATTCCCCTGTAACTGGCAATCTCCCCCTCCACCAGGAGCAAAGACTGCTGCCACGTCCTGAAGGTGTCTGCTGCACAGGGTGGGGGTGCCACTCTAGGACTTTGCTTCAGATACGTAAGCTCCCCGTCTGTCAAACTACTGATATCTCTGTTGCTTGATGCATGTGTACATGCTAAGTCACTTCGGTCATGTCTGACTCTTTGCAACCTTATGGGCTGTAGTCTGGCAGGCTCCTCTGTTCATGGGATTCTCTGGTCAAGAACACTGGAGTGGGTTTGCCATTCCCTTCTCCAGGGGATCTTCCTGGCCCAGGGATCAAACCCCCATCTCCTGTGTCTCATGCATTGCTAGTGGATTCTTTACTGCTGAACCGCTGGGGAATCCCTCTCTTGCCCAATGCAGGCTTTCTTCAGTCTTGAAGCTGGGCAAATTCAAGCTTTGTAGGCCTGTGAGGTGCAGTCCCACAGGTGGGCATAAAAAGACCAGCTTCCAGAGCCCCTCAGGAAGGGGTGGGAAACTTGACAGTTTGGGTAGGTAGTGAAAATTACCAAGAAGAGAGGTGGCGGGGCGGGGGAGCCCCGGGACCTGCCAGGGTGGAATGGAGAGGTTGAGAGGAGCCTGCCTGGGGCTGTGGCTCTCCCCTGGGGGGACTTAGGAGAAAGGGTTCCTCAACACAGTGATAAATATACTTTGCACTGTAATATGATTCCATTTGAAACTGTTACAGCCGAGGTGTTACGAGCCCATTCTTGTGTCACAGCAAGCTAGGCTGTTCCTGCATTTGGAGGGTATTAATTTATTTTCCGTGTTCCTAAAATAGCACAGAGGAAGGCTTCTGTTGTTCTCTTACCTTGTGCTAATCTTAGAGCAACATGAAAATGCTGACTGTACGCGGATCTTGAAACACCACCGAAAACTTCCAACACGGGAAGACAATTAATTCCCACTCCTTCCCCCTTTCCTCTTGGATTCCAACGACTGGCTGTGTTTAACCCTAGTTTTGCCTACTCTTTCCCAGAAAAGTCACAGCTAACATGCATGGATCTACCGCAGGAGCATAGATGCAAGAGGGTGGATTCCAGCTTGATTCTCCAGGGGCTGATGTCTCATCAGAGAACTAGTACTGAAGAGCATGTGTTCAGTGCTAAATTTGGGGTCTGGATGATAATGGCTTCAGGAATGCAGCTGAGACAAGAATCCCTCAGGGCTGAAACACTCAAGCTTCTTGGAGAAGGTGAGTCTCCACGGATAGAGGAAGAAGTAAAGAGACCAGGTGAGTATGTCAGAAAGAGAAAAAGAAATATTGTGTATTAATGCATGTATGATATGCATTATGGCAGGCTACAGTCTGTGGGGTCTGTATGACCACAGTCACGACCAAAGTGACTTAACATGCACACACCTCACATATATACAGAATCTAGGGAAACAGTACTGATGAACCTATTTACAGAGAAGAAATGGAGATGCAGATGTAGGGGATGGACTTGTGCACATGGCGGGGGAACGAGAGGCTGGGACACACTGAGAAAGCAGCATTGATGTATACACACTCACTCCCTCTCAGTCACTCACATGTGTCTGACTCTTTGAGACCCCATGGGCTGCAGCCTGCCAGGCTCCTCTGTCCATGGGATTTCTCAGGCAAAAATACTGGAGTGGGTTGCCATTCCCTTCTCCAGGAGATCTTCCCAATCCAGGGATCAAACCTGAGTCTCCTGCATTGCAGGCAGATGCTTTACCATTTGAACCACCAAAGAAGCCCCATGTATGCTCATAACTTGTGGGAGGCGGCTATATAGCACAAGGAGCCCAACCTGGAGCTCTGTGATGACCTGGAGGGATGGGATGCAGGGGAGGGAGGCTCCAGAGGGAAGGGAGATATATATATAGATACATATGCATCATTATGACTGATTAACACTGATGTATGGCAGAGAGCACCACAACACTGTAAGGCAATTATCCTCCAATTTAAACAAGAGAGAGACAGGTGGGTGGAGGGAGCAGGCGAGACCAGCCTGTGTGGGGCATCTCTGTGGAGAAAGAGGGACCCAGTTCACTGGAGACAGCAGTCATGGCTGAAGCAATTTCTGATTCAGTGAAAGCCTAAAGTAGGATCTTCCCCAGATTAATGGAAACCCTGTGTGTTGCAAACGTATTCATCAGAGTATTAGAGGGAGGTAAAGGGTGACCTGACTCCTGGGACCTGCCAGCTGAATATGGAGTCGGGAGGGGGACCGTGATCGGAGAGGCTCAGCCTCTGTACCTCTGCTTGCTCTGTGTTGCTCTGCCCAGTTGGGGCCGAGATAAGGGTGCATGTGCCCACTCCGGTTCCCTGTAAACTCAGCTCATGTTATGTCTCTCTCGCTCTCTCCCTTTCTCTGCCTTTTCTGCTCACAGACAGATGCTGAGAAGCCCTTCCTCGCTGTGAGTTTGGGTGGAATGTCCACCTGTGACGTCAGTCTTTTGTGTGCATGCCCGGATGAGCAGGGATGGTAAGCGATGGGAACTCTATCAATACCCACCTGGTCTCAGGAGCACGAGTCTCCAGGCCCAGCTCTAAAACCTTTTAGCTCCTTGAAACCTGGCATTTCAACTACCTGCCCTTCAGTTTCATTGATTTGTGAAATGAAGACGTTAATGCTCCTCCTATCTACCTCACAGGATTTCCTTGAGGCTCAAATGCAATATGGTTGTGAAAGTGCTTTGGAGACAAAGAAATGTATTTATTAGGAGTAACTCAATACTTGAGGGATTGTGTGAGGGGGAAGGTGGTAAAACTGGGATGTCTCAATAAATCCCATCCAGCCCTATGATTTTATAAAATTGCTTTATA
Source organism: Moschus berezovskii (assembly GCF_049115385.1). Taxonomy (NCBI): domain Eukaryota; kingdom Metazoa; phylum Chordata; class Mammalia; order Artiodactyla; family Moschidae; genus Moschus; species Moschus berezovskii. Next base: position 109,005,641 of record NC_142470.1, read on the forward strand.
CTACTTTGTTGTTGTTTAGTAACTAGTTTGTGTCCGACTCTTTTGCAACCCTGTGGACTGTAGCCCACCAGGCTCCTCTGTCCATGGAATTCTCCAGGCAACAATACTGGAGTGGGTTGCCATTCCTTTCTCCCAGGATCTTCCCAACCCAAGAATTAAACCCACATCTCCTGCTTGGCAGGTGGATCCTTTACCACTGAGCCACTAGGGAAGCCCTTTATATTCCTTAAATAAGTTGAATTAGATAGCTTTTTCTGCTGTTCTAACCACTCTCACTCCAGTGGTATCTTTTCACCTCCCTGCTGCTGCTGCTGCTAAGTCGCTTCAGTCGTGTCTGACTCTGTGCGACACCATAGACGGCAGCCCACCAGGCTCCGCCGTCCCTGGGATTCTCCAGGCAAGAACACGAGTGGGTTGCCATTTCCTTCTCCAATGCATGAAAGTGAAAAGTGAAAGTGAAGTCACTCAGTCGTGTTGGACTCTTTGCGATCCCATGGACTGTAACCTACCAGGCTCCTCTGTCCATGGGATTTTCCGGGCAAGAGTACTGAAGTGGGTTGCCATTGCTTTCACCTCCCTAGATCTCCTTAAATGCAGAACCCAGGGACTCCCTACACGTTCCAGCTCACCTTGCTTGGCTTCCTTACCAGCCACTGGGCCCCCCAGCCACTGAATCAGCAAGAAAAACTCTCACACAGCATCTCCAGAGACTCTCTGGACTTCAGTCATCACCCCAGGCCTTCCAGCAGCAGTTGATGTTAAAAATGTGAAAAGATTTTTCCAAAAACGACAAGATGCTCTACACAGAGACTTGGATGTCACTTGGCTCCTTGCTTAGAAACGGCTTAGGAACCTTATTGTGAAAGCAAGTCCTGTAGTATTTCAGGAACAGGTATTCACAGCACAAACGTTGGCACATTTAGAAACTTAGGAACGTGATGATACATACCGTGGAGTGGATAAAGGGACATATGATAGTGTCCTTGGTGAGGTTGGCTGTGTGAGACCAGGTCCGAGAAGGATATAACCAGCACATTCCCAAGGCTCTACAAGTGGGTTAGTGATGGGATGATTGACCGTGGTGTCATAGTTTGCTGGGGTTGCTGTAACAAAGTCTTAGTCCGTTTAGGCTGCTGTAACAAAAGTACCATTGATAAGTGGGCTTCCCTGACGTCTCAGAGGTAAAGAAACAGCATGCAATGCAGGAGACTTGGGTTTGATCCCTGGGTTGGGAAGATGCCCTGGAGAAGGAAATGGCAACCCACTCCAGTATTCTTGCCTGGGAAATCACACGGACAGAGGAGCCTGGTGGGCTACAGCCCACAGGGTCACAAAGAGTTGGACACGACTGAGTGACTAAACCACCACCACCATTGATGAGTGGCTTAAAAACAACAGACATTTATTTTCTCGAGGCTGGGAAGTCCGAGATTAAGATGTGGGCAGGGTTGGTTTCTTCTGAGGCCTCTCTCCTTGGTTGCAGATGGCTGCCTTCCCCACAGACTGTCTTCCTTCTCTGCATGTCGATGTCCTAATCTTCCCTTACTGTGCATATGCTAAGTTGCTCAGTCCTGTCCGACTCTTTGCCACCCCATGGACTGTAGCCTGCAAGACTCCTCTGTCCACGGGATTCTCCAGGCAAGAATACTGGAGTGGGTTGCCATGCCCTCCTCCAAGGTGATCTTCCAGACCCAGGGATCGAACCCACCTCTCTTATGTCTCCTGCATTGACAGGCGGGTTCTTTACCACTAGTGCCACCTGGGGCTCTTATTATACGGACATAAGTCAGATTGGATTAGGGTCCACCTGTATGACTTTGTTTAACTTTAATTACCTTTTTGAAGACACTATCCTAAGACAGTCACACTCTGAGGTCTTGGGAGTTAGAACTTCAACATAGGAATGGGGGGCAGGGGTTACAACTCAACCCTTAACTCACACTGTGGGCAAGGTAAAGAGAATCAAGACGAGATGGAGAAGACACTGGGAACTATTAGCAGCAGAAGCCTCTGTCATCCTTGGGCCTGGAGAAACAAAAGAGAAAGGGTGTGCTATTCCTCGAAGCCATCCCGAGCTGTGGTCACAGGAGAGGGGCCGCCCAGCGTGGGTGCTGTATGACAGAGGAAGGCACCCACGGTGGGAGAGCAGGCTCTGGCAGAGAGGGAGGGAGAAGGCCCACCCCCCTCTCTCCCTGCCCTTCGCACTCCTCCCTTCACACTCTGATAGTGCTTCCCTTTGGCCAAGAGCCAAGAAAGAGGAGCTGAGAACAGCGAGGCCTGGGGGCTGCAGCTTGTAGAGTCAGGCTTTGAGGCAGGGAACGGGCTGACAAGTGTGGCCAGGGGTGGGAGGGGAGTGGTAGGATTTGAGTGGGACGATGAAGAATCACCAGCTCAGTGGAGAAAACAAAGGCATTTCCATAGGAGGAATTAATTATGCATTCTCAGGTGACATAAATGGGCTTTAAAGTGTCATTGGAAAACAGAAAATGCTACTTAGCTGCAAAAAATATTAGTCACACATTCGAAACTGAACCACATATTCATGTAACCATTCCCAGTCCCAGAAGTTACTATTCTAATATACTTCTCCGCAGAAGTAAAGCAGAATGATAGAAAAATAGGTTTGTCAATCTTGTCATGTTGAACACTTATGTTCTTAAAATGGGATGGGAAGTATTACTGGAACTGTTTTGGAATAGAAAGCAGCTCTCTGCCTCAGGAGGGTGCCTGTGTGACCACACCCATCACTGGTCACAGCCTGGTTTTATGAACTGGGTACATCCCCTGTGTTATCGCGCTGGGGCTGCCGTAACAAACTACCGTGGGCTGGTGGCTTTGACAACAGGAATTTGTTTTCTCGCCACTCTGGAGACTAGAAACTTGAGACTCAGTGTTGACAGGGTGGATGTCTGCTGAGAGCTCCCTTTGGGTTGCCTTTTCAGTGTGTGCTCATATGGTGTTTCCTGGGCAACTTTGCAGGGGAAAAAAGCGAGGGGGATGGAGGGAGGGAGAGAAAAAGCGATCTCTTGGTGTCTCTTCTTTTTTTTCCTAAGTTCAAATCATCCTGATTTTATGATCACAGAAATAGTACAAATATCCACAGTTGGTGAACTTCATTATAACAAATACAGATAGAAGAATGGAGAGAGAGCTACACAGAGTGACTGTAACAGGAATAGGCTCAATCTGCACATGCTGTTTGTAAATTATAGTGTTGAATTTAGTGTTACTTGAGTTTAAAAAAAAAATTTATTTGACCACACCAGGGCTTAGCTGTGGCATGTAGGATCTAGTTTGCTGACCAGGGATCAAACCCAGGCCCCCAGCACTGGGACACAGGCTTGATCCCTGAGTCAGGAAGATCTCCTGAAGGAGGAAATGGCAACCCACTCCAGTATTCTTGCCTGGAAAATCCGATGGACAGAGGAGCCTGGCAGGCTACAGTCCTTGGGGGTTGCAGAGAATTGGAGATGACTGAGCGACTTAGCACACACTCATGAATTTCCTTAAGGGCCCCATGTCCAAATACAGCCCCTCTGGGGGTTCAGACTTCAACATACGAGTTTTGGAGGGGACCCAAACATTCAGTCCATAACATCCCACGTAGTGATATGAAATAGATGGCACTTGATACGTTGATATGATAGTCATTAAATCAAGAAAACTTCATTGCATACCTACTGTGTGCCAGAATCTCTGCTAGGCTCTGAGATTATAGGTAAAAGGAAAAAAAAAACTGCCTCGGTCTTTAATAAGTCTATAACTTGAAGAAAGACAGAGCAGCTGTTAGAACACAGTGGTCACTGCCAGGAGAGCTTGAGCGTTTGTGCTCAGTCACTCGGTCATGTTTGGCTCTTTGAGACCCCATGGACTGTAGCCCGCCTGGCTCCTCTATCCATGGAATTCTGCAGGCAAGAATACTGGAGTGGGTTGCCATTTCCTTCTCCAGACCCAGGGATCATCTCTTGGATCTCCTGAATTGGCAGCGGGTTCTTTTCCACTAGCAGCCCTGGTGGCTCAGATGGTAAAGATTTCACCTGCAATGCAGGAGACCTGGGTTCTATCCCCAGGTCAGGAAGATCTCCTGGAGGAGGGCATGGGTACCAGTATTCTTGCCTGGGATTTCCATGGACAGAGGAGCTTGGCAGGCTACAGTCCATGGGGTCTCAAAAGAGTCAGGACACCACTGAGCCACTAACACTTTCACTTTCTGTTCAGTGCCTCCTGGGAAACCCCAGAGCACCTAGATAGGATGAATAAACCACTCCCTGGGGGCTGCAGAAGTGATGAGCAAGCAGAAACGGAGGATGAGAAATATTGGATAGTAAACACGGGGTGGGACAGACAAGGCGGAGCATTCAGGATTGAGGAAGACGATACACAGAACTAGGGTGACCAGGATCCTAGTTTACTCGGGGCTGTCCTGGATTCAGTTCAGTTCAGTTCAGTCGCTCAGTCGTGTCCGACTCTTTGCGACCCCATAAATCACAGCATGCCAGGCCTCCCTGTACATCACCAATTCCCGGAGTTCACTCAAACTCATGTCCATCGAGTTGGTGATGCCATCCAGCCATCTCATTCTCTGTCATCCCCTTCTCCTCCTTCCCCCAATCCTTCCCAGCATCAGAGTCTTTTCCAGCAAGTCAACTCATCGCATGAGGTGGCCAAAGTATTGGAGTTTCAGCTTTAGCATCAGTTCTTCCAATGAACACCCAGGATTGATGTCCTTTAGAACGGACTGGTTGGATCTCCTTGCAGTCCAAGGGACTCTCAAGAGTCTTCTCCAGCACCACAGTTCAAAAGCATCAATTCTTCGGTGCTCAGCTTTCTGTCCTGGTTTAGGCACTAAAAATCCCACATCCGGGAAAGCTCGGGGTCTCTGAGCCTTATATGATGCTGCTGCTGCTAAGTCACTCCAGTCGTGTCCGACTCTCTGTGACCCCATAGACGGCAGCCCACTCAAATGAACTCAAAATGAAAAAGGCGATGTTACAACAGACAACACAGAAAGAGAAAGGATCATAAGAGACAATTAGAAACAACTGCATGACAATGAAATGGACAACCTGGAACAAATGGACAGATTCTTAGAAAAGTACAATCTTCTAGGACTGAACCAGGAAGAAACAGAAAATGTGAATAAATCAAGCACTAACACCAGTCACAAGCTCTAACTATGAACACATCAATCACAAGCACTACTAACTGTGATCAAAAGTCTCCAACAAACAAATGCCCAGGACTTCACAGGTGAATGCTCTCAAATGGTAGAGATGTGATGATACCTGTGCTGGTCAAACTCCTCCAGAAAAGCGCAGAGGGAGGAGCATCCCAACTCATCCTGTGCGGCCACCATCACCCTGAACCACAATGAGTCAGGAACGCAACCCAGAAAAGAAAACGACAGGCTAACGCCACTGACGAGCACCAATGCAACAATCCTGAGGAAACGCGAGCATGAGCAAAGCAAAACAAGAACACAGGGAAAGGACCACACACCACGTTCAAGTGTGGTTTATCCCAGGGGTGCAAGGATTCTTCACTATGTGCACATCAATCAATGTGATACACTATATTAACAAACTGAAAGATAAAAACCATATGGTAATCTCTATCATGCAGAGAAAGAGTTTGACAAAATTAAACACCAGTTTATGATTTAAAAAACGCCCCATAAATGGGCGTGGAAGAAACCTACCTCAACATAATAAAGGTCATAAGGGAAACCTCTCAGCACATTATCCTCAATGGTGTCAAAATTTAAGCATTTCCCTAAGATCAGGATCAAGACCATGGTGCCCACGCTCCTTCCTGTTATTCAATATAGATTTGTACGTCATAGACACAGCAATCAGAGAAGAAAATGAAAAAGAATGCAAGTTGGATAAGAAGAAGTCCATCTCTCATTGATTGCAGGTGGCCTGTTTCTATTCACAGAAGACCCTAAAGATAGAACCAGAAAATTACTAGAGCTAATCAGTGAATTTAGTAAAGCACAGGATACAAAATTAATACACAGAAGTCCTTTGCATACTTATAGCACAATAAGAAAAATCAGAAAGAGAAACTAAGGAAAAAGTGCCATTCCCCACTGCAACAAGAAGAATAGCATAGCTAGAATGCTGCTGCTGCTAAGTCACATCAGTCATGTCTGACTCTGTGAGACCCCATAGATGGCAGCCCACCAGGCTCCTCTGTCCCTGAGATTCTCCAGGCAAGAACACTGGAGTGGGTTGCCATTTCCTTCTCCAATGCATGAAAGTAAAACGTGAAAGTGAAGTTGCTTAATCGTGTCCAACTCTTCGGGACCCCATGGACTGTAGCCTACCAGGCTCCCCCATCCATGGGATTTTCCAGGCAAGTGTACTGGAGTGGGTTGCCATTTTCTTCTCCAATAGCTAGGAATAAACCTACTTAAACAGACGCAACACGTGTATGCAGAAAGACAGGCTGCATGATGAAAGATAGCAAATATGAAACAGATATGCCATGTTCTTGAATTGAAAGAAATCAATGTTGTGAAAATGACTACACTACCCAAAGTAATCTGCAGATTCAATTCATCCTTATCAAACAACCAGTGACATTTTTTAAAGAACTAGGACTAATAATTTTACAATTTTTATTGGGGGGGGAGAAAGACCCAGAAAGGCCAAAGCAATCTTGGCAAGAAATGTGGAACTGGAGGAATCAACCTTTCTGACTTCAGACTATACTACCAAGACACTATGGTCCAGGCACAAAAACAGAAACATAGAGCAATGGAACAAGACACGAAGCTGAGAGGTAAACCCGCACTCCTATAGGCACCTTTTCTTTGACAACGGAGGCAAGAATGTACAAAGGAGAAAGGACAGAAAAGAGAGCCTCTTCAGTAAGTGGTGCTGGGAAACTGGACAACTACATGCAAAGGAAGGAAATTAGAACACTTCTTCACACTATACACAAATATTAATTCACAGTGGATTGAAGACCAACAGGAAGGCCAGAAACTATAAAATTCTCAGAGGAAAACAAAGGCAGAACACTCTTTGAGATCTATCACAGCAAGATCCTCTTTGATCCACCTCCGAGAATGACTGAAATAAAAAGAAACATTAAAAAAATGGCATCTAGGGAAACTCCAAAGTATTTAAGCAGCAAAGATAACTATAAACAAGATGAAAAGACAACCCTCAGAATAGGAGAAAATAATTGTAAATGAAGCAATTGACAAAGGATTATCTCGAGTACACAAGTAGATCCTCGAGCCTAATATCAGAAAAAAAGCAACCAAGTGAAAGCGAGCAGAAGACATGAACACACTTCTCCAAAGAGGACGTTAAGAAGGTGAAAAGATGCTCCACATCGCTCATTATTAAGGAAACGCTAATCAAAACTACATGAGCTATCACCTCACACCGTCAGAATGGCCATCATCAACAATTCTACAAATAATAAATGCTGGACAGGACATGGAAGAAAGGGAACCCTCTTGCACTGTTGGTAGACATGTAAATGGATACAAACACTATGGAGAAGGAAGGTGGGTTTCTTAAAGAAGTAGGAATAAAACTACTGCATGATGCAACAATCCCCTACTGGCCATATACACTGAGAAAACCACACCTCTAAAAAGACTTATGTACCCTAATGTCCATTGCAGCACTATTTAAGATAGCCAGGGCATGGAAGCAACCTAATGTCTATCAAGAGAACAATGGATAAAGAAGTTGTGGAACATATACACAATGGAATATTACTCAGCCATGAAAAGGAACAAATACGAGTCGGTTTAACTGAGGTGGATGAACCTAGAAACTGTGATACAGAGTGAAGTAAGTCAGAAAGAGAAAAATAAAGTATATTAATGCATACACATGGAATCTTGTAAAATGGTTCAGTTCAGTTCAGTCGCTCAGTCGTGTCCGACTCTCCGCGACCCCATGAATCACAGCACGCCAGGCCTCCCTGTCCATCACCAACTCCCGGAGTACACTCAAACTCATGTCCACAGAGTCGGTGATGCCATCCAGCCATCTCATTCTCCGTCGTCCCCTTCTCCTCCCGCCCCCAACCTTTCCCAGCATCAGAGTCTTTTCCAGTGAGTCAACTCGTCGCATGAGGTGGCCAAAGTATTGCAGCTTCAGCTTTAGCATCAGTCCTTCCATGAACACCCAGGATTGATCTCCTTTAGAATGGACTGGTTGGATCTCCTTGCAGTATAAGGGACTCTCAAGAGTCTTCTCCAACACCACAGTTCAAAAGCATCGATTCTTCGGCGATCAGCTTTCTTCACAGTCCAACTCTCACATCCATACATGACCACGGGAAAAACCATTGCCTTGACTAGACGGACCTTGGTTGGCAAAGTAATGTCTCTGCTTTTTAATATACTATCAAGGTTGGTCAGTACTGATGAATATTTGAAGGGCAGAAATAGATACACAGATGTAGGCGAAGGACTTGTGAACTCAGCTGGAGAAGGAGAGGGTGGGCTGAATTGAGACAGTAGCATTGAAACATTGCCACTACCATACGTAAAATAGCTAGCTAGTGGGAAGGTGCTATGTAAGATAGGGAACCCAGCATGGTGCTCTGTGACGACCTAGAGGGTGGGATATTGGGAAGTGGGAGGCAGGCTCACCAAAGAGTGGATAATATACTTATGGCCTATTTGTGTTGTTGTATGAGGAAAACCAACCAACCATTGTAAAGCAGTTATCCTTCAATCAAAAATAAATAAATACAATCTGAAAACTATCATTCAACATATCTGTACTGTCATCTAAAGCTATATGGGATCATCTTCTATCCCTAGCTATTTTTCCACTATAAGAGCTTATAAATGTCATGAAAGGTTTTGAAAATATGATTTTAATAGCTACACTGTATTGCTTAATATCTCATACATAAATAATAAAATTTCAGTCTCAACATAGACACATAATTCCAAAACAGGTTTCCATTTTAAACTAAAGCTTGCATTTTAATTCAGTTTAATGAGAATTCCTCTGTAGATCTAACATTCTTATGAAAAATAAATTATGTGCAGTCTTTCTTGCTTTCAACTGTTAGGACTTATTGTCATTTACTTCTAAGGACTCTTGACATTTTTGCCTTAGACTGTAATTTTTGACTGAGATAAAATCTTAGATATTAAGAAAGTCAAGAAGCACTCTTCTAAGTGTGAGTCACTCAGTCATGTCCAGTTATTTGTGACCCATTGACTGTAGCCCAACAGGTCCTCTGTCCACAGAATTATCCAGGCAAGAATATTGGCGGGGGTAGCCACTCCTTTCTCGAGGGGATTTTCCTGACCCAGGGGTCAAACCCAGGTCTCCCGCATTGTAGGCATATTCTCTACCATATGAACAACCAGAGAACCCTGACCCTGGTGTACACTGATGTGAAAATCCTCAAAAGAATATTAGCAAACCAAATAGAAGATACATTAAAAGAATCATACACTGTGATCAAATGGAATTTATTCTGTGCCTGCAAGCATGATATTTTTATCTGCACATCAATCACCGTGATACACAATTTGAGCAAAATTAAGAATGAAATCATGTGATCTTCTCAATAATTGCAGACAATGCTTTCGACAGAGTTTAACATCAATTTTGGTACAATCTCTCAATACAGTGGTTATACGTGGACCATCCTAAAGGGTATAAAAACAAGCCCACAGCTAACATCCAACTCAATGGTAAAGAGATGAAAGATTTTCCTAAAAGATCAGGACTAGTACAAGGATACCCACTCTCACCAATCTTGTTCAACATAGTAGTGGAATTGTCCTACCCAGAATAACTAGGCAAGAAAAGGAAATAAAAGCCATCCCCATTGGAACAGATGAAGTTACACTGCCACTATTCGATTATGACAGGATTTATATGAAACCCTAAAAACTGCACCAAGTAACAAATATTAAAACTAAGAAATTCAGCAGCATAGCAGGATATGAACCGTCAGAGAGAAAACAGAACAGTCCCACATACAAATGCATCAAAAACAACAACAAAAAAAATCCTGAAATAAACTTACCCGAGGAGCAGAAACACCTGTACAGTCACGAGCTCCAAGACATAGAGTCTGGGTTCAAATCCCACCTTACCCACTGACCTGCAGAGTGACCCAGAGCAAATCACGCAATGATCTGAGGCTCAACATATTCAACTGTAACATGGACACAAACCCAGTATCTCCTCCCAGGGCTGTGAAACTCCAAGGAAATGCTTACTTAGGCCCGGGGGTTGGAGTGTCTCCGGGAGCCTCTCCTTGTATGAAACGTCTCTAGAACTGGGCTCTTCTGATCCTGTGGGTGAGGGTCAAGTGTAGAGCCTGCGAGCCAAATGGGAATGGACAAGGACGAGGACAAAAAAATACTAGTTCTGTGTCAGGAAGGGAAGCTACCTCCTTTCCAGATCTCAGAGTGGGGCCTGCACTGGAGGCCCAGGGGATGCACAATCAGATGTGATAACTCCGAACCCCCACAGCAGGAATGGAGCCATCCTGGCAAGAAGCTGCTCTCTGGGCCAGGCTCCAGTGTGATGTGGTGCTGCTCCCTGAGTGCTCCATGTCTCCAGCAGGCAAAGAGCTCTCTGGAGTTGGAGGTCTATTAAACCACAGGTGCCTGAGAGTCAGAATGACACAAAGACTAACAACATTGAAAACTAGCTATATTAAAAAAAAAAAAAAAGACAGAAGTACAGACGAGGCAGGGGATGAGAAGCAGAATGACTGACTACCTCTCAAGCCTTGAGCATAAATATCTCCACACCAGCTGAGCAGAGCCCACAGGAGGAAACTATAATGGAAAAGCAGGCTGTGGGTGTATCTCTCCACTGCTGGACCCAGGGACCCAAGCCCCAATCCACCAGCACCACTTTGCATAGCCAGACACCAAGAGGAAGAAACGCAGAGCTTGCCTCAGGAAGTCGCAGCCAGACTCAATATCGCGGTCACTGAGCACAGCCACACAGTCACTGGGGACGCAGTGCTCACATCCTCTGTCCTCACAGAAACACGGCTCACTGCAGAGAACCCTCTGAGGGCACCCGTGCACACTAGAAACTGGCAAGGGTGAGATGCGGAGAGAAGACACAGAAGGGGAGCCATGCCTCTGGGGCGCTGCACAAACTACCAAAGATCTGAAGTTCTTGATACGTGGCATTTTCTAAAAAGCTTCTTAATGTGTAAATGCAGAAAGGACCTTTCCAGGAGAAAGGACAAAAAAAATCTTCCCAATGGGACAATTTGGTATCCATGTGGGAAAGCAAGCTGGATCCCTACCTCAAAATATAACACCAAACCAAATAGACACATACCAAAAACCAACAATTGAAGGAAAAACTTTACAAAATTTTGGACCATTTTTGATGAGGGAATATCTTTTCTTTAAATTGAAGTACTGTTGATTTACAATGAATTTGTTTGTGTAAGGTGTACAGCAAAGTGATTCAGTGATTCACCCTTTGGGAAGCCCCTGGGCCATGCCCTCTACTCAGAACAGCTAAGAATCCTGAATAGGCAAAGCAGCATGTGGCGGTGCTCGTGGGGGTTTTTAGACTGAGTAAATTATTCTAACATGATACAAGAAACAAGCCCAGAGGTTAAGAGAGGATCTCCAAACCTACCTTCAAACAGGAGGTCTTGCTCCCTTGAATGTGGGTGCGTGAAACAGCGCTTGGGAAGGGAAGTGGTGTGTCATGAGTATTTTTCCTGCAGAGGGCACAGCGGCGTGTAGAGAGGATGCACAGGCACGTCCCAGGACACAGCACACAGACACAGTGTCTGGACTCCCAACCCTGCACTGGGTGCACCGCACTGTCTCCACCCCAGACACAGTGTGAGCGGCTCACAAGTGTCCTGGAGAGTGTGGTCACATGACCTGGACCTGGCCAATCGGTGTGTTCCATCCTTCCTGGCCACCGTGATTGGCTCAGGGCTGGGGCGGTGGCCAATCAGGGCCCAGGGCCGGGCCTCACGCTGGAATCAAGGGAAGAGGCGCTCTGGTTCGGCCGGAAGGGGTGGGGCCAGGAGAGGTCAGGCTACAGCAGTGGGAGGGGCGTGAGGGCAGCCTGTGGCGGTTGGCGGCCCTCCCGCGCCCGTCAGGGCAGAGACGCTGACCTGAGAAGGAGGGCGCTGCTGAGCCCACGGGTTGAGAGCTCCGGTTTCTGCTGTGGTCCCCGAGCTCCACCTGAGACCCGGAGGGAAGCCTTCTGCCTGTGAGTCCTCTCCTGCTTGTCTGTCAGCTTGTTTGAACCACGCTGGGTTTTCTGTCAGGCTGGCTAAGTGGAGACCCTGGAAATGCACCTGTGTGGGTTTTGGCTGGCTTCAGGGAAGAAATGCCAGATGACACTGGGAGACTCCAGTTTAATCTGGATTCAGGTCCTATCTCTTGAAAGTGAAGTGAAAGTCCCTCAGTCGTGTCCGACTCTTGGCGACCCCATGGGCTGTACAGTCCATGGAATCCTCCAAGCCAGAATACTGGAGTGGGTAGCCTTTCCCTTCTCCAGGGGATCTTCCCAGGCCAGGGATTGAACCCAGGTTAGCTGAGCCACAAGAGAAGTGCAAGAATACTGGAGTGGGTAGCCGGTCCCTTCTGTAGCGGATCAGCATTCCCGACCCAGGAATCAAACTGAGGTCTCCTGCATGGCAGGAGGATTCTTTACCAGCTGAACTATCAGGGAAGCCCAGTATCTCTTAAGGCCAGCTATTAATTGTAGGATTACCCTAATTAGTCTTCACGGGATTAAGGTAGCAACCTGCTAAGGTAGCAATCGATGTCCTTTTTCTAGAGGACAAAACTGGGGCTCAAAGAAGGGGGGTAACACAGCTACAGCAAGGAAGTGTGTACCTAAACAAAAGCCCCAGATCCTGCTGTTGGAACTCAGGGAAGCCATATGGTGTGGCTTGTCCATGTGACAGGGGCTAAGGCACCTGCCCACACTGGATACTGTGGGTACCTGACGACTGCCTTCTGGCAGCTCTGAGACTCACAAACGCAATGTGCACTGAAGAGAGGAGGGACACGTCCCTCCATCCACCCCACCACACCCTCCGGGTACTCCCACACCCTGCCCCCTTTTTCTTGCTTTGTGAGGGAATAAGAGTCACGCTCATGTGACCACACTGGCTGTCCACTGTTCACGAGCTACCAACTGGAGCTGCTACAGGAGAGGCCAAGAGCCTTTGCCCCTGAGTACCTCTCTTTCCTTTGCACCGTGGGGGTCCCTCCTCCGGAGGCCTTTTCTGAGACATTCAGGGACCCTCCTTTAGTTTGCAACAGGTTGCATCCATCGCTGTCCTTTGAAACTCAGCTCATGAGCTCTGTTGTCTGCATTGCGGCCCACCTTGCTGCCAGGGAAGGGACAGAGTGACAATGAATCCAAAGATCAGACCTGACAGGTGGGAATCTGTGTATAAAGGACCTGATTAATCGCACTGTAGAATCTGTATTAGGCTCCAGGGATCCATAACCAGGGCTTGGGCCAAAGTGACTCCACAGGTGTTTTAATGCCTGGGGAGGGTTCTGGCTATAGCGGGGGTGGGGTGAGTCTCCTGAAGTTCTGAAGGCCCACTGTGTGCAGGTTCATGGCGCACAGAGAAGAGAAGGCGGAGTCCTTCCCTGCAGGTGGTCACAGCTCATGGGTGAGCCAGACAGGCAGGCAGGGCAAGGTAGCACCTGAGCTGCCTTCATGTGTGAATGGTGTGGGGCAAAGGAGGAGAACCAGGTCTGCTCCCTTATGTGGTGCCCAGGACAGGTTGTCACCAGACTAAACACTTACTCTGGTGACGACCATTACTGCTATCTACAAAGGGTTTACATTGATGTGCATCTTCATCTGAGTGGTCAGGCCGTTTCTAAGCTACACTGGCCATGGGCATTGCCTCTCTTTGGAACTTGCCGTGTTTCATCTCTTCCTTACTGAACATTCATTTCCAAGAGGTTTTTTGGGGCACAAGGATGTTGGGATTTTTTTGAGCTTTGTCTCATGAGGAATACTTTTCTGGTTGTTGGTGTGGTTTGTTTTTCCAACTCTCTTTCTTGGCTTATTTTGTTAATTTGCTTCTGCCAGAGGAAGAGCTCAGAATGTGCCTTCTGGCTGAGATGTGACACTTACAACAGCAACGTCTACCTGGATAGTATGACCACATTTGCCAAAAGGGCTTTGTTTTGCAGAAGACATCTTGAAAGTACCTACACTGTCCTTTCAGATACCCAAAGGCTATTTGAAATGAAATTAAAAAAACTAAGAATTCTCAAGTTTAGTCTTACAGTATGTGGGGAGTCAGAAAAATCCCCTGGAGGAGGGAAACACTACCCACTCCAGTATTCTGGCCTAGAGAATTCCATGGAGTGTATAGTCCATGGGGTCGCAAGGAATCAGACAAAATCTGATGACTGAACAACAACAGCAGTGAAGCTTCACCATTTGTTAAACAGAGACAACAACAGTATTTACACGACTGTGTGCATGTTCAGTTGCTCATTCATGTCCAACTCTTTGCAGCCCTGTGAACTCTAGCCCCTAAGATCCTCTATCCATGGAATTTTTCAGGCAAGAATACTGCAATGGTTGCCATTTCCTCCTCCAGGGGATCTTCCCAACCCAGGGAGCGAACCCAGGTCTCCTGCGTCTCCTACATTGGCTGGCGGGTTCTTTTCTGCTGAACCACCTGGGAAAGAAGTCATTATATCACTGGGTTATCCAGAGTGATACCGCACGCAATACTGGGTGCCCCGGGCCAGGAACCCAGTGGAGGGGGGAGTGGCGGGTCTGGACAAAACGTGCCCATAACTTCGTGTATAGGATGGATGGAGGCTGAGCCTGGCTGACTGACTGTGACCACAGGTGACCCACTTGCCCCCTACCCTCTGCCAGGCACCGTGGGCCCAGAGGGACTCGGCTTAAAAATTGCTTGCCCAGCCACCCACAAGAGAGACCCTGGTTGTCAAATGAGGATCTGACACCTTGATCCAAAAGACGGCCCCCGAAGTCAGTTTCACACATGAGGGTCCAGGAGGGGTGTCATGTCAGAGACCCCTGGGACAGCAGACAGGATAGAAATGGTGGGGGAAGGTCCCGGAGGCAGGTGGCCCAGGCCTTCCTTCTGCAGGAGCACCTCATCCACCCATCCCCCACTCTTCTGTCCCTCCGATGGCGTTGGGGTCAGCGGCCAGGTTTTCTGGGAAATGGACAAGAGCAGCTTGTGGGCCAACATGTTTCCTTGTAACTGAAACCCATCAAAATTTTTCAAGTCCAACCTCAAAGCCAGGGCATTATTTATGTCCACTCTGAGAAGGCCACACAGGAAAATCCTGGCTGTGTACTGGGGATGACGGAGGCCTGCACTGGCCTGATGTTGAACTTGACTCCGTCTTTGGCAGAATTGTTAAGGCCTCAGACACATGAACCTTACAAGGTCAATTTGCTTTCAAGCTGCCGTTCAGGGCTCGCCACCGCACCCCAGGGCTGGCGGGCTGTAGTTTCTCCTCGTTTCTCCCCGGAGCTGGTGTGGGCCACGGCGGCATCTGTTTCCTGTCTTTGTGGATGTTGTTTTTTGAAAAGAGAGCGAGGAGCTGCCTGCTGGAGGATGGTAGCCGCCTCCACACCAGACTCCAGGACCCACGGTCAGGCGGTGAGGGTACCTGAGCTCCCAGGGGGGCTCAGACCCTGCCTAGCCCCTCTGAGGCCACGTGTGCGGGTCCAGACCCAGACTGACCACTTCCTGGGGGCTCAGCAGCCTCAGGCACATGGCTTCCACACTGGGAACCTTAGTTTTTCCATCTGTAGAATGGAGCTGATGGCACGTCCTCCCTGCCAGGGGACATGGGACAGGGGAGAGGGACGTGTTTCTTGCAGTTTCCAGCTGAGGCCTTGTGGGCATGAGCTGGTGTCCAAGACGGTTCCCCGACTTGGCTAAGTGTGGTGATGAGCATGGAGTTGGGGGCGGGGCCCGTCCTCATAGCCTGGACCGTGGGGTGGGGGTTCTAGACTTTGAGACACCTCAAGTCTAATTTTGACAACTCCACATGTAAGAACAGTGCAGCAGCAGGTGTCCTCGGGGACTTGTCAGCCTGGACACAAACCCCCATCCCGACCCGGCTTGTGGTGCAGGGTCAGATCCCTTTACCGAGAGAAGGAACAGAGGCTCTGAGAGGTGGGGCAAGGAGACCAAGGCCACTGGGCCCGGCAGGGGCAGAACCAGCACTTGAACTTGGATGCTGCACCCTCGTGTCAGACTCTTTGCCCTGAACCATGAGCACTGGACTATAGAGCAGGCTGAGCACCAAAGAATTGATGCTTTTGAACTGTGGTGTTGGAGAAGACTCTTAAAAGTCCCTTGGACTGCAAGGACATCAAACCAGTCCATCCTAAAGGAAATCAACCCTGAAAATTATTCATTGGAAGGACTGATGCTGAAGCTTAAGCTCCAGTACTTTGACCAACTGATGTGAAGAGCCGACTCATTGGAAAAGACCCTGATGCTGGGAAAGATTGAGGGCAGGAGGAGAAGGGGGCATCAGAGGAAGAGATGGTTGGATGGCATCACTGACTCCATGGGCATGAGTTTGAGTAAGCTCTGGGAGATGGTGAAAGACAGGGAAGCCTGGTGTGTTGCATTCCATGGGGTCTTAAAGAGTCGGACGTGACTTAGTGACTAAACAACAACAAAACGTGGTCTTCAGCCCCCATCTCACTCGTACCCCCAGGCTTAATGCCTATGCCATGAGCCTGTCCTACAATGAGGTGTCAGGGGCCATTGTCTAGTCCCGAAGCTATTCATATCTCTATTCATAATTCCACCATTACACATGCATTTCTTTGCTGGTAAAGTTTTTATGTCTCTTGAGTCTTAAGTGCTGAGGCTTTTATACACCCCACCTGGTTTCCTTTGGGCCTCTCTTGGTTTTGTGGAAGCGTACTTGTTATAAACAGGAGAAGGAAATGGCAAAGTTATAAAGTGAATTCTAGACATGTTTAAAGAGTCTTGTCTTTAAAGTTCCCCAAGGTCGGCTCTGCCCAGGTCCCAGGTATTTGGGCTGAAATCTGTGCCCCTTGGGTTGCGGTTCTGACGTCCTCCCATGTCTCTTGGCCGGTAGTTCTGTTTCATGGGGAATTCTGCCGGCAGGGTGTTAACCCTTTGGTACATGAATCAGGCCACTGTGGGAGTATTTACACTGCGGAAATTGGCAAATGATGCAGCTACAGTTCAGGGTTGGTTTTTCTTCCTGGAGAGCAGGGGGTTGGGCAAGGGGATGCATACGTTATCAGCATGCCCCTGCTCTGTGCCCACGTGTCTCCCTTTCCGGAAGAGGTCAAGTGTCTTCAAACGTGTCTGTTGTATTTTTGCTTCTCGTTATGACACTTTTTAATTTCTGCATGTTCTGTTTGGTTCTTTCCCAAGTTGGCTGTGTCATTTTCTTTAATGGTTTCCTGTCTTTGCAGGACCTTTCTATCTTGAGGTTTATTTCTCTAAGCGAGGTGAGCTTAGCTGATTTCTTAGATTTATTATCCATCTAATTGTCTCAGAAGTGAAGTCGCTCCCAAAGCTGAGGGGGTCACTTCTGCTGGTTCTCCTCCGGCTGTCTTTCATCCTGATGGGCCTGGCGCTCTTCCCCACTGGCCACCACCCTTCCATAACCCACGGAGCAGTTCCCAAGCCTGGGAAGAAGGTGCCCTTATCCAGAAAGACTTGGCACTTGCATTCTCCACTCATCTGAGGCGTCATGGATAGGATCCCCTTGAACCAAGGTCACAGGCTGATGTGCCTGCACCCACTGGGGTCTTCACCTGCTTCTTCCCCTGCTCGGCACCAGCACCACCTTCCTTGTAATTCCCGTGGTTGGAGGAGGGAGGCCCTTTCTGGGTCACCTGAAAGTGTCGTCTTCTGGGAGTCTGGCTCCATGGGGAGGGAGGGGTCTTCTGTTAGATCCCTCATCTTGGGCAGTTGCTTCTCTGGGTCTTCTCAGGTCTTCAGCAACTTTAAGGCATGACACTTTTTTTTTTTTTTAATAATTGTTTACCATGAGAGGGTGGATCTGAGTAACCTACCCACCCATCATCAAAGCAGGTCTGTGAGTGAATACATGTCTTTTATTCCTTCAATAAGCCAGTCCTTGGGAGCCAGACCCTATGCCGAGAGCTGAGGGGTAAATCCGCCCCAGCCAGTCCTGCAGCTCCAGTTAACTCAGAGACCACGTTCTGGGTCTGGGCTCACTGGAGACAGTCGAGGATACCATGTCCAGGTTGTGTAGAAGGCATGCTTAGGCCAGCACCCATGTGACCGTGCCTGAGTGACCACAGCCGCTCCTCCAGGGTGGTGCAGATGTGGTCAGCAGGAACCATGGTGCAGAAATGCCTCCCTGCAGATACTTGCCCAGGGACTGAGCCCTTTCTTGTCCTCTCCAGGAGCTGTCCAGGTGGCAGGCGGGCGTGAGCAAGCCAGGGTTGGCCCCCAGTGGCAGTCAAGCCTGCCTCCTCATCCAAGAGTATTAAAGTGAACCCGAGGATGCTGCCAGAAGTCAAGGAAGGACTGCGGGAACATCCTCTGCCAGCACACAGTAGGAGCTCAGCAGGACTGTCCCCCACCCCCCCGGATCACTCAGCAAATATCATAAAGCCACGCTCCCATGAGATGACACGTTCAAGTGACCCAGAAATGGCCCTTGTCTTCCCAACCCGGGAACTAGAAGGAGGCTGGTCCTGGAGCCAATCAGGGGATGAGGCCCACCCCGTGCCAGATGCTCTTCCTCCCAGGAGGCACGTCTGTCACCTAAGCAAACAGACCCAGCCTGGAACAGGCCTGCCAACTCACATGCATGCGGGACCCCGGTGCCAACAGGAAGAGCAGGCAGGCCCCAGGCCTGCCAAGAATGCAGCCAGTCATTAGGGACTGACCAGGCATCACGTGCCTTGAACACATTCAAGGAGAACACGATCCCTCCCACAGAGCAGCCCTGGCATCAGAGGCTCTCCGAGAGGTGGTGTTATCCTTGGAGC
The DNA here is from genome assembly GCF_049115385.1 of Moschus berezovskii. Classification (NCBI taxonomy): domain Eukaryota; kingdom Metazoa; phylum Chordata; class Mammalia; order Artiodactyla; family Moschidae; genus Moschus; species Moschus berezovskii. Next base: position 109,024,636 of record NC_142470.1, read on the forward strand.
TGAGGAAGCCTAGGGCACAGAGAAGGGGAGGTTGACCAGGCCCCTGTGGTGGTCAGAAGTCCGGCCCAGGCTTCCCACCGGGGCTCCAGGGCTTCCTGGCCTGGCGGTGCTCAGGAGGCGTCCTGTGTGTCCCTGCCGTGTACACACGCTCCCCGCAGCTCCTGCTGGACCGTGAGCCGAGGAGGGGTACACACAGGATGCCATGGAGGCGCCCCCACCACCCTCGGGTCTGAGCACTTGGCACCCCCTAATTCCCTGATGGCAGTGACGGGGCCCTCTGGGGTGGGCAGCTAGGTTCAGGGTGGGCTGGGGAGGTGTGCTGCCTGGGAGCCCTCTGGGGGCAGCTAGGGACCCCATTTCGGCCTCGCTGAGGCCAACCTTCCAACAAGCTCGGAGGCTGCCCCTCAGCGGAGACAGGTGACTGTGATGCACAACATGCAGGCTCAGGCAGCCGTGCGGACGCAGAGGGGCCCTTGGCATCCTCGACCGCCAAGAGTCCCCCACAGGGATGGTGTTGCTTGTTCTGTGATTCCCTTTTTCCTTCGAAAAGGAAAGTGTCAGGAGTGACTGTGGTGAGGTTCCTGTGAGTTGAGCCGGAGCGGAGGTTTAACCCCGTCCAGTCTGAGCTGGGCGAGCCTCCTCCTCCACTACCCCACCTTGGACGGCGCAGTCCTGGTCACTCTTCTGGGCCTTCTTGGCTCTTGAGCAGCTTTAAGGTGTGGCATTCGTTTTCTTACTTCTTGTCTTTGTCCAACCTTTGGTGGCAGTCCATTGCAAGGGCCCTGACCCTCTCGCCTTCCCAAGCCCCTTGGCCCTCCCCACGCCCACGCCAAGCCTCGAGGCCCCTGTGGTTCTGTGTCCTCCAGACTCCCCACCCACAGGGCCAGTCCGGACAGAAGCCACTGTCTGGGGTGTCCGACTGGGGGAGGGGACCTGCATCTCTCGGTTTCTTCCCGCCAGGATCAGGCTGTTGTCAGGCTGGGTGCCAGTGTTTAAAACATCCCATGTGTGTAAGAACGAGGACACCCCATTTGTCCAGTGAGTCCCACGACCCTTTCCTGATCTGGCCAGATGTTTTTCTTGAAGGGACCCTGTCGCTCATGTAAACAGCAGAGCGTGTTTTCCCAGGGATGCCAGCCCAGGCACTGCTTCTTGACCACCGTCGAGAGAAATCTCCACGGACTCGGAGGGATATATTTTGGGTCTTTGCGTGCGGCTGAGCAGAGCACACAGAAATAAACCAGGGCTGCAACAGGAAAGATGGAGTTGGCCATATGGGGCCATCCATGGTCACTCCCAGTGCCCCATGTGGTCAACTTCTCGCCCGGGAGCCCCCAGGCTAGAGGCATTGCTGCCTCTTGGGTCTGGGTGCCCCAGGGCTCCTGGGGTAGGAGAAGCGGCTTCCAGCTTCTTTGCAAAGAGAGTCTGTGCAGGGGTGGTCTTAGCGGCCTCAAGGTCGTGGAGAGGCGGCATAGCCCCAGTCATGGGGTTGGGCGGGGCTGCTGAGAGCACCAAGAACTCCCCACAACTGTGAAGACAGTCACGTGTGGCAAAGATTTGCAGAGGAGCAAAAGGTGGGCTCAGAGAGGCTGAGTCACTCGCCAGAGACAACACAGCAGCAGACCAGGACTCCGACCCAGGTCGCTGAAACCTCGGCTCCCTCCTGTGCCCATCTGACCGGCCCCTTGAGGGCAGCAGGAAGATCTGGGCTCCCCTGGCCTGAGCCCCCGCGCCTGCCTCCTCTCATCCGTGCTGGGATGTGTCCATTCCCAAACCATGCGCTGTGTCCCCCACCCCTGGGCCATCATGTCAGGCTCCAGGCTCCCTGCAGGTGAGCCCCACGCCCACCAGCACACCTCTGAGCCTTGCCCATCTGGTCCCTGTGCCCAAGTGTCCTGATCCTAAATGTGTTCTTGAGGCAGCCCAGGACTGGAGCCCTGCTTCTTCGAAGCTCCCTGCACCAAGCCCAGTGAGGCTCTGCCTTGTGGCTTCATGACAAGTGTAGTGGGCTAAGTGGTGGCCCCAAAAGCCATCCATCCTTCTGCAGCCTGCCAAGGTGACCTTATTCTGATGAAAAGTCTTGGCAGATGGAAGTAAGTTCCTGACCGCTGCACCAGATCACCCGGGATGCATGTGGACCCTGAATCCAATGACGGGTGTCCTTGGAAGAGAAGAGGGCATGATCTGAGGCACAGAGTCACCCAGGGGAGAAGGTTTGTGCAGATGGACACAGAGGTTGGGGTGATGTGGCCACAAGCCCAGGGAGGCCTGGGGTCTCCCAAGGGCTGGACAAGGCCAGAGGGACCCTCCCCTGGAGCCTCTGGAGGGAGCTCAGTCCTGCCCACACCTTGATCACAGGTTTCTGACTCCAGAACTGAGGGAGAATGAATTTGTGTTAAAGTTGTCCAGTCTGTGGTCAGTGGATACAGCTGTCCCTGGACACTGAGAGTGAACTTGCCAGCTCCAAGGTGAGAACAGTGGCAGGACCCACCCCCCACCCGCTGACACACAGTCTTGTCATGAGGTTAAATGAGTCAATACGCACTGCTGCCTGAATCAGGGACTGACACTTGGATCTCAGCCCCCTTCACCTCCCCTTCATCATCCCTGGCATTGTTGGGACCCTCATCCACTCGTTCAGTGGACATGCGGTGCTCCTGCTCAGCCCCGATGTGGACAGCGAGGCCAGCGAGCTGGGAAGCTCCACGCAGGACTCACCCTGCCTGCTAGGGCTGCACGGACAAGGCCTGTGCAGTGACACGGAGGCCCGGGAGAGGCTGGATCCTCCGGTCGTGGGAGGCACGGGGGCCTCAGCATCAGAGGTGGAGGGGTGAGCCGGGTTCATCCAGGGGGATGCAGCCCTTCACTCAAAGTGGGGGAAGAACCCCACGTGGCACCCGGTGTCCGGGGGCCTCCCCTTGCCCTGGTGGGTGATGGGCACAGCCATGGATGATCACCGGAAGTCTGCATCTCACTAGGGGCCGAGGCTGGTGCTGAGTGAATCCTCAGTGAGGTTTTCTTCTTAAAAACCATCCTAAGTGACTTCGGCTCCATTGCTTTTTGCTAAAAACCTACAATGATCCCAAGAACTTTGTACACTCCAAGGGTGGTGACAGGACGTGGAGCCCAGCACAGACCCAAGTCAGCCCTACCCTGCGTCCCATGGGCCGGCCACACCATCCCCCTTCTGTGATCTGGCTTTCTTCTGCCAGGACTCCCAGAATGGTGGAAATGCACGTGTGGCCTCAAGCTGAGGGGCCCAGCATGGGATCCAAGCCCCTGGGGGTCCCCTTGGGAAGTCTGGTGGACCATAGTCGCCACTGCTGTCAGGCAGCTCTGTCTCGGTTAATGTCGTTTCTTTGCTTTCTGTTGTGATGGGGCACCCCAGTTATCTCGGGGCAATTGGGAGGTCTGCTGGGGTTACATGCTCCTGCTGTAGATGGGGAAACATTATCGCTGCATTGACGCTGCTCACTCGATACTGGGAATCTGTTCAACAGAAATGGCAAGGGGAACAGAGAAAAACAGAAACAGAAAAATGGAGAGTTGCTGGGTTGCTTCAGGTCTCACCTGTGATTAAGAGTGTGTGCAGCCTGCCCGTGAACCCGGGTTCCCACACCTCCCAGCTATCAGGTGTCAGGCGCTGATTTTAGACCCCCAGCTTCACTAAGGAGTCATTGACAGATACAGTTTGTGTGTATTTCAAGTCTACATTGTGATTGTGATGACTTGATGCCCATAGACGTCGTGGAATGATTGCCCAACACTCGCATCGCCTCACACGGTTAACTCTGTGTGTGTGTGTTTTATGCTGTTCTTATAATCCATGAACACAATATAGATAGCTCTCCATTTTTTTTTAGATCTTCTTTATCTTAGAAGTCTATAGTTTGCTGTAAGTCTTGCACTTGTTTAATTAGATATCTTGATATTTTAGTGCCATTATAAATTCCTAATAGAGATAGAATTGACTTTTCTATATTCACTTGCTAAATCCATTAATTTCAAATCATTCTAATTGTATTTTCTTATGTATACACAATTATGTCTGCAAATAAGTGCTTTTTTCCCCCTTCGCAACTGTGATAACCCTTTTCTTTTTCTTACTTTATTGTACGGACTAGGATCTCCAGTACCGAGTACAATGGTGAACAGAAGTACTGAGAATAAGTAACTTTGTCTCTTTCCCATTATCAGAGGAAAACCTTTCAACCTTTCAGTATTTCATCATCCCATATGATATTAGCTTTTTTATAGATAATTTTATCAAAATATGTAAATTCTTCTCTGTTAGTTTACTAAGAGTTTTTTCTTAGTCATGCACTAAAATTATTACATTAAGTTTTCTTAAGTTTATTTTCTGTAGATTTTGAAACAAGTGATTTTTCTTTTATGTGGTGATTTAACTTTTAAAAAATTTTGTGATTCTAAAACAACACCAACCTAATCTTGATGTATTCTCCTTCTGTTGGATTTTATTTGTTAGTGTTTTATTTAGGATTATTTCATCTATATCCAGAGTCTGTAATGTTACTTTCTTGTACTTCTTCCTTGTTGGTTTTAGTATCAAGGTTATGCTAGTCTTATAAAACAAGGTTGGAGAGTGTTCCTTGTTTATCCCCAGAGTTCCTGTGAGATTACTGTTTCCTTCCCTCGATTTTTGGAAGAATTTATTGGCAAAACCAGTTGGTTTCATTGTGGGGAGGCTTTTAATTTCAGATGTAATGTTTTTCATGCAAATAAAATTTTCTTATTTTGTATGTCTTCTTGGGTCTAGTTGTGTAAAGCCTTTCCCCGCTGCTAGGAATTTATTGAGGCCAGCAGACTCTCCAATTAGTAAGTGAACTGTGGTTCATCATATCTTTTTATCTGCAAGATGTGTTGTCTCCCCTTTGAAAAACCCTTGATACTGCTGATTTGTGCTTTGTCTGTTTTTCTTAATCAGTCTCTCTAGGGGTTTATCAGTTTTGGCAGTCCTTTCAAAGAGCCAACTTTTGGCTTTGTTTTGAAAAAATTCCATATTGCTTTCGGTTTCCTTATTTTCTTCTCCTTTTTTCCCCATCTGCCTTGTGTTTTGTTTGCTTTGCTTTTTTTCTGGTTTCTGCAGCCCATGGGGTCGCTAAGGGTCGGACACGACTGAGCGACTTCATTTTGACTTTTGACTTCATGCATTGGAGAAGGAAATGGCAACCCACTCCAGTATTCTTGCCTGGAGAATACCAGGGACGGGGGAGCCTGGTGGGCTGCTGTCTATGGGGTCGCACAGAATCGGACACGACTGGAGTGACTTAGCAGCAGCAGCAGCAGGGATAGAGGCTTAATTGATTTTTATCCTTCCTTCTTTTCCAGTATATGTGTGTAAGGCTTTAAGTTACCCTCTAAACACAGTTTGCTGCGTCCCACAAGTTTTAGTAAGCCAGATTTTTATGGAAAATTATTTTCTAATTTTCATTGTGTTTTTAAAAAATGATTATTCATGAAATTCTTCAAGCAGTATGTCTTTTAACAATGTTTGGGGATGTTTTTCTGGTGACCCTTTTTTGATTTCTAGCTTAATTCCATGAAGAGCCCCATCTTAGTCTTTTGGGGCTACTGTTATAAATACCATAGACTAGTGATAAACAACAGAAAGTTGTTTCTTATAGTACTGGAGTCTGGGAAATCCCAAGATCACCAGCAGGTGCCATGTCTGGTGAGGCCTGTCTCCTGGTTCCTAAACTGCCTGCTGCTTCTCCCTGTCCTCACAGCATGAGCGCCTGTTCCCTCCTGCCCTGAGCCCTCCCAGAGTGCCTGCCTCCTGGGCTCATCACCGCGCGCGGGGTGCAGTTTGAGGCACATAGACCGTCAGCCCACTGCAGTCCCTAAGTGTACCCCGCATTAGTTCAGTCCTTTGAAAGAGTTTGAGCTTTCCTAATGGCCCAATATATATTCATTTTGTGATATGTTCCTTGGGCTCTTGAAAATAATATGTATCAGTGAGAAAGCAATATTCCGTGTGTATCAGTTAGATCAGGTTTGTGACTCATGTAATTCGGATTCCGGTAGCCACGTTTTGTAAAGCAGAAGTAGGTGAAATTACTTGCAGTGTATTTTATTTTAACACACCCAAAATATTATCATTTCAGTGTGTAATCAATATGATACAACCTAATGAAATATTTCACGTTCTTTTGTTCACGCTAAGTCTTAAAAATCCAGTGTGTGTTTCATGCTTGCAGCACATCTCATCATAGAGCCAGTCGCAATTCAGGTACTTCATGGCTGCAGGTGACTACGTCTCAGGGAGCCCAGTTCCCTGAGAGATGTGTCTTTAACGTCTCCCACTGTGATTATGAAATTGGCTGTTACTCCTTTTCTATTTCTGTCAGTTTTATGTATTGATATTTTGAGGTTATGTTATTCGGTACATTCAAATGTGGAATCCTCATGTTCTTGCTGGACTGAACTTGTATCAGTATGAGAAGCTCCTTTTTAAGGCTAGTGATGCTTCTTACTTTAGACACTATTTGACAGTGATATTGCCACATCAGTTTTCTTTCCTTGTTTGCCTGGGTATCTTTTACCTTCACCTGTATAAAAGATCTTCCATCTTAACAGGAACCTCTGTGACTAGTGTATAGTTTTCATTGTCATCAATTGATCATTTTTATCTTTTAATGAGAGTATTTGCTCTATTTATAATGTTGATATTTCAGTGCATAGATACCGTGTTACTGTTTGTTTTCTGTCTGTCTCACCTATTCTGTGTTCTTTTCTCTTGCTTCTTGTAGAAGTGTGAAGTCTTTTTCTAGTTCTGTACTCCTCTGTCAGGTTGTTGGGTGTCCGTTCACAGATAGAGCGTGTGTTTTACATTCAAGTCTAACTTAGTACTTTTATTGCCTCCCTGACACGACTGTCTCCTCCTTGTCACTGTTATACTTTAAATTGTTAGATATATTTTTGGCGTTAACATCATTGTTTTGTAGAGTTAATGTTTACCCTCATAGTTACCTCATTGTTGGTCTTTACTTGTTTTTTATATTTCTGTCAGAGACTACTTTTCTTTTTCCCAAAGCGCTGCCTGAATATTTTTTTAGTTCATGTCTCTGCGTGATGAGTTGTCTCATTTCCATTCGCCCTAAAAGTCTTTATTTTGCTTTCACTTTGGAAGAGTGTTTCTGTGGGGTATAGAATTCCAGGTGGGTGGGTGGTGGTTTTCCAGCATTTTACAGATGCCCGTCCATTATCTTCTGACTTCCTTGTTCTTGAAAAGTCAGCTCTCAGTGTTTCTGTGCCATTCAAAGCCACACCTTTTTCCCTCTGAGCTTGAACATTTTCTTCTTGCCTTAGGCACTCGCAGAGCTGCTGAAACCAATGTGTGGTTTTCATTTTTGAGTCAATGGTCTGATTCTTGAACCAACTGTTGCCACTGTCCCTGTCAGTCAGTTCAGTCGCTCGGTGTCGGACACGTTGCGACCCCATGGACTGCAGCATGCCAGGCTTCTTTGTCCATCACCAACTCCTGGAGCCTGCTCAAGCTCCTGTCCATCGAGTCGGTAATACCATCCAACCGTCTCATCCTCTGTCGTCCCCTTCTCCTCCTGCCTTCAGTCTTCCCCAGCATCAGGTTCTTTTCCAATGAGTCAGTTCTTCGCATCAGGAGGCCAAAGTATTGGAGCTTCAGCACCAGTCTTTCCAATGAATATTCAGGACTGATTTGCTTTAGGATTGACAGGTTGGATTTGCTTGCAGTCCACGGGGCTCTCAAGAGTCTTCTCCAACACCATAGTTCAGAAGCATTGATTCTTTGGCATTCAGCCTTCTTCATGGGTCAACTCTCACATCCATACATGACTGCTGGCTTTGACTAAATGAACTAGTACTAAATGAGCTCCTACATAGCTTTGGCTAAATGAACCTTTGTCGGCAAATTAATATCTCTGCTTTTTAATATGCTGTCTAGGTTTTTCATAGCTTTCCTTCCAAGGAGCAAACATCTTTTAATTTCACCATCTGCAGTAATTTTGGAGCCCAAGAAAATAAAATCTGTCACTGTTTCCATTGTTTCCCCATTTATTTGCCATGAAGTGATGGGGCCGTATGCCATGATCTTCATTTTTTGCATGTTGAGTTTTATGCCAGCTTTTTCACTCTCTTCTTTCACTTTCATTAAGAGACTCTTAAGTTTCAACCCCTGTAGGCATTTCTTATTCCCCTTTCTGTCTTTTCTCCACCATGAGGGTCCCCATTTATAGTTTTTAACAACGTAGTTTAACAATGGGCTCCTTTGATATATTCTATACTTTTTTCCCCACATATATATATATTTTAACCGATCCATCCTTCAGTTCACTGATCCTCTCTTCAGCTACGTCCAATTTGATGTTAAGCCCAGAGACTGAGATCTTAAATTCAGTTCACTGTTATTGTAAAGTTCTAGAATCGCTTTTGATTCTCAGAAATTTTTCCTTTTTTCAAGTGTATTTTTGAACTGGTGACATTTGCATCTGATCCCTGTAGCACACACACACCTCTGATATGCTGATATATATTGATACCTCTGGGTCTGTTTCGGTTCTTTTTCTCTTGCTCGTATTTGTTGTTACACCCTTTTTTGCTTTTTTGGTTGCATGTTGGGCATTCTGTATGGAAAACCCTAGAGGTTCTGGTGATGCTGTCTTCTCCAGAGTTTCCTCTGACGCAGACCTCTAGTGGACACAGAGCTCTCTGTTCACTCAGGGTTTGAGTGACTTGAGGCTAGGGGGTCCTTGTAAGCTCAGTCTCAGAAGCCTTCCCCCACCGTCCCCCCCTGACCCCAGGGAGGAGCGCTCCAGCGTCTCTGTCTGGAAGCCTGGGGTGCCTCCCAGGGCCCCCCCTTCTCAGCAGGTCCTGAAGCCCACCTTCTGTCTCCTGAGCATCACGAGGTGACCGATACTCAGCACTCAGCCGGTTTGGGCTGTGTTGGGTACGTTATCTGTTCCTCCCTTTTCTTGGGGAGCTTGGTCTCTGTCATCCGGACTGACATGTGAGGCCTCCGCTCAAATTTTTGTCTTCCCAGCCCAAGGAACTGTCCAGAGCTGTGTTAGCCAGTCCCCTCTGCTTGACTTTTTCCCTGCCTTTTCTTCACAGAGTCAGCTTTGTTCAGATGCCACGAGGAAAGGAGCGGCCCTCTCGGTCTCCAGCTCCCTCACTGGGCTTCCCTCCTGTTCGAAATCTTGGATTGTGGCTGCCTAAGGACCTCTGGCTCAGACTGTAAAGCTTCTATCTGCAATGCGGGACACCCGGGTTTGAGCCCTGGGTTGGGAAGATCCCCTGGAGAAGGAAATGGCAATCCATTCCAGTACTGTTGCTTGGAAAATCCCATGGACAGAGGAGCCTGGTAGGCTACAGTCTAAAGGGTCGCAAAGAGTCAGACACGACTGAGCGACTTCACTCTCACTTTCAAGGACCTCCTTTAAACCGTGTTTAGCTTTTCTAGCTCCCAGTGGGCTGCCCTACAAGCTGCTTGCGTCTGTAACTTGAAGTGGGGACGCCCTGGGTGTCTTCTCTTATCTGAAGCCACATGTAACAGTCACAGTAATTGTATTGATCATCTCTATTTGCTACTGGGGTAAACAAGAACCAGGGATCCTTGCCTAGTACCCACGGTTGTGTTTCTGATCAGAAGCCCCAGCTTGCCCGGGTTGTTTCAGTGCCATGTGAACTTGTGAAGAAGGTGGTGCAAGCAGCCCACATGGCCTGGGAACAGAGGAGCTGGTCAGGTCACTTCCCCACCCCTGACGGCCCAGGGCAGGCCTTGTGATGACGGGCTGCTGGGGGTGGAGAAGGCTGAGGAGGGAGGGGTTACATGACCTGTATTCTCTGACGTGGTCACATGTGGGTTTTCTTTTTCAGTTTGAAAAATTGACTGCGTTTAGTCTTGCCTCCAGTTTCATTTTAAGGTTGAAAATGAAGATTTTATTCTTAAAGTTGAGCATAGTGATTTTACAGTCTTTTGAAAGCAGTAGTTGAGGTATCAAAAAGACATCTCGGAGAACTCCAGTAGATAAAGCCAAAAAAAGAGAGTGTTCAGGGTGAACTGCGGGCGGGACCCCAAACTGTTCTCTGTCTCTCCCAGAGTCTGTAATCGCTGAGATGGGTGGATATAGGACCCCAAGCACCCCGGGGACTGAGGTCCTCAAGTGACAGCAGAGGTCTGGGCTGAGCCAGGAGCAGTGTGGCCTGTGCCCTGGCGAGTGGAGAGCTGGGAGCGTGGGAGTGGGGCCAGGAGAGGGGGTGGGAGACTTGGGGGTGGAGGGAGGGGCAGCATCTGGCATGGTCTGGGAGGTGCTGGCTGCTGCGGCTCGAGTCAGGGACACCCCGGACCTCCACCGTGCAGCCCCCACGGGGCAGAGTCGTCTGGTAGCCCAGGGTTGAAGTTAAGAGGGCGAGTTCGCAGCAGGTTAAATGAACCCCTGTACCCACTGTGGGTTCATTTTAAGTGCCTGGAGCGAGGTTGGTCAATCCCTTGCTGAGCTCGACTGAGGGAGTCAGTCAGGGAGGACTTAGCTCAGGGTGAGAGTGAGGGGCGGCTGGCGCGGTGAGTCCTTCTCAGCTGGGTGGGTTCTGGGGATGCCCTTGAGTTCAGGGGTACCCTTTCTGTAGCCTCACTGAAGGCTTGTTTGGGGGGTGGAGGGGGCAGAAGGCCACTTAGAAGACATGCTCATTCCTAGTGGTGGTGGTTTCTGAAGCAGTTTAAACTGTTCGGTCCGACTGTGACCAGTACCTTGCAGGGTCATGTTTGGCGGTGGGCCTGAGCTGTTGGCACGGCCTTCCCTCTCCCGTACCCCACACTCACCTGCCATCTTTTTGGCAGCCCCTCCCCCGCTCTGCACCGTTGATGGTGGGCCCGAGCCCAGCCCCCCTGTTACCATGGAACCCCTTGTGACTGAGTGGGTTCTGGTTCCGTGCTCCTGGGAGACGTGCTGGGGGCAGAGACTTCGTGCCATTTCTCCTTGAGACAGTGGTCCTGGTGGTCATAGTGTGAGAGCGGTGTGAGTGAGAGCAGTGTGTGTGAGAGCAGTGTGTGTGTGAGAGCGGTGGTCATAGTGTGAGATCAGTGGTGATAGCTCAGGAGCTGAGGTATCCTACTGTGAAACAGCAGTTGCCCCGAGTGGGGGTCTGCCCCTATCCGCGAGGATGGGTCGCAGAAGGGCCCGCCTGTGGGCGTTATTCCAGTGCTGCAAACCCAAAGCAAAGGCCAAGACAAGGAGGAGCTTGGCCTCGGACCGAGTCCTGGAAGCAGAGTGCCCTGAGGTGAGAGCAGCCGGGGGCTGGGCCCGTCAGATTGGCCCTCACCCGGCGAAGTGTTGGGGTTGTGTTTCCTTTTGTTAGCTTGGTTGTGGGCCCTGCTGGGCAGGGCGTTTTGACCTTAGTGGGCAGGATCGACCCCAGCAGGTTGACCTTGTAAGAGGTTGGGCAGGTGCTGCGCGGAGGATGGGTGGGGGCCCCACAAGAAGGGAAACACTGGCTGGAGGAGTCTCTGGGGCACGTGGACTGAGCTAGAGAGCCAGTCCTTGAAGCAAAAAGGCTAAGCCCCTTAACGTCCCCTGTCTTACAAAGAAGGGAAACACTGGATGGAGGAGTCTCTGGAGCGTGTGGATCGAGCTAGAGAGTCAGTCCTTGAAGCAGAAAGGCTAAGCCCCTTAACGCCCCCTGTCTTACAAAGCACAGACCAGTGTGTCCAGGATTTTAATGACGGGTACCTACTGCTTACGTGTATAACATACACCCTCATGGCTTCACATGTCTACTGCATGCCTCTTACAAGTGTAGGGCACTACTCTGGGTGCTGCATACTCAGTATGGAATAGGGGATATGTAGCCCAGGATTTGTGTATCTGTGCCAAGAAAAACAGAAGAATGGATGACGCCGTGTGGTTCAATTTGAGCAAGTTCACCACGTGGACGGCCCCGCGTGCACGCAAATTGTGGTAAGATACATATAACATGAGTTTAACATTTTAACCAGTTTATTGAATGACTGTGTGACTTCAGTGGAGTCAAGCTAACAGATGGCCTTGGGGTGCCATCAGCCTTTTTCCCAGAGGAACACTCCAAAGCCTGGTGGCCTTGTAGACCTTACCTTTCTTCTTCACTCTCCCCAGTGGTTCTGGGTCACTTGTCTGTGTGTCGTTTAAGAATCTCTTCATCCACTTTGTTGTTAGGTTTATGTTTAGGAACGTTTCTCAGATGTCCCTGGGTGTTGAGAAGGCAGGCTTGGATTCTGGGTTCTCCCTTGCCGTGTGCCGGCCAGGTCGTGGTGGAGGCTGATGGCCGGTCTGAGTTGTGGTGGCGTGTGTGGTCTTGGGGTCGGCAGACCCCCTCTTCTGTGGGGGGGCAGGGAGATCCTTTGTGTGGAGCCTGGAGAGACTTGACAGGGTCAGTCTTCATTGTCTCGCTCTCTTTTTAACTTGTGTTTGCATTTAGTGACTCATTTAATTGTTTTCTAGAAGTCTCCAGCTTCTAACGAGGAGGTAAATGTATACAGGAAGCAGCTCCTGGAAAGGGAAGAAGAACTCGCCGAGCTCAGAGCTGAAAGAAACAACACCAGGGTCAGTAGGGGGATTCTCACGTGTTGACATTTGCCCCGCGGGGGTCACCACTGGGCTCCGTGTTAGTGACTTTAAATTCTGTCTGATTTTAAAGTCATTTTTCACATCTTCCCACTGAGCAGACTGGCGTGGATCAGTTCGGGGTTCTCATACCTTGCTTCAAATTTATGATGAGAGCTAATGTAATTTTAGTACATTCAAGGGGAAGTTCTCTTCACTTACATTTTTGTCCACGCTACACTTTTTGTGGGATCTTAGTTCCCCAACCAGGGATTAAAACCCATGACCCTGCAGAAGTGTGGAGTCTTAACTACTGGGCCACCTGGGAAGTCCACCCTAGCTTTAGACAGAACTGGCAGGATTCCGATGTGCCTTAGCATGGTTTCGGCTTTAGCGTGAGGCTGAGAGGAGTTACCGACCCTGAATGCAAGTGTGAGGTTGAAGGTGCTCCTTTGGCCCCGCCCTGCAGCTGCTGCTGGAGCACCTGGAGTTCCTGGTTTCCCAGAACATGCCGTCCCTCCAGATGACGGCGGGCAAGCAGCAGGAGCAGCCCCCAGCCAGCATGACCAGCGAGGTGGAGGTGCTCAGGGCGCTGAAATTTCTTTTTGACCACCACAAGGCCCTGGATGAGAAGGTACCAGCCACCCAAACCTCCTGGATTTGTACACTTGCTGCCTTGTTAGGTGGATGATGCATGTATTTATGTAACTAGTTGACTTTTGAGCTTCTTGAATTCTTGTAAATACATTTTTTCTGTAAGATGTCAGTTTTATATGGCTCAGGCATGTCCGTATCTTTGCGACCCTGTGGACTGTAGCCCACCACGCTCCTCTCTTCATGGGGCTTCCCAGGCAAGAATACTGGAGTGGGTGGCCGTCTTCTACTCTAGGGGATCTTCGCGACCCAGGGATTGAACCTGCCCTCTTGCATTGGCAGGCAGATTCTTTACCACTGAGCCACCTGGGAAGCCCCCAGTTAAAAAGTATTAGTTGGCATAAATGTCTCAAGATTTATTATATTCTGTATATCAATTTGCAGTTAAAAACTGGGTACTAGAATTAATTTAGGATAACATTTGTTCTCTCAAACTTAGAATTTAAAGCGGTTAACAAGCAGATTTTCTTGATGTTAAGATCAATGAGAGCCATTAAAGATACTCTGTTACAGTAGCCATGTATTAGGGTGAGCATAGAATGAGGAGTGCACTAACGTGTATACACACATCAACACACAGTGACTCGACCCCTTTTATTTGAGTTGAGAGAGCGATTACGTATAGCACACGAAAGGTGTCGTTTGTTAGAAGAAGAATTAGGTGCTACACATAAAGAGGTAAGTTTGATCAGTCATCGTGTAATTTCAGTTATGGGTTTGTCATTTGTATCCTTTCATTTTAAAAAAGTATGAAGGCTGTAGTGGTGGGCATCACATGCTATTTAGCGTTCTGATTGAGGACCCGCCCACCTGGGGTATTTTAATGACTAGCAAACTAGACTTGTGGCTCAGAGCTGCAGGATCTCTTAAGCACCCCTTTGTCCAGGAGAAGACAAAGTCTGACTCTAATCACCCGGTTCTAATCGGGATGGACAGCATCACCAATGCACCATGTAGGTCTGAGCAGCCGTGAGGGTCCTGTGAGCTCCCAGAGCAGAAGGCAGTTTTGACCTCGCCGATTTCCCGGAAGTGCTGTGTCCCCTCCCTCCCAAAACAAGGCTGTCTAAGGCTTCCTTTCCCCCTCAGAGATCGTCTGATGGCTCTCTAAGCCACGAGCAAAACCTGGCTAAGATGAGTGAGCTCCAGGAAGTCATAGACAAGCAGTTGCGGGAGCAGAGCCAGATGAAAGAGCGCCTGGCAGCCCTCTCTGCCCACGTGAGAGAGCTGGAGGAGGACCTGGACACGGCCAGGAAGAAACTCCTCAAGTCCAAGGAAGTGAACAGGAAACTGGAGCGGGATGTCTGTGAAGTGAGTGACGGCGGCCGTGTCTGTTGCCCTGAGGTGGTTGTGGGTCCCTTGTTCTCCCGGTGATCTCAGCCTCGGGATGGCTGCACGAGTAAGAGCAGAGCTCTGGTGAGACCACGACAGGCTGCCTCCCCGCCTCTGTGTCGAGGTCTCTGGGGTAGAAGAGGCCTGATCCAGGCGGTCCGTTGGCAGTGGACCAACATGAGGGTAGCCCTTGCGCTGTGCTGCACCCTGGGTGTGGACTCCTCATTTCTACAAGTTCTAGGGGGCCCAGTGTGTTCCTTTTAAAACATTCATTTATCCATTCATTCATTTCTTGGCATGTAGTTGCTTTACACTGCTGGATCAATTTCTGCTGTGCAGCAAACTGAATCAGTCATGTATATGTGTATATATATATCTACGTATATCCCTGTTGTTTAGATTTCCTACCCATTTCCTTCACCACAGAGCACTGAGGAACCTTCCCTGTGCTGTACACTAGGTCCTTACTGGCTGTTGACTTGATACGTAGTATCAGCAGTGTATACATGCCAGCCCCAATCTCCCAGTTCACCCGCCCCCCCACCTGCCTGTCGAATGTATTCCTGACGATGCTGAGATTTCCTTCTGATTCGCTCAGGCGAGTCTGGTGACGTCTGTGGAGGCCGTTCTCTCGGAGAGATGGGAGCATGCTGTGTGGGCTCTGCCGAGGCAGCTTGCCTGGCCGTCTTCTCTGGTTTGCTGAGCTTCCGCTCCTTGACAGGGATGTGTGACAGTGATCCCGGCGGTCAGACCAGTCGAGTGGCATTTGCTCACCCTCAGGTCCTCAGGCCCGAGCTGTGTAACCGCGTAGACTCCTGATGTTTCTGGCGGTCATGTCTGCGGGTGTCATGATTTATGAGAAACTACCTAACGGTCATTGTGAAAACAGAAGAGTGCTGGGGGTTCAGGCCTCCTCCTGTGAGCCTCACCTCTCCTCTGTATGCAGACAGACAGCCCCCACCCTGCCCCACCCCTCCCCCGTGACACCGTCTCAGACAGAGCCGCTCCAGCATGTGTTCCAGCAGGTGTACCTGTTTAGTAGCTTGGTGTGAGGAATTCTGTGTGAGAACTCAAAACAGAAATATTTGCACATGTTTGTATAACCTTCTCACACTACTCTTTGGCAACAGAAGGAGATTAGGTGACAGAGTTTAGTACGTTGAGAATTCTGGAAAAAGTGTTTTTAAGACCTTTCACTTTTAATATTAGGACTTGGCCTACATTGGTTACTTAGTGACCGCAGAGGGACCCAAAATGGATTTTGAGCTGGCAGACAGGAGTCGCGCCAGCAGCAAGTTCTGGTCCTGGTTTGAGCATTTCATACATGTGGTTTAACTCTGCTTGAGAAAGCTGCTTCCAGTTGTGTTACACTTTGACTTCTGTTTCCACTCGTTAATAGTCTTACTTTAATTTTGAGGAAATTGCATGAGATTTTTCCAACTTTTACCCGAGGAAACGAGCCTCAGAGCTCCCTCTTGGGTCTGTTGTAGGTCCCTCCCTGTTCTGGTCACGTCCGCCTGTATGGTGTAGCAGACAGAGGTCCTGACTTCATGCCAGATACCTTCCCTCCTGGAATTCTTTCAATAACAGGGTAGATTAGTATACTTTTTGTTTGCTGTTTGGATTTATTATATAGCAAAGAAGCTTGGTAAACCGATTAGTCGGGCAGAACATTCAGACAGATGGATACCCATCATGGCAAATGTGACCTTGGAGGTAGGCGTGTTTTTGCTCACGTTCAAGAAAACTGCCACGTCTAGGAGTTTAATTTTGAGGACGCTGACTTTATGTTTGATTTGAAACTTAGGATTTAGTCCAGCTTTGTTACTCAAGTGTATCGGAGTGTTCCATGATAACAACTTACATTTTCTCCTCTGCAATGCCCGGTGTAGGCCATGGCCCAGAAGGAGGACATGGAAAAGAGAATCATTATCCTAGAGAAACGCTCCCTCGCCACACAGCGTGAAGCTGCCTATGTGCATGACTTCAATGATAAACTTGAAAAGGAAATCGCAAATGAGGATTCTATGCATCGACAGGTAATGGCCTTTACTGTACTGTGTCTGACTTTTATAGTATTGAATTACTGAGGAGGGAAGGTAAAGACCTTTTCATGTGACCTCCCACGTTGGAAATCAAGTCCCTGTGTAAAGTTCTTATGACCCTAAAACATGTACATCATGTAAATTATGTACATCATGGTATATCATGGTAAATCATGATGTACATCATGGTAAATCAGCGTACTGGAAGGAAATACATTTTTTAAAATTTGGGGGTGACTGCAACTTGCAGGTTTGAATTATTTGGGACTTGGTTTAACCATTTTGTGAAATTCCTCTCCTGACTCCCTTGTTTTATTTGAACGTGAATCTGTTGGCTTGTTAGCATTTTTACTGAAAGAGCAGAGAGCAGCAGGGAACTTCAGGGCAGCGGGCTGCCTGTGGAGAACTGGGTCATTGTGACAAAAGGGTTAGAGCTCCGGTCTGGTTAGGGATTGTCCTTCCTATGGTTTGGTGAGCCTTACTCGCTCCTGTTCCTGTGTGGTCTCAGATAATCAGGACTTAACCAGGAAAACCAAATCTGGCTTCTCTCAAAAAAAGTGAGTCGGGCCGGTGTGTGCCAACATGTATCATTGGCCCCACCACAAAAATAAAACACTAGAAAATCATTGAAATGTATGAGGTGGAATGCATTACGATATATAAAATAGTGGCTGCAAGAGGCAGATCAGAAAATACTACGTACCATATGCTATTGTTTACTGAGGGTTTTAAAGCCTCATGTGTCAGCACTGTCCCCACCATGCCTGTGTTCCTGGGCCTGGACTGTAGAGCCTCAGACGTGGGCTCCCAGGGGGCAGTGGTTCTGACTGCGATGATGAGACCCACGGTGAGGCGCCCTCCCCGCTTAGGCAGAGAGCTCAATGTCTCCCAATCAGGGGTGCACTTCCTTACTTTCAGAACAGCTGCTCAGAGGCTGTTGAGCTTGGGATGCTGTTTATGACTAAGCCAGTTCAAAGTAAACTTTTGTTTTGCTTTAAAAATATTTGAATGCCGATGCCGTACTGTGGAAGCTGTGAGAGGTTTTGTTTCCTTGGGCTCAAAAATCACTGCAGACGGTGACTACAGCCATGAGATTTAAAGATGCTTGCTCCTTGGAAAGCTATGACAAACCTAGACAGCATATTGAGAAGTAGAGACATCACTTTGCCGACAAAGATCCGTATAGTCAAAGCTATCGTTTTTCCAGTAGTTACGTATGGGTGTGAGAATTGGACCATAAAGAAGGCTGAGCACTGAAGAACTGATGCTTTCGAACTGTGTTGCTGGAGAAGACTTTAACAGAAAATAAAACAGTGTCAGACTTTGTTTTTTTGGGCTCCAAAATCACTGCAGATGCTGATTGCAGCCATGAAACTAAAAGACGCTTACTCCTTGGAAGGAAAGTTATGATCAACCTTGATAATATATTAAAAAGCAGAGACATTACTTTGCCAACAAAGGTCCGTCTAGTCAAGGCTATGGTTTTTCCCGTGGTCATGTATAGATGTGAGGGTTGGACTGTGAAGAAAGCTGATCGCCGAAGAATTGATACTTTTGAACTGTGGTGCTGGAGAAGACTCTTGAGAGTCCCTTGTACCACAAGGAGATCCAACCAGTCCATTCTGGGGGAGATCGATCCTGGGTGTTCATTGGAAGGACTGATGCTAAAGCTGAAACTGCAATACTTTGGCCACCTCATGCGACGAGTTGACTCACTGGAAAAGACTCTGATGCTGGGAAAGTTTGGGGGCGGGAGGAGAAGGGGACGACCGAGAATGAGATGGCTGGATGGCATCACTGACTCTATGGACATGAGTTTGAGTGAACTCCGGGAGTTGGTGATGGACAGGGAGGCCTGGCGTGCTGTGACTCATGGGGTCGCGGAGAGTCGGACACGACTGAGCAACTGAACTGAACTGAACCTGTTTTTTAATTTTTTAAGGTGGAAAATTTCAAACATGCACAAAAGTGGTATAATCATATACCACTTCTGTAATATAGTATAATAAATGCCCATGACCCAGCAATTAGCCTCAGCAATTTTTAACACAGGGCCAGTCTCAAATAGATCATTCTTTTGTCTTCTCTCCATTTTTTTTTTTTATATAGTAGGTCCTAAAACAGCTTTTTAAACCACTAGCTTGATGCTCATTTTATAAAACACAGACTTGCCAACTTTGTTATTACATTTAAAAATTGCTTGAGGTAATTATTTCTAGTTTTTTAATATGAATTTTCATACTGGAAAAGACCCTGATGCTGGGAAAGATTGAAGGCAGGAAGAGAGTGGGTGACAGAGGATGAGATGATTGGACGCCATCACCAACTCAATGGACATGAGTTTGAACAAGTTCTGGGAGTTGGTGATGGACAGGGAAGCCTGGCGTGCTGTGATTCATGGGGTCGCACAGTCAGACACGACTGAGCAAGTGAACTGAACTGAATATGAATTATCATTGGGAGAAAAGCTATGGCCAAGCTAGACAGCATATTAAAAAGCAGAGACATTACTTTGCCACCAAAGGAACACCTAGTTACAGCTATGGTTTTTCCAGTAGTCATGTATGGATGTGAGAGTTCGACCGTAAAGAAGCTGAGCACCAAAGAATCGATGCTTCTGAACTGAGGTGTTGGAGAAGACTCTTGAGAGTCCCCTGGACTGCATGGAGATCAATCAATCCTAAAGGAAATCAGTCCTGAATATGCATTGGAAGGACTGATGCTGAGGCTGAAGGTTCAGTACTTTGGCCACCTGATGCAAAGAACTGACAGATTGGAAAAGACCCTGATGCTAGGAAAGATCGAAGGCAGGAGGAGAAGGTGCGACAGAGGACGAGACAGTTGGATGGCATCACTGACCCGATGAATGTGAGTTTGAGCAACTTCTGGGAGATAGTGAAGGACAGGGAAGCCTGGCATGCTGCAGTCCATGGGGTCACAAAGAGTCAGACACGACTGAACAACAGCAATCATTACAAAGAATTTAAGTGATGTTGCATGTAAAGAAAAATATGTGAATGTCTATCTCCACTGGCTTTTTTCCCAAAATGAATTTTCTCACCTTTTGCTTTATAACTTGAATTCATTTTACCCCCTTAAACCAGACTCAAGCTTCTGTTTATGTACTGGGAATTTTCTCTACCAACGTGTGTGTAAGCTGATCCCCTTTAAAGTCTATTTGTTTCTGAGTGTAAATTTGCTTGCTCCCCGAGCTCCTCCAACAGGTAATGGCTGGTGACACTAAGGTCCCTCAGGTGCTCAGCCAAAGAGAAGCGTTGGGAGTGACCTTTGACAAGTGAAGTCCCTGCCTCTCTCTGTACCTGCCCGTCTGCTCTGGGGATGCTCAAGAGCCCACCAGACGTGGCTGTGGGAGGGGACCACCTCGAGAACCAGGGCACAGACTGCTCACGTCACGGCTCCCCGGTGCTTTTATTTATTTATTTATTTTTTGGTAATTAATTTATTTTTTATTGGAGGCAAATTATTTTACAATATTATATTGGTTGGTTTTGCCATACATGAATTCGCCCCGGGTTTACATAAGTTCCCCCTCCTGAACCTCCCTCCCACCTCCCTCCTCCCTTTATCCTCCCTCTGGGTCATCCCCGCATGCCAGCCCCGAGCATCCTATAACATGCATTGACCCTGAACTAATGATTCGTTTCACATATAACAGCATACGTGTTTCAATGCCATTCTCCCAAATCATCCCACCCTCACCCTCTCCCATAGAGTCCCAAAGACTCTTCTATACATCTGTATCTCTTTTGCTGTCTCATATACAGGGTTATCATTTGCATCTTTCTAAATTCCATATATATGCGTTAATATACTGTATTGGTGTTTTTCTTTCTGGCTTACTTCACTCTGTATAATAGGCTCCAGTTTCATCCACCTCATTAGAACTGATTCAAATGTATTCTTTTTAATGGCTGAATAATACTCCATTGTGTATATGTACCAAAGCTTTCTTATCCTTTCGTCTGCAGATGGACATCTAGGTTGCTTCCATGTCCTGGCTATTATAAACAGTGCTGCAGTGAACATTGGAGTACATGTGTCTCTTTCAATTCTGGTTTCCTCGGTGTGTATGCCCAGGAGTGCGATTGCTGGATCATATGGCAGTTCTACTTCCAGTTTTTTGAGGAATCTCCACACTGTTCTCCATAGTGGCTGTACTAGTTTGCATTCCCACCAAAAGTGTAAGAGGGTTCCTTTCTCTCCACATTCTCTCCAGATTTATTGCATGTAGACTTTTGGATAGCAGCCATTCTGACTGGTGTGAAATGGTATCTCATTGTGGTTTTGATTTGCATCTCTCTGATTATGAGGGATGTTGACCATTTTTTCATGTGTTTTTTAGCCATCTTTATGTCTTCTTTGGAGAAATGTCTGTTTAGTTCTTTGGCCCATTTTTTGATTGGGTCATTTATTTTTCTGGAATTGAGCTGCAGGAGCTGCTTGTATATTTTGGAGATTAATCCTTTATCAGTTGCTTCATTTGCTATTATTTTCTCCCATTCTGAAGGCTGTCTTTTCACCTTACTTATAGTTTCCTTTGCTGTGCAGAAGCTTTTGATTATAATTAGGTCCCATTTGTTTATTTTTGCTTTTATTTCCAATATTCTGGGAGGTGGGTCATGGAGGATCCTGCTGTGATTTATGTCGGAGAGTGTTTTGCCTACGTTCTCCTCTAGGAGTTTTATAGTTTCTGGTCTTACATTTAGCGCTCTAATCCATTTTGAGTTTATTTTTGTGTATGGTGTTAGGAAGTGTTCTAGTTTCATTGTTTTACAAGTGGCCGACCAGTTTTCCCAGCACCACTTGTTAAAGAGACTGTCTTTTGTCCATTTTATATTCTTGCCTCCTTTGTCAAAGATGAGGTGTCCATAGGTGCGTGGATTTATCTCTGGGCTTTCTATTTTGTTCCATTGATCTATATTTCTGTCTTTATGCCAGTACCATACTGTCTTGATGACTGTGGCTTTGTAGTAGAGCCTGAAGTCCGGCAGGTTAATTCCCCCAGTTCCATTTTTCTTCCTCAAGATTGCTTTGGGTATTCGAGATTTTTTGTATTTCCATACAAATTGTGAGATTATTTGTTCTAGTTCTGTGAAAAATATCGTTGGTAGCTTGATAGGGATTGCATTGAATGTATAAATTACTTTGGGTAGTATACTCATTTTTACAATATTTATTCTTCCAATCCATGAACATGGTATATTTCTCCATCTATTACTGTCCTCTTTGATTGCTTTCAGTAGCGTTTTATAGTTTTCTATGTACAAGTCTTTTGTTTCCTTAGGTAGATATATTCCTAAGTATTTAATTCTTTTCGTTGCAACAGTGAATGGAATAGTTTCCTTAATTTCTCTTTCTATTTTCTCATTATTAGTGTATGGGAGTGCAAGGGATTTCTGTGTGTTGATTTTATATCTTGCAACGTTACTGTAATCATTGATTAGCTCTAGTAGTTTTCTGGTAGAGTCTCTAGGGTTTTCTGTGTAGAGGATCATGTCATCAGCGAACAGTGATAGTTTTACTTCTTCTTTTCGAATTTGTATTCCTTTTATGTCTTTTTTTGCTCTGATTGCTGTGGCCAAAACTTCCAGAACTATGTTGAATAGTAGTGGTGAGAGTGGGCACTCTTGTCTTGTTCCTGACTTTAGGGGAAATGCTTTCAGTTTTTCACCATTGAGGATAATGTTTGCTGTGGGTTTGTCATATATAGCTTTTATTATGTTGAGGTATGTCCCTTCTATTCCCACTTTCTGGAGGGTTTTTTTTTTTTAATCATAAATGGATGTTGAATTTTGTCGAAGGCTTTCCCTGCATCTATTGAGATAATCATATGATTTTTATTTTTCAGTTTGTTAATGTGGTGTATTATGTTGATTGATTTGCGGATATTGAAGAAAACTTGCATTCCTGGGATAAAGCCCACTTGGTCATGATGTATGATCTTCTTAATGTGTTGTTGGATTCTGATTGCTAGAATTTTGTTAAGGATTTTTGCATCTATATTCATCAGTGATATTGGCCTGTAGTTTTCTTTTTTTGTGGGGTCTTTACCAGGTTTTGGGATTAGGGTGATGGTGGCCTCATAGAATGAGTTTGGAAGTTTCCCTTCCTCAGCAATTTCCTGGAAGAGTTTGAGTAGAATAGGTGTTAGCTCTTCTCTAAATTTTTGGTAGAATTTGGACCTGGACCTGGGCTTTTGTTTGCTGGAAGATTCCTGATTACAGCCTCTAGTTCCGTGCTTGTGATGGGTCTGTTCAGATTTTCTATTTCTTCCTGGTTCAGTTTTGGAAAGTTGTACTTTTCTAGGAATTTGTCCATTTCTTCCAGGTTATTCATTTTATTGCCATATAATTGCTGATAGTATTCTCTAATAATCCTTTGTATTTCTGTGTTGTCAGTTGTGATCTCACCATTTTCATTTCTAATTTTATTGATTTGGTTCTTCTCCCTTTGTTTCTTGATAAGTCTGGCTAGTGGTTTGTCAATTTTATTTACCTTCTCAAGGAACCAGCTTTTGGCTTTGTTGATTTTTGCTATGGTCTCTTTTGTTTCTTTTGCATTTATCTCTGCCCTAATTTTTACAATTTCTTTCCTTCTACTAACCCTGGGGTTCTTCATTTCTTCCTTTTCTAGTTCTTTAGATGTAGAGTTAGGTTAATCAGTTGACTTTTTTCTTGTTTCTTGATGTGTGCCTGTATTGCTATGAAATTCCCCCTTAGCACTGCTTTTACAGTGTCCCAGAGGTTCTGGGTTGTTGTGTTTTCATTTTCATTCATTTTTATGCATATTTTGATTTCTCTTTTGATTTCTTCTATGATTTGTTCATTATTCAGCAGCGTGTTGTTCAGCCTCCATATTTTGGCATTTTTAATAGTTTTTCTCACGTAATTGAGATCTAATCTTACTGCATTGTGGTCAGAAAAGATGCATGGAATGATTTCAACTTTTTTGAATTTACCAAGGCTAGATTTATGGCCCAGGATGTGATCTATCCTGGAAAAGGTTCCATGTGCACTTGAGAAAAAGTTGAAATTCATTGTTTTGGGGTGAAATGTCCTATAGATATCTATTAGGTCTAACTCGTCTATTGTATCATTTAAAGTTTGTGTTTCCTTGTTAATTTTCTGTTTAGTTGATCTATCCATAGATGTAAGTGGGGTATTAAAATCTCCCACTATTATTGCATTATTGTTAATTTCCCCTTTCATACTTGTTAGTAATTGTCTTACATATTGTGGTGCTCCTATGTTGGGTGCATAAATATTTATAATTATTATATCTTCATCTTGGATTGATCCTTTGATCATTATGTAGTTTCCTTCTTTGTCTCTTTTCACAGCCTTTGTTTTAAAGTCTATTTTATCTGATATGAATATTGCTACTCCTGCTTTCTTTTGGTCTCTATTTGCATGGCATATCTTTTTCCAGCCCTTCACTTTCAGTCTGTATGTGTCCCTCGTTTTGAGGTGGGTCTCTTGCAGACAACATATATGGGGGTCTTATTTTTGTATCCATTCAGCCAGCCTTTGTCTTTTGGTTGGGACATTTAACCCATTTACGTTTAAGGTAATTATTGATAAGTACGATCCCGTAGCCATTTTCTTTATTGCTTTGGGTTCGAGTTTATACACCCTTTCTGTGTTTCCTGTCTAGAAAAGATCCTTTAGCATTTGTTGGAGAGCTGGTTTGGTAATGCTGAATTCTCTCAGCTTTTGCTTGTCTGTAAAGCTTTTGATTTCTCCTTCATATTTGAATGAGATCCTTGCTGGGTACAGTAGTCTGGGCTGTAGGTTATTTTCTTTCATCACTTTAAGTATGTCTTGCCATTCCCTCCTGGCCTGAAGAGTTTCTGTTGAAAGATCAGCTGTTATCCTTATGGGAATCCCCTTGTGTGTTATTTGCTGTTTTTCCCTTGCTGCTTTTAATATTTGTTCTTTGTGTTTGATCTTTGTTAATTTGATTAATATGTGTCTTGGAGTATTTCACCTTGGGTTTATCCTGTTGGGGACTCTCTGGGTTTCTTCGACTTGGGTGATTATTTCTTTCCTCATTTTAGGGAAGTTTTCAACTATTATCTCCTCAAGTATTCTTTCATGGTCTTTCTTTTTGTCTTCTTCTTCTGGGATTCCTATGATTCGAATGTTGGAGCGTTTAACATTGTCCCAGAGGTCTCTAATATTGTTCTCATTTCTTTTAATTTGTTTTTCTTTTTTCCTCTCTGTTTCATTTATTTCTACAATTCTATCTTCTAGCTCGCTTATCCTGTCTTCTGCCTCTGTTATTCTACTGTTTGTTCCCTCCAGAGTGTTTCTGATCTCATCTATTGCATTATTCATTGTATATTGATTCTTTTTTACTTCCTCTAAGTCCTTATTAAACCTTTCTTCCATCTTCTCAATCCTTTTCTCCAGGTTATTTATCTGTAACTCCATTTTGCTTTCAAGATTTTGAATCATTTTCACCACCAAAATTCGAAATTCTTTATCGGGTAGATTCCCTATATCTTACTCTTTTGTTTGTGTTGGTGGGCATTTATCTTGTTCCTTTACTTGCTGGGTATTTCTCTGCCTCTTCATCTTGCTTGTAATGCTTTGCTTGGGGTGGCCTTTCCCTCTTCTGGCCGTTTGTGGAGTTCTCTTTATTATGTAGTTTCCTCGCTGTGTGTGGGGTTGGACAGGTGACTTGTCAAGGTTCCCTGGTTATGGAAGCTTGTGTCGGTGTTTTGGTGGGTGGAGGTGGATTTGTTCTCTCTGGAGTGCGATGAAGTGTCCAGTAATGAGTTATGAGATGTCAGTGGGTTTGGAGTGACTTTGGGCAGCCTGTATATTGAAGCTCAGGGCTAGTTTCCTGTGTTACTGGAGAATTTGCGTGGTATGTCTTGCTCTGGAACTTGTTGACCCTTGGGTGGTGCTTGGTTTTAGTGTAGGTATAGAGACGTTTGATGAGCTTCTATTGATTAATGTTCCCTGGAGTCAGGAGTTCTCTGGTGTTCTCAGGATTCGGGCTTAAGCCTCTTGCCTCTGGTTTTTGGTCTTATTCTTGGAGTAGCCTCTAGACGTCTCTATCTGTCATTTCCAAGGTGGTTCCCTCTGTTTTAGCTTCTGTTTGCTGGTCTCTTCAGTGTCTAATTTCCGCCCTGATACTAGGGGGTGGGTGGACACTTTTTAAGGCTCAGTTGTTCAGTCCTGTACTGGGAAGGGAGGAACACTGCAGATGAATATCTCTGGCGTCTGTGGGGAGTGCTCGCAGCATCTCGGCCACACTGGGTTTGCCCCCGCTCACAGCACGTATGCTGTCCCAGTCTACACTGCACAGGCTCTAGGTTGCTCTGCCAGGAACTGTCCGAGGCCGGCGCCGGGTTGTATGCACTTCCCAGGTCTGAGCGGTTCAAGTTCAGGTTCTCAGGTACTCCACAAAGGCGCAGACTTGGTTGGGCCTGCGTTTTGTGCCTTCCCCGGTCCGAGCAGCTCAGGGGACCAGGTGTTTGGCGAGCGCGGTCTCTGTGACTTATCGCCTCCCCAGTCCCCGCCACTCAGTTTTCTGGGTGTACAACTGGCGCACCTTCTCAGGGGGATATCGACCGGCCCGAGCCCAAGAAGTCTTGACTAGCAACAAGCCTGTCTGCAGTTTGTATCAGATGCCTTTCTGGGGCCGCGGTTGCCCGCTCCAGCTCTGGCTGCGCTCCCTGCCTGTCTCGGTGGGGGATGGGGGATGGGCCGACCGCAGCTGGCTCACTCTGCTCAGTCCTTTATTCTGTGAGCGGGGCTGGCTGAGTCTTAGGTTAGAGCTTTCCGCCTTTTCGTGGGGAAGCTGTCCCACAGTCTGCTTTGCTCTCCCCAGTTCTCTCAAAATGTTCTTGCGGCATTCAAGCCCAGTCCTCTCTCTAAGTTCAGCCGGCTCCTCCCTGCCCAGCCGCCGCTTGCTAATGGCATATGCAGGCGTCTGCGCTGCTTCTCTGCTGGGAGTTACTGTTTGGCGGGTAATCTGTGGGTTTTAAAAAAATCTTAAAAAAAAAAAAAGAGGGTTATGTGGCCCTCTGAGCTTCCAAGGCTCGCCACAGATTCTCCAGTAAGAGTGTTTCCTGGTGTTTGGAAACTTCTCTCTTTTTAAAGCCTCCCTTCCCGGAACGGAGCTCCATCCTTACTTCTTTTGTCTCGCTTTTTATCTTTTATGTTTTTTCCTACCTCCTTTCGAAGACAATGGGCTGCTTTTCTGGGTGCCTGACGTCCTCTGTCAGCATTCAGAAATTGTTTTGTGGACTTTACTCCGCGTTCAAATGTTCTTTTGATGAATTTGTGGGGGAGAGAGTGGTCTCGCCGTCCTATTCCTCCGCCATCTTGTTCCTTCTCCCCTCCCTGGTGCTTTTAAAAGAAGAACCGTACTTTGCTCTTGAAGTTCATGAGTTTTTGTTTTTCCTGTTGTAGGCAAGGCAGGGAGACGACGTGAAGGAAGAACACAATAAGAGAATGGCTGATCTGGAGGATAAGGTGAGCCAGCCCCATGGCCCCTTTACAAAGAGGCACATATGGCGTGGCCTGTCCCGGCTTGATCTGTGTGTGGGGAAAAGCTCCAGGACAGGAGTTGGAAAACTGTTCCCAAGAGGGCCCCAGAGTAAATGTCTTTACTGGTTACGAATAATTGAGTAGCAGCATTTCATGCTAGTCAATAAGCATGACAGCATCCACAGGCAGTGTGTAAAGGAACAGACGTAGACGTGTGCCCATAACCCTTACAGAAAGCATTAGTGAGCCGGATCCCCCGATGGCCCCAGTGTTAGCAGCCACCGTGCTCGAACTTTGTTCTCGGTCCACCCTCACCCCTTCGTTTCTTTCTTAGAAGTTTATTTCTGGGGCTTTGCTGGCAGTCCAGGGGTTGAGAGCCCCCGGGGAGCTGCCCTGCAGGGCGGGGCACACCGCCTGCTTGCAGAGAGCTGGAGACCAGGCAGGGAGGGGGACAGTAGAGGCTGCTCCCAGGGAACTTTAAGAGACTCGCAGCAGGCGCTGCAGGGAGCCCTGGAGGAGGAATCTGCTGGTTCCCGTTGTGTGATTTGAAGGCGCAGGAAGGGAGAGGATGTGCTGACCGGGCTGATGGGGGTGAACCCATAGGCAGCTGGTTCGCTGGAGTGGAGCAGGAATGATGGCAGGTGGTCCTGGAGCCAGCGAAGGGGGTGGCCCTGCCCTGGGGAGGGGTCGTGACGAAGACAGGGGACGAGGGCACTGGCCCCTGGGGACAGGGAGCCGGCAAGCCAGCATCTCGAGGCTGCCCCTCAGTTGCTTTGAGGTCATGTCTGGGAAAAGAAGGCAGGACCTGGGTGACAGTGGGGCAGGGGGGACATTTGCGGAGAGAAGGGTGTGAAGTGTGAGAGTGGGAGGGCAGCACAGGGCCCTGCAGGCACCCTCCCGTGCGTCTCTGATGACAGAGCCGCCCTTGCAGTGCGAGGGGCCGCCGCCCAGAACAGCCGAGGGCCTGTGCCCTGAGAGGAAAGCCGTGGTGGGGCTGGCCCTCCTGTCCCCTGGCTGCCCCTGCTCGCTCCTGTCTGTGGGTGTTCAGACCAGCCTGGAAAATGGAGGACTGGGAACCTGTGAGGGTGGCCCTCCTCAGTGAACCAGTACAAGTGATGACAGCTGAGGTGGACCCAGCGGCTGCGGAGCTGAAGGACTGCTTTTTCTTATTTTCCTTCAGCCTGGCTGATGGGGGCATGGATGTATTTTTTTAATGTTTGATTTTTGTCTCTGACTCCATCAGCCCTCCCTTGTGAATAACCTCATACGATTGCCTTCTGTCCACGCTAAGAGCTGAGTGTCACCAGGCCATATGGGAACTGAATTCTCCTCCTGCCCGTTTCTTAGTACTGCTCGCTTAAGAGATGGCAGTGTCTCCTAAGCATGACCCATTTATCCTCAGTCAGGGCTTCCATGTAAAATTGTGTTCAGTTCCTGATAGACTTGAGCTTTCCTGAATGTCGCTGACGAGACGTGGTCCTCTCATGCCCAGGTGCAGACCCTGAAGGAACAGGGCTGGGATCGCGTGCAGCAAGCCAGCATGCTGGCCAACGTGGCCCAGGCGTTCGAGAGTGACGAGGGCGTGTCTGATGGCAAGGGCGACGGGGTCACCCTCTTCAGCTCGGCCACTC
Organism: Moschus berezovskii; assembly: GCF_049115385.1. Taxonomy (NCBI): domain Eukaryota; kingdom Metazoa; phylum Chordata; class Mammalia; order Artiodactyla; family Moschidae; genus Moschus; species Moschus berezovskii. The sequence goes on from NC_142470.1 coordinate 109,053,390, forward strand.
AGCTGTCGCCCAGCAGGCAGAACGATGCTGAGACTCCGACTGTGATGCTTCAGGGGCAGCTGGACGCCATCATCGAAGAGATCCGGTGGGTCAGCCTGATGCCAGCTCCCCGGAAACTCGGTTTCTCTGGGGAACTGTCTTCTCCTTAGAGAAGTCTGAGTGTTCCATAGTAAGAAAACTGACTTCAGGTCTGCCTCAAGAATTTTCAGTTCCAAGATTGCCCTTGATTCTAGAGCTCAGTCAGCCAGGGCGTTCTGTCCACAGTGTGGTGTCAGCACTCTGTGGGGGGCATTGTGGGGTGTCCCCCCCTCAGCTCTGAGCCCCAAGGTGGGTGAGGTGCTGAGGCGGTGTCCCCTGCCGCCCGTGCACCCTCCAGCACTGAGGGCGTGCCCTCCTGTGTCGCTCAGAGCCTCCCACGTTCTGGTGAAAAGCCGCCTGGATCAGAAAAGCTGGAGTTTTGTGGTTAGCAAATTCCCACTCAGATCTGCATTTTCCCTTTTAACTTAATACAGCGTGAAGATTGGCATGTTGGAAGACAGTGGTCCAAGGACATGTGTTTGAGTTTTACTCATCTCATCAGTAGATTGGGCCTGGGTACAGCCGGGTGGCTGGGGGCCCTGAGGCCTGCCTGGTGCCACACCCGCACAGCGGTTCCCCTGTCTCTAGTCCACGTTCAGAGTGGCTGCAGGCCGGCGACCCTGCACAGGACCTGGCGGAGCTGCTGCTCAGATAGTTCTCGTCACATCAGCTGAGGCCGAGGTGCCTGTCCCTGTCAGCTGAGCGTGGGGAGACTGGGGGAAAGGCAGGGGATGGACGGCACAACCAGCAAATGCAGGTTGTGCCACCTCACTTTTGAGGCCATAGACAGACTGCTTTGTAGGCCGTGTTTGAGCACAGATGAGCTCAGGAAGATTGTCTTTCCCCATCCCCGCAGGAAATATGGAATGGTTATATATTAATATTCTTATTTTTACAGCAAGTTGTCGTAAAAGTGATTTTTCCTTATACAACAAGTTGACTTGATGTATAAATGGTAAATTCTGTCCATCAACTTATCAACAGTGAAAAACTTTCAAGATGTATAAGTAGAAGTGAAACTGGAGAGTTTAGTTCCTGTAAGAATCTTATATTTTAATTTGAAAATCATTTTATTTGCGTAATCGAGTATTTAAACTGCTGTATAACATCCTCCATGACACACTAGGGGAGAAGAGCAGTAACCATGAATTCTAGGTTAATACGGCACATTGACATGAATCCAGAAACTCACACAAAGCTGGGGGAGAACTTCATCAAGTGATGCGTTTGTCCATATACAACCTCAAAAAAAAAAAAAAAAAGATCAACTCAGCACTTCATCTGGTCTGGGGACTTGTATTTAGAAACTCCAGCTTGTTCGTGAATCTCTGTTTTGACTGTACAGAGTTCCCGATTCCCAGTGGAAAAGACTTGAGGCACTGACGTGCATCTCTGCCCTGAGAGCAGGGAAAAGGTAGAGGTTGTCAACTTCAGGTATCTCCTCACAGGGAGAGAGTCGCCACCCAGGCCCCGTCAGAATGTTAGAGTAAATAAGTGCAATCAAACGTGAATGATCAGGGGCCACTTTGTAAGACTCAGTGCTAGTAAAAAGAGGAAAAGTTGAACCTTTTTGCTGAGATGTTAATTGAGCAACTGTTTCTGGAATTTGCTAATCGTGACACAGAATGCCAGCCCAAATGTGTTGTCGAGACACACTCCCCTGCTGACAAAGGCACGTGACGGGTTTTATTCTATTTTAGGTTGACCGAAGAGAAGAACACAGAGCAGTCGGCCGAGGAGACTGAGAGCAGTGTGGGCAGCGGGAGCTTAGGCAACCTCCGTCATTTTATTTATTTTTTATTTATTTATTTATTTTTTCAGCTTGTCAAATTTATATTTTATTAAAGGGATGTCTATGTGTCCTGTCAATGGGTTTATGTCTTCTTTCAGTGTATTTATTTATTTATTTATATTATTCTTTTTGGAGGCTAGTTACTTTACAATATTATATTGGTTGGTTTTGCCATACATGCTCCCTCAACCTGTATCCCGCCTCCTCGCTTGCCAGCTCCTGCTCGCACAGCAGTGGGCGCTCCAAGTCCCAAAGGAGGTGGCACAGCCCGCTGCAGGAAGTAGACAAGCTGGGCATCACGACTGGGATATGTGTCTGGCTCCTCCCTGCCGCGTCCCTCCCCCAGCACACTGGTTTTCTTTTGTTTGTTTGTTTTTTCTCTTTTTACCCAGAAGAAAATCAGGTACATTTGCTACGCTCAGAGGTCTAAGATTTTTTAAAACTGCCTAGTCTTTATGGCACAGTGACAAATTCAGTTCAGTTCAGTTCTGGACCACTGGCTTAGCACGTCATCGTGAACTCAGCCAGAGCCTGCCTCTGTAACATTGGGCCTGGCCTGTGCTGGGCACAGCAGCTGCAGGGAAGTTTCTGTTCTCAGGGAGCAGACAGCTTCGTGAAAGTTACCATAGGCAGCTCTCATGGCGTGTGAAAACCGTGCCGCACATTTTCCACTGGGGATGCCTGACTGCAGGGTGCAGGGCATGCGGTGGGGACAAAACCCAAGAATCTCAACTGGTCTGCTTGCTGATGGGCCTGGCCGTGCGCTCAGGCCAGCTCTACGTGTGAAACCAGGTTAAAAGCCGGGGGCCCCAGGGAAGAAGTCGGGCTTCCTCACTCTTCCGAGTCTAAAAACAGGATAACTACCTAGGGCTTTTGGTGGCAGAGTGTGTGGCTCTAAAGCACATGTCCCAGCTTGCTTTCATGTTTAGCTTGGGTTTTGTGAGTGCATTGCTCTTTACCCCATGAAATCACGTGTACAACACTCTGCTTTGTAACTGCACTTGCATTATCACTGTTTCCGTTACCACCCATTTCATGTTAGCTATATTGTTAGTCAGCATATAATTAAATTCACTGTGAATCATTTTAGTGGCATGTGAAGTGGTAACTAGTCCATGTTGTGGTCTTTTGACACGCTGTTTTTATAATTTGCATCATTGACTAAGTAGTTGAAATTTAAAATTCTTTGATGATTTCTCTGTGGTTTCATGCTTGATTTCTTTCCGAGTATTTGTAAAAGAACAGTTCTGTATATGTTTTCCTTGCTGTTGGACTTCTCTGACGGTGTGTCTGCTTTTGTCATTGGTTTTGATTTCCTGTCTCATCCTGCTGTCTGCTTAGTCGTTGTCAGTCAGGCAACGGTCAATCAGTCGTTGTCAATCAGCTGTCGTTTGCCCATCCGTCTCCCCTCCCCCATCCTCCCACTTGCTCTGGTCATAGCGGTGCTGTGGTCCACAGCGTGAGTCCCCTTAGTAGGGTTTGTGCTTTGTCTTCGTGTCTCATTAAATGGTGTGTTTCCCCCATAGCAGTAAGTTTGAATTAGCGTATCACTAAGCAGTTACAGGAGAAGGCAATGGCACCCCCACTCCAGGACTCTCGCCTGGAAAATCCCATGGACGGAGGAGCCTGGTAGGCTTCAGTCCATGGGGTCGCGAAGAGTCAGACACGACTGAGCGACTTCACTTTCCGTTTTCACTTCCATGCATTGGAGAAGGAAATGGCAACCCACTCCAGTGTTCTTGCCTGGAGAATCCCAGGGACAGGGGTGCCTGGTGGGCTGCCATCTATGGGGTCGCACAGAGGGGACACGACTGAAGCGACTTAGCAGCAGCAGCAGCAGCAGCATGCAGTTATAAGCATAATGTAGATGGATCCTAAACTACATAACGTGTGTAATTCATAAATGAGATGATCCTTACATAAAGAAATGACCCTCTTAAGTGTAGATTTAATGGACTTTTGACACAATATCCTTTCTGTGTAGGCGCTTGTATTTAAGACTCTCAATGTCATCAGCTTTTGCACAGTTAATGTCTCTCTTAGACTTTAAAAAAGTATCTTCTATGGTTAATGACTGCACCTGCTATTATGCTAGTTTTCATTCTTACATATTTTCACAGGGAACCTGCTTTAATGAATTTATTTTGAGAAGTTTTAAATCAAATTCTTTGTAAGGATTTTACATAAATATCCAATAAGTGGTCAGATTTCTTCAATGTTGAAATAGGTATTATGGTAACTTCCTCATCAGTTAAATTACTAATTTAATGTTTAACATTTTTTTTGAGAGAAACTAATTTATAGAGAAATTTGGCTGAGAATAGACAACTGTTAAGGCCCTTTATTGTACAGAATGCTGTGCTTTATTAAATCACGATATTGTAATGGAATTGTATCGTCTGAGTAATAATTGGTAGTGTTTCTCTAGTAAATCTTCAATAGCTTATTTAATTTCTGTGGTCAAAAATATGTTCTGTTTCCAGTTACATGTTCTCTAAATCTTCATCTCACTTATATGTTTGCAGTCTTTTTTGCTTTACTGTCTTTGCCTATACTGATTCTTGAATTTTTAGCTTCAGAGTCACAATAAATCTGGTTTCTTTTCATTTCTTTGCATGCATCTATCAACCTAGTGATTTAAGGAAGCATCGTTGAAAGGTAAACTACTTAGTACTTTAGCATGCCTTTGTTTCTCTGTGAAGTGTTAAACAGTCCTTATCGTTTAACATGAATGAACACTATGTGGTTATGTACTGGTGAATAATTGACGTTTTAATGGAAGTAACGAAGCTCACCTACCACTTAAAATATGCTGATGGTTCGGTTGGAAATAGGTCATTTGTTGGGACAATTGTAACAGTTTGCTTTCTCCCACTTGTTTGCCTTCTAATCATCTCATGCTTATTTATAATAGACATAGTATCATTGGTTATTTTTAAATTTTTCTTTACTTATTTTTTTTGCCATGCTGCACAGCTTATGGGATCTTACTTCCGCAACCAGGGATCAGACCAGTGTCCCGGCAGTGAAAGTGCCAAGTCCTAACCTCTGACCACCATGGAATTTACATTCAGTGTTTTCTTAAAAGTCACGACTGTTAGATTTTCTTAAAAGACATAGATGTTAGATTTGCGGGAAGCCAATTTACTGACGGTGGGTAGCAGTGTGCAGGAGACTCTGTGCACCGGGCACCGTGTCAAGTGCTTTCCAAGTCTGTCATCTCATCCCACAGACACCCAGGTGAGGTCTAGGCTGCTGTTATCCCCATTCAGCAGACATGGACACTGAGACTGAGAGAGCCCAGGCTCACACACAGCAGAGCGGTGCGGACTGGTCTGATCAGAGCCTGGACGTGTACCCGTGGTGCCGTCCAGCTCTCTTTCCTCCTGAGGCTCTCGTGTCCATCACGGCATCCCTGATGGAGGGAGCATCAGGAGGGAGCTCGGTGCCGCTCCCCTCGGGTCACTTGGATGAGCCCCTGTTGTTGGGATCCAGTGCCCCGAGGGTTGGCCTTCCTTGTCCCTCTCCCGCTCCCAGCCCGCTGACCGAGGACTCCTGGGGCCTTCCCGCAGGACTCGGGCAGCCGCACTCTGGTTCAGGCAGCTCAGGGCCCGGGAGACCTCCTGTTGGGCACAGCAGGGCAGCGCCGTCACCCTGGGATTGGTGGCCGGGGTGTGCCGCTCTGTCAAACCTCAACATGGATCAGCCGTAGGCACCCATATGTCCCCTCCCTTTTGAACCTAACTCAAATCTCCCTCCCTATTCCACTGCTCTAGGTTGATACAAGATCATCTGTTAGTGAGACCTAGGGGTGCTTTATGGCAACCACAGTGAGCGAATTACACTCGAACTGTGTGTAAGCACTTCAGGGTGTAGCCCCCAGTCTGTGTGTTCCCGAGAAATCCAAGGCAGACCCGTGGTGTTCGCATGGAGGGGTTAGGTACCTTTTCTGTGTTTCTCTGGTCGTGATGGGTTCCAGTAACCTGCATCATCACTACAAATGCTCTTGGGTGGTGGCACAAGCGGTGTGCTTTCCTCCTTCAAACAGAAAGGTCTGGACGGCTTTGCTGAGAGGTTTCTTACTCTTGAAACTGGTGCTTCTGAGCAGCGTCTGGCGATGAGCACAGTCCTTTCATCAGGGCAGTTCATGCCATGCAGGGTTCACGGTGCTGGCATTGCTCTGCCCTCCTACCCGGCAGGGCCATCTGGTCGTTGGGTTCCAGGGAGGGCAGAGCCCGGCTGCAGGGAGGCTCTGGTCCGGGGTCTCTGCACTCAGTCGGGTGCTCTCGCTGCCCCACAGCCCTGCCTCTCTTGAACAAGACAGTCCTTTAAGATGGCATTAAGCTATAACAAGGGTTTATTTTGTACTTGGGGGAAAGCATAGCTAATAGATTTTCAAATAAGTTTCTGGTTATAATGTAAAGCCTGTGAGATTGCCTTTTACGACAGTCTTTTGTTACCCAATTTTACACTTACCTCATTCCCTCAGCCGCCAGCTATCTGGGAAGAGGTAGGAGGCATCGAAGGCAAAACCTCGACCCCTGCCCCACCGCGGTCCCTTCGGCTGGACCAGCTGCACACGGGGTCGCTGCGCACAGCCAGCCACGAGGCCATCAGGGACGCCTGCAAGTAAGGGGCCTGTGCGCCTCGGCATCAGTTTCAGGAGCCCTGCGCCTCTTGTCTTGAAAGAGTTGCAAGGATGATTTTACATGAATCCCACTGGGTTCGGTGCCTGGGTTTAGTGGTGGACTTCAGGTGCTGGGGGAGGAGAGCTCAGTGACCTCAGTGATTTTAGGAAACATCTGTCTCGATGGATTGACTCCTGTGGGAGCTTTCCTCCTGCTCTTGCTAGAGGTCTGCCCGGCCCGGGGTGCGTTCCTGCTGGTGGCGGCCCCTTGCCTCTCGGGTTCACTCTTGAGGGTCCCTCCCTTTTCCTCAAGCGTCTCCTCTCAGGAGACTCTGTCCACTCCCGTGACTGACACTGTCCTCATTCAGACCACCACCTGCTGATCTCCTGTCCTGAGCCAGGCAGCACTCGATGGAGGGCACGTGTGGTCACCTGACCAGCAGCCCTGCACGGTGACCGTCGCTCTCCTGCCACTGCCAGGGGCAGTCACCGTGCGGGAGGCAGGGCTACTGCCCAGAGCCGGGGAGCTCGCCTTCTCTGGGAGTGTCGTCACCTGCCGAGCAGCGACCCTGAGGGAAGGTTGGAGCGCCCTCTGCACCAGCTGGCCTGGGGTCAAGTCCTCCTTGGGGGAGAGCTAGAGGCAGGGAATCGCAGCTTCCCGGGGTGGTTGTCTGTGGCCAGGAGCCTGCTTTGCTCGTGTGGAGTGTGCTTGGTGAAGGAGACTCCACGGTCTGCTGCGAGGTTGAGGCGCGGGTGTTGCTGGGTGCCCGGTTCTATCAGTAGGTCCTGTGGACGGGTGTGTGTTTGCACAAGGGTGCCAGATAACGGTCGTTTTCTCTCCCCGAAGCTCGACAGGCTCCCAGGACAGCCCCGGGAGCAACCCCAGCAGCAGCAGCCAGGACTCGCCGCACAAAGCAGCAAAAAACAAAAGCATCAGGTACTCCATCAGCCGCATATTTCAAAAGAAGTAAAAGGGCCGGCCTGGACACCCCGGCAAGGAGGCATTCGGACCAGGTGGGTGCTTCACCGTTCGGAGTTAGGGGGCCTGCAGGCATGTCCCTTCTGCGTCTCCCCCGTCATCCCCACGAGGCACCTGTCACTCACGCTGGGGGTCCTCCTGGGAGCAGGAGCGGAGGAGGCGTCTGTCTTCTCGGTGGGTCTGAGATGATCTGATGAGTTAATGAGTGGTTGGGTGGATGGATGGATGAATTCGTCAGTGGATGGGTGGATGGATTAATGAGTGGATGAACAGATGGCTGGCTGGATGGGTGGATGAAGGGAGCATGGAATGAATAAAGCAGATGTTTATACTCCAATGCTAGAAACATATTCTCCGAAATTGCTTGAGTAGGAGCTGGGCAATGGTTGTTTCCTCCAGAACAGTGACAGGTGTTTGGAAACGGCTAAGTGCTCATCAGTGAGGGGTGAGGTACAATCTGTGGACAGCCCACAAGGAACAGCCCCCTCCTTCCTGCCACCGTCCCCACCCCCAGGAGCCCGTCAGGGGCTCTGCCCACGGCCCCCGCCCCACCCCACAGCCGCGCAGGTCCTCCTGGGGGCTCCTCAGCACACAGTGTCATCACCAGGCCCCCACCTCACTCGGCGCCATCTCCTGGAGGACAGGGTGTGTTCCTGCCTCTCCAGCCAGATATTTGCTGAGTGTCTTGTTTGTGCTGGGTGTGGGATGTACAGGGGTAAGTAATGCAGATGTGGTCTGGAGCACAGTTTAGGGACAAGAGGGGAAAAGGAGCAGGTTATTACATCTCTCCCTGTTATTCAGAAATACAGCACTGCGAGGGATGCTGCATTGACTGTGTACCAAATGCTGCACGTGCCCCTCACCAAGCAGGGGCTGCCACCTCCCGATTTACAGAGGAGACATGGCCCCGCGGTTAGGGAGTGGTGAGGCAGGTTCACACCCACGCAGTGGGACCGGGCACTTTGCCGAACCCCAGCCACCTCTCCGGTGGATGCAACAGGAATGAGATGGTTCTATGGCATCACTGATTCAATGGACGAGAGTTTTAGCAAACTCCAGGAAATAGTGAAAAGGACAGGAAAGCCTGGAGTGCTGCCGTCCATGGAGCGGCAAAGAGTCGGGCACAACTGAGCGACTGAACTGAAACCTGAGTGTGTGCTGAACTGCTTCAGTCGTGTCCGACACTCTGCAAGCCCAGGAACTGTAGCCCAGTAGCTCCTCTGTCCAGGGGATTCTCCAGGCAAGAATACTGGAGTGGGTTGTCATGCCCTCCTCCAGGGCATCTTCTTGACCCAGGGATCGAACCCACGTCTCTCGTTATCTCTTGCATTGGCAGGCAGGATCTTTAACGAGCGCCACCTGGAAAGCCCCAGTGAATGCTGACAACTAGGAAATGCAGAAAATAAGGGCTGCTCCTAAGTTAAACCAAAAGAGCAGCAAGCACAGGTTGTAAAGTGGGAAACGCAGGATGAGCGACAGCAGTGCTGATGGAAACAAGCTAGGATGCGCTCACCCACATAAAGAAAATACCCGTGCCATTCGGAAGAGGAGCCCGTCAGCCCTCGAGGGACAGTAGAACCGGAACGGAAACCGAGGCCATGGTCAGCAGTGCCCACCCACAGGGCCCGAGTGGAGTAGTGTCACTCACCGGGCTTCCTGCGTCTCCAGAGCTGCTGGCGGTAACATCTCTGAGTGCTAGACTGGGCAGCGTCCCCGAGTGAGCTAAGACATCACTGCTCTCCTTCCAGTGCTGCTGCGGGGCCCTCTGTGGGCGGCCACGCTAATCCCCTGCCCTGCCACCCTCTGGGGCCCGGCTGTCCCCTGGGATCTTTTCAGCCCTTGATCTTGGGTGTTCCCAGCCCTCTGCCACGCAGGACTGGGACGCAACTCAGGACTTGGGCTTGAGACATCAAGGAGACCGTGAATCTGGACGGACCCCGCCCTGGGGCCTGTGAGAGAGCAGGAAAGCAAAGCCCCCACGGGGAGGAAGCAGAGCTGGGGAACGTGCCCTCAGCCACCACTGCCTTCTGCGCAAGTGCCTCTTCTTTGCCTCTCCTTGACCTGAAAGGAACCCCAGCTGCTGCTGCTCCGCAGGTGATTCCTAAAAATGCACCTCCTGCAAGAGCTGTTGTCCTGCTGCACTGGGGCTGCCTGAGTGTGCTAAGGAGTGTCAGAAAACTGGGGATGCCACACCTCATACTGGAGGTGGAGGGCCTGATACTGGGAAGGGTCTAATGCCTGGGGAGGGTCTGAGGGTGAGGGGGGCCAGATGCTGGACTAGGGTCTCATGCTGGGGGAGGGCATGATGCTGGACTAGGGCCTGATGCTGGGGAACGGCCTGATGCTGGACTAGGGTCTGATGCTGGGAGAGGACCTGATACTGGATTAGGGTCTGACCCTGGGGGAGGGTCTGATGCTTGGGAAAGGTCTGATCCCGGGGGAGGGCTTAATGGTGGGGGGGGAGAGCCTGATAGTGGACTAGGGCCTGATGCGGGGGGAACCTCTGATGCTGGCCTAGGGTCTGATGCTGAAGTAGGGCCTGATGCTGGGGGAGGGTCTGATGCTGGGTCGTGTCTGAAGCGGGACTAGGCCCTGGTGTTGAGAGAGGGTCTGATGCTGGAGTGGGCCTGATGCTAGGGGCAAACGTCTGATGCTGGGGGGACCCTCTGATGCTGGATTAGGGTCTGATGCGTGGGGAGGGCCTGATGCTGGGGGAAGGCCTGATGCTGGACTAGGGCCTGATGCTGGGGGAAGATCTGATGCTGGACTAGGGCCTGACACTGGGGGTGGGCCTGATGCTAGGGGGCAGGTCTGATGATGGGGTGCAGCCTGCTCCCAGATGTTCACAGAGTTGAGTATAAACCTCTGTGAGAAATCTTTTTCTCGTACATTCCTAGCCGCCCTTCTATGTTCTCTTTTTCCGAAGCATAGTTGCTGTGCACTATCGGTTTAATTTCTGCCGTACATCAGCATGAGTTAGCCATAGGTGTACGTGTGTCCCCTCCCTCTTGAATCACCCCCCACCTCCCCTTGCTGCATTCTTGTTTCTATGGATACATGAATAGTAAAGACTGTTGACTAAGATAACATAAAAAGCTCCCACACACAAGCGTGCACAGGCACACTCCCTAGTGCATCATTCGGGTCCGCGTCAGGGTTGCCCTCGGCCAACCCCCTGGGACCCACAGTGCGCCTTGACACCTGCACTTTGTTCCCACCCTTGGCCCGCTGCCCACGCCTCAGCAGCAGCGGGGCCCTGTCCCCGCAGATGCTGAAGTGATGGAACCCCTTGGCTCCGGAGCCAAGGGCACGAACACCCCGTCGGTCGTCCTTGGCGGACACCTATGTCTTCGCCTTCTGGCCTTTCCACTGTATCCATCGGCTTCTCCTAACAGAATGTCCGTGTGATGACACGGGCTCCCATTACCAGCTCTGGTCTGTTCTCAGGGAGAGGACAGCTTACCCTCGGCACTCTTGATTGGCAGTGGGAAATTTTGCTTCAATACTTTATTGAAAGAAAACAATAAATAATACTGCAATAAAAAAAGTTCAGAAGTAGACTGTGCGTACTTTGTCACATATTCAGGAAGTTCACAAAAGAGTAATAGGAAAACAACGGTAAGAATGAATTGTACAAGTAAATTAAAGGCGGAACCTACATGTAAAGAGACATGCTGTCTCTGTCTACCGAGATCCAGCTGCATAATAAATATCGCACCATGATCTGAACGCATCTCTTGCTGGCTTTTTTAATGTGCCACTGAAAAAGTAAAAGTTACATTTGTACTTATACAATCCAGAATGGCTATGTCATTGCAATCTAAAAATGTACGCCTAGGTCCATTCTTTAAACATGTTTAGAAACAGATGTAAAAAGGTGATTTACATACAAATAAGGCCTTTGTCAGAGCTGCACTACGCTGTCTGTCTGGGAAGTGGCACCTTCGCTGTCCAGCTGGATGGCTCCGCAGCGGGCACAGGGCATCGCAATTGGTCCCCGATGAGCCTCACCGGAGAGGAGGGATCCGAGTCCAGAGACTAGGTTACCGGAGAGATTTTCATAGCCGTCTTCTAGTCATCCTTTCAGCCCAAATTTCATCAGAAGCTCACATTTAACACCCAGTACTTTTAAATCGCTTCACGCTGCAGACAAAAAGCATTTCTTGCCAGAAAAAGTACGGTTTAGGTCAGTCGTTAAAATCCAACAACCATTGGTTGGAATTAAGTTTGCTGATTTCAGAGTGATTGTTCAAGAGCTCGGTTACAGTCTGGAAGGGTAATGCACACTGTGTCGTGATTTTACAATCGCAGGAAAAGCCCTTCTCTCATGGTTTAACATGTAAAAGTTAAACAAGAATAATTACAATAAATGCATCATTTACAAAAGCCCTATATTTGTTCATAGGATTGACACAGACAAGCACTGCAGTACATTCATTTGAAAGACTAAAATCAGGTATCAGAACACGAATTGCTCTGAAAGGATATTTATAGCCTGAATATACAATAAAAAGTAAGTAATTATATAAATGAAGTCATAAGTTTACATAAACATAAGAAACATGAAATTCTAAAATATTTTCTCTATGGTATCCATGAGCTTTTCACTAATTAAAAACCCTGTCATAAAATATCTTCGGGTCCATATAACAAGTATCAACAGATTAAAGATTGCATCGAGTTGAAAATGTAGTCTCTGTCGTATCCTGGACGCTGTCTAATCACCTGTAGAAGTAGTGTGGGTAAACTGGAAACACACAGACGAGTCAGTCCTGGGACGGCGGCTGGTGCCCGAGCCCCTGCCCCTCCAGACACCCCCCCACACCCCATTCTGGGCTTCAGGGGCTTTGAGAATTCAGAGAAACACGGAGGACCAAGCAGATGAAGGAGAGAACTCTGTGGCGGACTTTATTCTGACATATAGCTAAAAGCTGCTGGTAACAATCCCCAAAACCCAATCTAGCTTTCTAGCTGAGAGGGGAACAGGACAGAGCAGACAGCCTCCTGCCCTCAGAGCGGCTGGAGCAGGGCTGGGCCCCCAGGCCGGACACACCAGAGGACCGCCCAGAGCAGCACCTGCAAGGGAGGGTGGCCCCTCAGCGGCGGCCGAGCCCCAGATGCTGGTGCACCTCCGTGAGAAATGCTGGCCTCCGCACAGAGAGGCCCAGGGCAGGGCAGCCTCGAGAACCCTGACGCCCTGGGCCCTGCTCCCTCCAAGACTGTGCACGCAGGGCATGGCCGGCAGCACTGCCTCTGTGGGAGGGACACCCGTGCACACGGACGCATGGGAGCCTTGGGCCGTGCTCTGACCAGTCCAGCGCCAACCGGGCGCCAAGGTCACATTCTCTGCTGCTGAGGGCTCTCCCAGGCCGACTTCCAGAGACCCGCTGACCCTCCACTCCCAGGGTGTGGCCTCCATGCCCCCGCGGGACCAGGCTTGCCAGTACTCACCCCGAAGCTCAGCAGGAGCAAGTCCTGACTGCAGCGGAATCCAGCCTCTGCATTCCTGCCACGCTGCCTGATCCCACGAGCGCGGGAGGAAGCGTGCAAACACAGTGCGGCTAACCGTGCAGTGTCACACGAGGCACGAGGACACACACACACTCACACCCGCAGCAGCGCCCACTCCTACTGAGGGTCTGGGGAACCTCCTAGAGGGAGGATGAGCCGGGGAGAGCGAGCCTGGCGGCTGCCATCTGTGAATCCTACCCACCGGGGGTGGGGCGGGCAGTCACACTAGAGCAGGAACGGCACAGTCGATGACAAAAACACCGACATGGGGACAGCTACTCCACGTGAGCAGCTGCCACTGTTTCTCCCTGGTCTCTCATCCCCTCCTTTCCTTAATTAACAACTGCCTGAATCTGCCCAATGGAACTCAGGGAAGGTCATGGAGGCTGAATGAAGGCCGTTAATCAAAGAAACGGGGGACACAGAATGCCTTGTGCTCAGGAGCCCCAGGGGGCCCTGCATGGTATCGCCTGTTGGCCCAGCTGCAGTTTGCTCATCCTGTCTTCCTATTCTGGGCCACCCTTCCCTTTTCCATCCCCTGCTACATTTCACTGTCAGGGCACCGACCATGACACCCTTTCTCCGGGTTCAACCACAGCAGGGTCGAAGGGCTGCAGCCTTTCAGCTTCCCCTCTGCTGGCACCTTCACCACACAGGACAGGGTCTGTGTGCACCCTGCTTGTTTACTGCAGCTGGAGACCACAGGCGGTGTGTTTGCTCATGTGCTCACCCCTTTCGCTTCGGGCCAGGTTTGGGGGGTACTGGAGGAGCCCACCACAAGGCGCCCTGGAGGTGGGGCATCAAGGCCCGGACAGAAGGATCGGTTCTTCCAAAATTGCTGGGGATGGGGGATGGGGCAATTTCAGGGCCTCCTCCTCCTGACACTTGGGAGTCTGTTCTTTGTTTTACTTTGCGTGTTTGTCAGAGGCTTCCCCTTTTTCTGTGAGCACTTTCTGAGCCCCCTTCCGCTGTCCCTAGACCCTAGGAGAAAGCCTGGCGAAGGCGGGGACAAACTTGGGGCTGAAATCAAACAGATCATTTACTCTCTGTATATCTTTGGTCGAATTATTAACTCGTCCACACTTCGGTTTCCTTTCCAGGAACAGGCCAGAAACTCCTAGCTCCTGGGACACCCCAGAGGATGAAAGAAGGTGACCAGTTGACCGCCCATCCCCAGTCCTGGCACCAGCACACAAAGAAAGCAATGCCTTCTCTCTGTCCTCCCAAATGTCAGGCCCCAGAGTTTCCTCCCTTATGATACCCGGCCCCCCACCCTACCCCCGCCCAGGAGAGGTATTCAGCTCAACTCAGTGTCAGGAGACATGGGGGCAGGTGAGGGAAATTGACGGTGATTTTCCACTAGCTGTTCAGCACTGTGCTGGATATTTTAGGCATTGCTAGATCTTTCAGGCATTATTTCGTTATTAGGCAGAAAGCACACAAAAATCGGTAATGACTCAGGCCTGCCTTGAACTTTCCTGCCTTCTGTGTGGCAGATTTCAGAGACTCAGGCCCTGGATTTCTCGTCCTCTGAGCCTGGCCACTGGGTGAGACCTGGTCCCCACTTTCCCTTTGCTGGCTGGCCCTGCAGGCCAGCACACAGACCCCTTTTCAAAGTTTCACAGACAGACTGACAAAGGAAGTAACACAAGTTTCAGAATCTCACAGGGCTCTGTGACTGCAGTCTGGATTCTGCCCCCTTTTAAGAGCTGGTTCTGAGACACCCCTTGACCTCTTGCCTGTTGCAGCCATGCCTGGGGCTGGGGGTCTGCAGTCTCCTGTTTCTTTTCCAACCTGCCCCCAACTCACCCCTGGCCGCAGAGTGTTCAGACCACAGAGAGAGGGACCTTAGGACCTCCTGAGGCATTTGTGAGGAAATCCCCTTGGGGAATTTTCTCAAAATGGGATTTGGAAATTCTGCACCTTAGTCACTCTGGACAGAGGCAGCTCTGGGCAGTGACAAGAGAGGGGGGACAGGGATTTAGATCTGGGCTCTGGCCCCAGTTCAGCTCCAGTCCTCTTTGTGAGATGGTGGCAGACCTCTGCCCTTTGAGGCCCTCCATTTCCTCATCTAGGAAGTGGAGGTTTGACAGTATTGTTCCTGAGGCTGTTCTCGGTTGAAAGATACAAAACTAGAGGATTTGTGGTATTCCGGAGGAGAGTTGGGGGTACGTGTGCTATTGCCCCTAAAATCGATTCACATCACTTCTCCTGCAGCTAAGGCTGAGGGGTTATCTTATCATCTCTCCTTCCTTCCCGTCCAAGGGAAGGGACTCACCAAGGCCCGGGACTCACCTTACTCCCTAGCTCATGAAGTCCTTGTGTGGGCAGTACTGGTCGGTCCTTTCACCTCACTCCCTCCGTCACTCCTTCCCTTTCTCCACCCCCCACATCCCCCACCCCCGCCACCTTTCCATTCATTTCTACGTCTGTGACATGTAAAATTCTTCGGGGCTTCCCTGGTGGCTCAGTGGTTAAGAATCCACCTGCCAATGCAGGAAACACGGGTTCGATCCCTGGTTCAGGAAGATCCCACATTCTGTGTGACTACTAAGCCTTTGCGCCACAACTACTGAGCCTGTGCCCTACAGCCCAGGAGCCACAACTACTGAGCCCACGTGCCACAACTATTGAAGCCCGCACGCCCTAGGGCCTGTGCTCCACAACAAGGGAAGCTACCGCAATGAGAAGCCTGTGCACTGCACCTTGAGGGCAGCTCCCGCCTGTGCAACTAGAGAAAAAAAGCCCTCACGGCAATGAAAATCCAGCACAGCCAAATAGAAATAAAATAATAAAAAATAGAATTCTTTGTTTATTAATGTAGAAAACAACTTAAGCAGGAGGGTATTGTAGTGGGGGCGATGCTGAGTAGTTCACAGAGTGGACAGAGCATTGGAGAACCTGACTTGGAAAAAGGGCAAGTGAGAAACCAGGGCATCTGGGCGGCAGTGCTACTGGACAGTCTCATCAGGGTACCACTGTTGAAACAAATACACCCCAACCATGTTTCCTATCCACGTCTCAATCTATTAAAGATTCATAGTCCTAGGGGAGGGAGGGTAAACAGCCAAGCTGGTGTCATTTTCTTGCTTCTTCTCTGGGAGAGGATAGAACTCTGCGATTTACAGTACCACTGAGACTGTAGAGCCTGGAGGAGAAATAAGTCCACAAAAGGATATCAAGATGATATTTGGAAGGGAGAATGGATACTGTGTAAGGAAGTTAAAAAACAAACACAGAAACATATTAAACCAATACTCCGCCCAACCATCCACCCATTAATCTCTCCATCTGTCCGTTTATCTATCTATACTTTCGGCCAACCCAGAAACACGCTTAAAAAAAAAAAAGCCAAAACCTTTTATTTTGTATTGGGGTATGGTGCTGGAGAAGACTCTTGAGAGTCCCTTGGACTGCAAGGAGATCCAACTATTCCATCTGAAAGGAGATCAGTTCTGGGTGTTCACTGGAAGCACTGATGCTAAAGCTGAAACTCCAATACTTTGGCCACCTCTTGCGACGAGTTGACTCACTGGAAAAGACTCTGATGCGGGGAGTGATTGGGGGCAGGAGGAGACGGGGACGACAGAGAGTGAGATGGCTGGATGGCATCACCCACTCGATGGACATGAGTTTGAGTGAACTCTGGGAGTTGGTGGACAGGGAGGCCTGGCATGCTGTGATTCATGGGGTCGCAAAGAGTCGGACACGACTGAGCGACTGAACTGAACTGAACTGAACTGATAGCTGATTAACAATGTTGTAACAGTTTCTGGTGAACGGTGAAGGGACTAGGCATACATATACATGTATCCCTTCTTCCTCAAACTCCCCTCCCATCCAGGCTGCTGCAAAACAGTGAGCAGAGTTCCCTGTGCTAGAGCAGTAGGTCCTTGTTGGTTATCTATTTTAAATATAGCAGAAGAAACACACTAAAAAAGCCTTTTTTTTTTTTTTTTTTGGTCTGTGTGGCATGTAGGATCCTAGTTCCCTGACCAGGGATGGAACCTGTGCCCTCTTCATTGGAAGAGTGGAGTCTTAAACACCGGATCACCAGGGAAGTCCCTGAAGAAACACATTTTTATTCAGCACCGCTGGCTCAGATGGTAAAGCGTCTGCCTGCAATGCGGGAGACCCAGGTTCGATCCCTGGGTTGGGAAGATCCCCTGGAAAAGGAAATGGCAACCCGCTCCAGTACTCTTGCCTGGAAAATTCCACGGACTGAGGAGCCTGGTAGGCTACAGTCCATGGGGTCGCAAAGAGTAAGACAGGACTGAGAGACTTCACTTTCACTTTCGTGTTTCAGAGGCCATACCAGGCACTTGATAGACTGCAAACGTATCCCTCAGAAATATCACAAGAATCTTCTTGGATTTACATACAAAGGATGTATTAATGGAGCTGAAACAAAGATGAGGACCCAGAGAAAGGAATTCATGTCTAGCCACGCACTGGAGGGCCTCTAACAACATTTCTAGGGACAGAGTGACTCGCTTTGCATGCGGGCAGACAAGGGATGGTTTTTGTGGACGTGTATTGCAGGAGATTGCTCACCACAAGTGCACAACAGGATGTGGCCAGGATTTAACCTCTGAATCCTAGGCTCTGCCTCTAGTCTCTTTACCTCTCTAGCAGTAAGGAAGTCATAGTTCCTTTTTAACAGCTCTCAAACGGGGACTGTGAATATAAGAATCCCTGCCCGGTATAACTCAGAGAAGTTCTGTGAAGTGGGGTGAGTTAGTGGGTGTGAGGTACTTTCCAAGTACAAAGACAGAGAACTATTTTTGCCGTGCTTATTTCTGTCTCCAGAATGGCTAATGAGAACACTCCTGGCTCACGTGTCCCTCTCACTTCTTTCCAGTCCTCACTGCCCTCCACCTAGCGGTCACCACGGAGAGAGTCTGGTGACATTTTTGGTTCTTTAGGCTGGTGGATGAATGTCCAGGATAATCACTGCTACTCACCTTGGATCTGTGAATAGTCAGGGCTCTGTGGGCCCCATGCTGGTTGGAAACAGTCCCTGGGTGAGTGTCTGTGTGTGTGTGAGCAGATCCCGGTTTCTTGTAGAAGTGAATACAGTGACTCAGAAAGCCCTGAAATACGTGGGTGGCTCAGCTTTCAGTTCACAGTAGAAAGGAGCTGGTTCTCCAAGTTTTTGCTAAGTCAGCACAAGAGATCAGAGCTGAGATCAGAGGGTGAAACAGATATTGTCTGGAAATTGCCCCATGCTTACAGGACCCAGGCCATGACCCTGGGTGAAGCTTGTCAATTCCCAGTGCCTGTTTTGTCATCTGTAAAATGGGTGGCTTGCCTGTTGGTGGTGTTGCTTAATCTTTGTCACTTGTCCTAGGATGAATGTCTGTCCAGGCACAGGCCCCCAGCTCATCTCTTGCAGCTAACGGTCATTCCTCATATGGAAAGCACTCTCTGCGCTGCCTTTCATTGCTGGTGGTCTACACACACTGCCACCTCTCTGGAGGGTTGCTTGGCAAAATTCATTCAAATTTTCAAAGCGCATACTGTATTTAATAAGCACTAGCAATTCTACTTCTAGGAATTGATCTTACATTCATATGCACACGTGCACAAACTAATATTTACAAAATAGTCATGGTCTGTAACAATGAACGCTGCAGACAGCCTCATTGTCCATCAGGAAGGGGCTGACTGGGGCTTCCCCCATGACTCAGTGGTAAAGAATCTGCCTATTGACATGCAGGAGCTGCAGGCGATGTTTGTTCGATTCCTGGGTCAACAAGAACCCCTGGAAGAGGGCATGGCAATCCACTCCGGTATTCTTGCCTGGAGAATTCCATGGACAGAAGAGCCTGGTGGGCTACAGGCCATAGGTTTGCGAAGAGTTGAAAACAACTGAAGGGCCTGAGCATGCAAGGGGCTGATTAATCTGGTGCTTCCATATAATGGAATTTTAGGCCGCTACTAAAAAGAATGATGTAGTTCTTTATGTGCAGTTATGAAATGATCTCCAAGATACAAGAGGCAAGAAACAGAGTAGCTTTTGAAGTGTGCTTCATGTGTGTGACAAAAGAAAACTCATCCATGCTTGTATATGTACAGATTCTCTTCTGGAGGCTCGTGGGAAACTAGTAATAATTACCTTCCCTTCCTATCAGAAAGGGCAATGCAAAGGAGGCCTGGGGGCATGGGTAAGAGGGGCAGTGCTTTTTTTCTTTTAAGCTTTCAGACACTTAAAACATGAGTTTAGGGACTTCCCTGGCAGTCCAGTGGTAAAGACTCCAAGCTCTTAATGCAAGGGGTACCGGGTTCAATCCATGGTAGGGGAACTAAGACCCTACATACTGCATGGCAGAGCCCAAAAGAAAAAGGTGAGTTTATTTAGGACAAAAGTATACTTTGAAACATTGACATGAGTCCTTCTTTTTTAATTTGTTATTATAATTATTATTGTTTTACTTTTTGGCCACACTGCACAGCATGTGGGCTCTTAACTCCCTGACCAGGGGTTGAACCCAGGCTCCTGGCATTGGAAACACGGAGTATTAACCACTGGAGCACCAGGGAAGCCCCAGCATGTATCATTTTAAACAGTATAACCATTCAAAATTATTATAGTATTTATTTTCAGTTTCTGGTAAAAAAAAAAATATTACCTTTTTTACATGACTCCTTCACCAAACTTGCTTGATTTTTTTTCTAAAATTTTAATTTTATATTGGGGTACCATTTTGCTGACAAACGTCTGTATAGTCAAAGCGATGGTTTCTCCAGTAGTTATTTATGGATAGGAGAGTTGTACCATAAAGAAGGCTGAATGTCTAAGAATTGATGCTTTTGAACTGTGGTGTTGGAGAAGACTCTTGAGAGTCCCTTGGATTGCAAGGAAATCAAACTAGTCAATCCTAACGAAAAGCAGCCCTGAATATTCACTGGAAGGACTGACGCTGAAGCTGAAGCTCCAATACTTTGGCCACCTGATGCGAAGAACTGACTCATTGGAAAAGACCCTGATGCTGGGAAAGATTGAAGGCAGGAGGAGAAGGGGACGACAGAGGATGAGATGGTTGGATGGCATCAATGGACATGAGTTTGAGCAAGCTCCAGGAGAGAGTGGAGGACAGGGAAGCCTACTGTGCTGCAGTCGCAAAGAGAAGGACATGACTTAGCGACTGAACAACAGTTGATTAACGATGTTGTGTTTCATGTGTTCAAGAAAGTGATTCAGTTAATTATATACATGTATCTGTTCTTTTTCAAAATCTTTTCCCATTTAGGTTATTACAGAATATAGAGCAGAGTTCCCTGTCCTTGTTGATTATCTATTTTAAACGTAATAGTGTGTGTATGTCAATCCTGAACTCCCAACTTATTCCTCCCCACCAGAGGGATGCTATTTCTGTATCTTCAGAATTTAGTATCATGTGGATTTTCTGTCAGTTTATAAACAGTCATCTGGCAGGAAGTGCCCAGGAGTCCCTTGGCATTTCAGGCTCGGTCTTAGAGTCTCTTTGATCTCTAAGTCCAGTGAGGGACCCAGGTCTCACGGGGGTGGGACAACTCACCCAGAGGCTCATCCTTGCTGCAGTCTTTCACCCAATCCCTCGTTCCACCAGCTGCATTGGCTTTTGGAATCGTGCTTTGGCCCCAAAACACAGCCTTCTGTGCCTTCCCCTAGAAGAAGAATGATGTCTGAACCCTGGGAAAGGAGGGATGGATTACTATCTCCTCTGATAGAGGGTGTTGTGTAGTGGAAACTGCACCGGCTTTGCAGTTGCACAAGCTTAGTTTCCAATTCCAGCTTCTGCTGCCGAAGCTGTGAAAGTTCAAGAAACTGCCGTGATCTTGCTAGACGGTCTGCTCATCTGTAAAACGGGCTGACTGCTACTGAGTCCTGGGTCTGGAAAGATGAGAGGAGGTCATTGTGTACAGTGCCTGGCACACAGCAGCTGCTCCGCGAATAGCTGCAGCTGCGCCCATGGTCACTGAAGTCAGGGTGGCCTCTTCTCACGAGGGAGGGAAGAAAGAGTGGTGGTTGGAATTGAGGGCCCCCTGAGCTTGGCCCCTTGCTGGGTAGAGGTGAAAGGGCATGGTGCCTGCCTGCCAGGAATGCTCAGTGATTAAGTAGTCTGAGAGAACCTCAAGTCTGCAGCCGCCTCTCTGTGGCTCTGACGTCTGGAGATGGTGTGGTCGGCCCCAAGGTGACTGTTTGCAGGACGGGACTTGCCCTGGTGTTCATGGTGGTGACTCTGGTCAAGGAAGAGCCTGACTCAGGAAGAAGCAGGAGTGCTGGAAGCTGCTCTGGGAGGCTGGCATGACCCCGGCATCAGCGGTTCTTATTTCCTGGCTCCACACGTGACTCTGCAGCACACTGGCCTTTCCTGCCACTTGGAAATTGTTTTTAAAATGGGGTTTTCCTCCCAGCTACAGAAACATCCACGCCTTCAAGGCGGGGGCAGTGGTGGAGAGCACAGAGTTTCGAGTAAGGCCCGCCTGGCTTGGAGTCCTTGCCTGGATGTTGATTCACTCATTGGCTGTGTTCTTTAACTTTTCAGAGCCTCAGTTTCCTTGTCTGTGAAATGGGGCTAATAATGCTGCCTACTTTTCACTGTGAGGATGCACAGAAATGTGTGAGGCAGTACAAAAATGTTGTCTCAGGAGAGCTGGTTAAAGCTGAGCTGATTGGTCTAAAATGAGGGCAAAAATCTTTTTAGGGTGGGAATTACTTTTGGGTTTGGGGAAAAGGTGCATAATGGGCATGTCTGATTAAAAAGGGGAGACTCCCTGCCTTACCCCACCCTTCCTCTGTTGTCTAGAGAGGGCTAATTTTTCTGCAAAAGAAAGAAACAGGTTTGAGAGTTTTTCATGGTCAGTGTTAGA